>NC_092056.1:26124294-26440063 GCF_039877785.1 Chaetodon trifascialis
CCCACAGAGAATGACCCAAATCTGCAGTTCCCCTCTCCTCTGCTGAGCGTCACAGTGCTTTAGTTAACTGTTTTGGTTTTCGGGTTTTGGTTCTGTCTCACATCTCTCATCACCACTTTCCAGCAGCAGCAGCAGCAGCAGCAGCAGCAGCAGCAGCAGCAGCAGGCTGCTGTTTTCAGCAGAAAAGTTCTGATTAACATACTGTAGGTCTACACTACCTGCCCAGAGGACAGACTAAGTCATTGACTTGAACATAGTGGAGCATTTAGCTCCTGAAAATCCAGATAGTTTCCTTTAGAAGTTGACTAGAGACCAAAAGAAATACAAGTGAATATTGGACTGTTTGCCAGTTGAACACAGCACGACTCTAAATGAATGCCAGTGCTGCTCTGCTAGATGTGTAGGCTAAGTAGGCAATGATGTTTGCCGTGTCAACTATGTCAATGTGTTTGTGGGTTGTGTTTCTTGTTGTGATAACCACAAAGTGGGCACATCATCAAATCAATTTTGAAGATTTAACCTAAGCAAAAACATATTCTGAAAGAACATACCTAAATACAACAATGTCTATCTGTAGAGCTATATTAGGATCGTTTTTTTTTTATTTTTGCTTGGTTTTTTTTTTCTAATTGAACCCTCTCTCATACTATATGCTGACTGATCATCAGACATAGTTTGTACTCCAACACACTCTCTTTTGTAGCTTGAAAAGGTTGCCCCGGTTAACCTGAACAAACAGTTGGTTTTCGGCCTCATTAGCTGGCTAACTACCCATGGAGTTAATTTAGCACAGCAACTGAAGTGAATGAAAACATGGAAGTCTGCTGTCTTATTCAAGATACGCTCCATCTGCGCTCTGTGCAAACCAGGTGTGTTTACAACAGGGCTTAGCCTAACTACCTGAACACATAATATTACTGACAAGCCTATATTAGATGAAGATCAGCTATTTGTGATGATCAAAACAGACATCACAGATCTGGCCTAAAACTTCCATTTCCTCTGTAGCCGATATGAGAGGATGAATCCTTCCTCTGATCCTCCTTTACCACTTGAAAGACAGACAGAAAGACAGAACGGAAGACAGCCGCTTGTCATGTGCACATGTTACTGTTTTTGGGTAAAGATGTCCACAAAAAGATTTGAGCTACTAGTACCAGATCGGTTCTACCTTTTGTGTTGTGGATTTTTTGGTGCCATCAAACCATCTGGTCGCGAACATGTTAGAAAGGTGATTCATAAAAAAAAGCCATCTGCCCCTCTGGTGCTTTAGTCAGATGGTATACTATTACTATTTCTGAAATCAGCAGTAAGCATGACAGATTCCTGAGGAACGTGTGAGTTTCCCACCACCTCCTCACTTAGAATCCTGACTTCTGCTGATGACAACTCTGACAGCCGTCACATCCACAGCAAACTCAAGCCAGCACACAATGTGTTAAATATGCCTTACTGGAGTATAAGAAATCATTTCTATCACATCAGTATTATTTTAGAAGTAAACAAAAGTCAGTATACACGAGCAAAGCCTCTTTTGACTCAGTGTTTTATGTTTTTAGTGGCTGAGCTGAGCATAATCAAATTGTCTCCAGCTGAAAGAGAGCCACATCTGCAGCTTCTTCACTCCCCTCTCTTTTATAAGTGCTTTCCATCTTGGAAAGGCAATTTTGGTGTTATAGTTTTGACTCTGAGACTGTCACATTTCCCTTTTAGCATGCTTGATTTGCTCTCTGTGATTAATCCATTACTTTTCCATGGTACTCCTGTTGATAAAGTCAGTGTCCCAAGCCCAAGGCAGAGCTGCAATAACGGAGTGGTAGGCCAAGTCTTCATCACAGCAACAGTCAAGGTTCCTCCTAGGTTCTTTGATGTGGGCGGCTCTGAATAAGCAGGTGGGTGGACTGGAAATATGTTCATTAAACAGCACTGGAATGACTACAGCTTTGATGTGGGAAGAGAGAGAGGCGTACTGTAGAAAGAGTGGGACATGGGGAAGAAGATCTCCTTGATCGTTAAAAAAAAGTTCATTTTGTTTTGGAGAATTTTTCTGTATTTTTATTTATTACATCTATGTCATATTAAATTAAATTACTTTAAATGATTTTAATGCTGGCAGCACGGTGGCGCAGCAGGTAGTGCGCGTGCCTCACAGCTAGAAGGTTGCGGTTCGATCCCCGGGCGGGGCCTTTCTGTGTGAAGTTTGCATGTTCTTCCCGTGCATGCGTGGGTTCTCTCCGGGTACTCCGGCTTCCTCCCACAGACCAAAAACATGCTCATTAGGTTAATTGGTGACTCTAAAATTGCCCCTAGGTGTGAGTGTGAATGGTTGTTCGTCTTGTGTGTTGCCCTGCGATCGACTGGTGACCAGTCCAGGGTGTACCCCGCCTCCCGCCCGTTGACAGCTGGGATAGGCCCCAGCCCCCCCGCAACCCCGAAAGGGATATGCGGTATAGAAAATGGATTTTAATGCTTTAAATAGTAGTCACAGTTTACATGGCACGTGATGTCATTGTGGGGGGTTTTCCCTGCTTTTACAGCCATTCTCACATTATTTAAATTCAAGACAAAGAATAAAAAGTGATTTTCTCATAAACTTGGTGGGTTGCTGATATTACACACCCAGATCCCTAGATTCATTTAAAAAAACTGTGACAGCATAATCAGTTTGCATATTTTTTCATGACTGACATTGTCACAGTCACTCGCTGTACACTCCACATTGCAGTAGAATAAGGCAGGTTGGCCAAGTTAGATCAGTGTACCACAGCAAGCCATTTAACTCACACCTCATCATTCATTTAAATGTGCCAACGTTAATGTCAAATGTGAAATCATTCATTAAATTGGCTGAAAAGATTCAACAAAGCTTCAGAACTACTGATTTTTAGATTTCAGCAGACTGGGCTAATAAACTACCAAATAAAAAACTTCAGCCATTACCCTAACAGTAAATATTATCTTTGAGGAAAGCCTCAGAAAACTCAGACCAAAAGGGTAGAAAGTTGAAACACTCAGACCAGTTTGAACAATCTGAGACTGCACGTTTCAGTCCAAGAAATGGAAAAAACTGCACCCCACCATACTAAAAGCCTGCCACTCCCATTATCCTGTAAGGCATGAAAAAAATACTGTTAGCTCGTCTGCATTAAAATCTAGGCCTACACCAAATGCACGACTGAAGAATATTTAAAAAAGGAAGCAAGATTTCCACTGACCGACACTACTTCCTTTTTCCTTACCATCTGATCTCCATGTGCTGCCAATTTCCAGGTCCCCTGCTCTATGAAACACAGCTAGCGTTCAAGCTAATAGGCTACTGGTATATGAGTGAAAACTCTGAGGAAGTTGGACCATGCAGTAAGGCAGTGGGGTTCTGTGGGTTCTTCTTAGGGTTTTCAGATCATTTTAAAGACAACAGAATCACACACATTCAACACATTCAACAAATATATTTCAAAGATCTCACAAAATAAACATGCATGTATGCAGATCTGCAAGAAACACATTTAGCCAGTTTCATTAGCCATTTGCAAAATGATTTCCCCATTGCACGTATTTTATGGAAATTAAGGCCCATCTGATAATTCTGACTGGTTTAAAAAGTTTGGGCCAATAGCTCTGAATAATTTCTACTGGCTGACTCCCTGCTGTTGAACCATGCATGAAATGTTGTGTGCAGTGGACTCAAGGCAAGAAACAAATGTTCAACAAAATGCTCTTAATTCAGTTGCGCATGAGAGAAGCCTTTTGAACCTTTTCTTCAGCTTTCCATCTGGAAATGAGTAACGTGTTACAGCGTTACAACTTGAACTTGTGAAATTGTGTTTATTCCTGTAAATTCGCTGTGAATTATTCTCATGGTGGAAGTAGTAATAACCGGTTTCCATAAATAGTGTTCCCTGTAATAATTTCTATAGTGTCTGTATACTCTGCTGTGAGAGGAGGAGTGGGAGTATGGAACTGCTGTGGCAGGTTGTACTGAGTATGGTGTGTGTGCCTGAATGTCAGAGATAGCTATTTGCTTGACTTGGAGTTTCATTAATCAATGATCAAGGACACACAAAAAGGCTAGTCACTGGCAATATACTGATAGTTTGGAGGCAGGAAATCCATCTGGTTGACTTTCAATTGGGAAGCGTCTTCTTCAACCTTTGTGAAAAGACGGTCAAGCAGAAAACAGAAAAAGTTTTCTGTTTCTGACTTTGCTCCCCAGTGGCCTATAAGACGACAAAGTCTGTAAGATATATAAAACAAATCCCTATATAAAACAGCTAGTTAAGTTGAATTCAATTCAACTGAACACTGACAGGCAGAGACAGAAAGAGACGAGACAGAGAGATAGAAATGTGACTTTGACATGGAAACAGGGACGGGGACTGATAGAGACACAGACAGGGAGAGAAGAGGGTGCCTGGCAATGTCTGCATACCCTGAGCTCCAATTAGAGTAATGCAGAGCAGAGAAGGAGATGCATATGTGTGTTTGTGAGAGAGAGAGAGAGAGAGAGAGAGAGAGAGAGAGAGAGAGAGAGAGAGAGAGAGAGAGAGAGAGAGAGAGAGTGTGTGTGTGTGTGTGTGTGTGTGTGTGTGTGTGTGTGTGTGTGTGTGTTAGGGGGGAGATCAGGTGGAAAGGAGGTCACTCTCTCCTCACTGAGATATTTACAACCCAGCATGGATGCCCTGACCAAAAAATGGACGGTGGCATCGGCCCACAGAAAAAAAAAAGAAGAAGAAGAAAAAAAAAACATCCTCCAGATTTGGGGCCTGCTGACTTGACAAAATGAAAAAGTCTGCTTCTGTCCCTTCCCAATGTCAGAGAGCAGCAGAGCCCGGATCCATCATCACCTGAGTGGGAGAGATAATAAGAAGCCTCATCTGCCCTTTCCCCATCCTTGAGATCATTATCATAATTCTGTATTAATCAGTGCCGCCCCCGCCACTCAGCAGCAGAGATCTAAAAATGACCCAAAACTTTGACTCTGCCTCCTCCTGCTCTCAGAGAGGGAGATGTGAAGGTTTGGGGATGGAGTAGGTGCTGAAATATCCCAAGGATTGTGATCCCACTCCTAGTATAAAAAGGGAAGCCTTTGATGTGGCAATGGAGTTGTGTTCTAATGAGGCTCGTTACGCAGCGATCTGTCCCCGCCAGACTAGAGGTGGCATCACAGAGCGGCAGCCAGCCTGCTAAAACACTCCTGCTGTTCTCGGTTTGCTCAGCCAGGCTCTATCACAGCCGGCCCAGTGCTACACTTTGTGGCTGTACATCCACACTTTCAATTATTCATCGGCCTACAGCACCTTGCAAACAGAGACTGGGATGCACATCAACTGCTGTTACCACTCAACATCTCTCATTTTGAAACCAATTTTATGTTTAACCCTATAGTTAACCTTGCAAGTGTGAAAATGCTTAAAAATCTTTGAATCCAGTCGGGGACTTACCAGTGCGAGGCACTGTTACATTTTACACTATTTCAGATTTTCCACTGTAGTAACTGCATCTACTGCAGATGTTCAAGTGCACAGAAAACACTATGATTTTATAGACAAGTGTATATAAGCAATAACATAGCTAGAACTAAAGAACACACACAGTGACAAAAAATTACATTGTATACACATTATTTATGGCTCAAAACCAAATAATATTGAACTTAAACAAATCCTTTTTTTAAGTTCAGGTAATTTTTTTTTGGTTTTGTTTTTATTGATGACTCCTGTGTATTTCAGCATTTGTATAAATTATATATGTGATTTAAATTTTAAATTGTGATTTAAACTGTTAAAGTCAGCCATTTCAGATCATATTAAGTGACTGAAGGAGACAGAATTTTAATGCATCTTATAAATATCTAATGGTCCAAGCTGTCAAAAGCCTGAGTCGGTGTTTTTCATAATTTAGTATATAATATATTTTACTTATACTGTATATGAATAGAGCAGAAATATAAAGCAGCACATGATCTCTTTCAAATTCTTCTGTATAGGCCTTCTCAGACATCTGTCTTTAAAGTGACTTTTGTTGTCATTCATAAATAGGTGCGTGCAGTGTAAATGTTCCTGAACACTTTATCTAGACAAGACAGAACCAATACAGAGAGAGCCACAATGCTCTCATAATATCTAGCATCTAATGTGAGAGAGGGAGCGACGGCATTACTGGGCACCACCCATGAGCTGGAAAGTAATTATCAAGGAGGAAAAGTGTGTCTGCTCCTCTCAAAGGATCAATCGGAGATGATTTCTAATTGAAGCAGTAATTGTTGCACCTGAATGTCAAGTTTCATGATCAATTTCATCATTTTAATTATGCTGCCTTTTTCATAATGTCTGAAAGTGTGCAAGAAATGATCTTTGTTTTTCTTTTGCCCCACACCTCGAGAAAAACACTTTGGAAAGACAGATATTAAACTGACTGATATTAAAAGAATCTCCTCTGTTTTGTTTGTATCAGACACACACACAAGCATGTGGGCAGTCACATCGCACAAGAAACATTACAACACACTAAAACCTGCGGTGGCGTGTAAAGAAACATAGCAATGTTTCAATAAAAGCATTGAAATAGGCAGCTGGCGAGCAAACATGCACTGTTTAAAATGTGTTAAAATCAGCTTTGCAGATGTTTTAGGAGGAGAGGGAGGAAGTGCATATTTACATGAAAGTGACTTATTCAGGCATGAGATTGACATGTTATACTATTTATCGTACATGTCAGAAAGGCGCTCATGTTCTTCTGTAAATGTTCTACATATTCTCATATGCAACATAAGACAAAGTGGCTGAAATTCATTCATTCATCATGTGTTAAATCAAAAAAGTCTCTAACCAGTACGTATAGGTGTGTGTGTGTGTGTGTGTGTGTTCACTCATTAAGTGCTCCTGTCTTGTAAACTGACCACAGACACTTCTTTACTGTGGAGTGATATACTTAGGTCTAAATGACCTCAGAATGCTTCCACTGGTCAATCAAATGAAATTAAGTATTTAACAAAGTGCACAAACTTGGACATCAACATGCTGTTTACCTCTGTTGATTTTTAGTCTCTGAACTCTGCACTTATTCAGCATTGATTGGTTCTGGCTGTAAGTCTGTTTGAGCTGCAGTGCCTCGTTTTCTGTTTCTTCTCTAGCACATCAGACACCTAAAAGTTGGTTTACAGTGTTTTCTACGGGCCAAACTGTGCTAATAACACCTCGTTACTCCAATGGACAAAACCACTGACACTGCAGTTGGGAATATGCTAACTGATCAATTCCATCGCTACATTAATTCCAAAGGTCTTTAGAGGGGTGTTGCTAGAAATTCTGCATCCCCTGACAACAGCTCAATTGGGACCTTGGAACAGTAATTGTGTGTGATGTTTAGTCCAGGGCCCCTTTCTCACTCTGGGTGTCCTAAATCATTTAGCTTCCATCATCGGCAGTTTTTTTTTTAACAGGATTGTATTACACCCACAAGAATACCTCTAACAGACAGAATAGATTGCCCCTACTCTAACATGGACATTTGTGTATGGATGGAGTACATTATAAGCATAACACTTTGTTTTCTCCTATGGCCATGATGTAGCAATGAATATAATTTAATGCTGGAAATATGTTATTATGCAGCAGTACCTTGACCCATGCATGCATCACAAAGATGGTTTATTTGCTTGGGGTTTTATTTTTTATCAATATATATGATGAGTAACAGGACCACTCTTTCACACTAACATTCTGCAAAACACGCATGGCCTAATTCAATGTTTGCATAAGATAACAAGAATGAAGAACCTGTCACAATGCATTATGTTATTTAGACTGATCCATGATGAAATCTGATATAAAGCAATGTGACATATTTAACTAATGTCAGCGTGTGTAGCGGATTCACATCTGGAGACGAGTACAGCAGTTTGTATTGGAGTATTCCTGACCATAATATCACTTCTCTGGTTCACACCTGGGATCGAAAACCGCTTTCATCCTCTACCAGTGATGGTGAGTAGAGTACTAAAAATCTATACTCAAGTAAAAGTACAATTACTCCCATAAAAACTGACTCAAGTAAACATGAAAATACCCACTTGAGAACCCCACTCAAGCAAAAATAATAAAGTACCTGGTAAATAAACTAATTTACTAAGTTAATTTCCATCTAGCTGACTACATTTAATGCTGACTACATAAGTGTAGCCAGTATTGGCCGGGGACTGACATTGGGAGCTACCTCTTGTTCTGGGTTTTGCTCCGTCATCACATCGTGGTCACAAGACAGGTGGTGCTACTTTTTCTTACCGGCAACTTGGCATCTGCAATGCATTTAAAACAGATGAGTTGTAACTAAATGGTAAATGTAGTGAAGTAAAAAGTACAAGCTCAAAAATATACAGTTTTTAAAAAAGGAAGATGAAATTTTCTTGTTCCTTGAAAAAAATATGTTGTCACTCATGTTCATGACTTGCAGTGCATTGCTACACACCCCTGTTCACCAAATATACTGAGCTCTCACTGTGTCATATGTATCACTATCAGTCCGTCTTTGCGCAATGTCCTGACCTTGACCTACGGGCCATGGTCAGGCACAGCTCAAAAGAACAGCAAGCGGCCACTCTATGGGCCCATCAGCCACAAGGACAGGTGCTGGAGTCAGGTGCAGGCTGACCCCTGGCATTGCAAACTGGTTCTTGGGATGTGGACTGTCAGAGCTGGATGTGGAGCAATTGTGGAATGCACTCCATTAGAGTTGGGGTTATTTGCAAATATAAAACAGTTCATCCCCTTTTAACTATGTGGTTTGAATTCTTAAACATATTTTACAACAAGTTCATGAATAAATGAAATCAAAGAGTTTTAGTTTCTTGCACTGGGGCACCATGGCGTTCTATTGACTGAACTCTCAGCAAAATGTTTCTTATTTGAATTAAAGCAACACTCCAAAATGATGAATCAAGCTTGGACATATTAAATGATCTGACCCAATTTCTGCTTGGACTGGTTGCTGTTTACAGCATTATTTTGTTTATTCTCATGTATTGTGTTGTGTGATTAACTCACTGTCAGAGACAATAAAGGATTGTGTCTGAAAATGGGTCTTGCTATTTAGGTTAAAGGAGACTGCTTCATACAGGGCAGCATGCACACATTTTAGGCACATGCATAATTTGTACATACATAAAAATATCGATGTCCACTTCAATGGTGTTTATCTGAACATTTGTGTCTGTATTATCTCTTTTTTCTTCTGTTATCTCTGTGTGTGGATGTACAATATGCTGCATGCGTGTGACATTTTATTAACACTGTAAAACACATACATGTACACACTCAGCTGGAAGCTGAGAGGTGATGATATAGGTGGAAGTGAGAGGTTATAGAGGACAGGATTTACCAGCAGGCTTATGATTACCCTGACTATCACCCCTCTAACACATGCACACACACATATCTCACTAAGTCACTCCTACATACCCATCTGTACTGAGAACACAGAAATAGATGCCAGCTCTCTGTGTGTGTTAGTGTGTATGAACTGTTACATGTAACATACTTGAATGTATATGGACGCATTAGGCCAGATTTATACATCCCTGTCAGTGTTGCACAGCACATGGAGGCTCCACAGCTAACGTGAACCTCCTCAAAAATGGAACTACATGTTGGGACCACAGAGATGCCATGTGGAGAGCACAAGAATAGTGAGTGGTTTGCTTGGGCTGCTTGCAGTGACAGAGCTGTGGCAGAGGGATTGGGAGAAATCCTGTTGACATTTCGATTTAGTTACTGTCGGCTAACTATTAATATGAAGTCAGAGAGCAGCCTGTCCAAAAGTGGTAAAGTCTTACCTTGATGTGACATCTTGAGAATGGCTATCTTAGTCAAGTTTAGCAGGTGGTGGCAATGAGATATGAATTAAAAGAAAAAGCATATTAAAACAAGACGAAGAGTCTACAGCCACGCTCGCGGCTCAGTGAGGTTGCACTTGCATTCGGCTGTGTTTGAGGTAAATGCTACTGTCAGCAAGCTCAAAATGACAATTTTAAGAGGCTGATATTTTACAGGTGTTGTAATGTTCGCCACGTTCACCATCTTTGTTGAGTGTCAGCATTCTAACATTTGCCAATTCACACAAAACACAAAGTATAGCTGAGGCAGACATAAGTGTCATTCGCTCTGCAGCTATTTGGTCATAAACCAAAATATGCAACAAATTACAATTTTGACCTAATGATGGCACTGAATGAAAAATTAAGGCAAAGTGACTGCAGTTAAGTCAATGGGTACATAAGTGTCCATACAAAGTTTAAGGGGAATCTATGCAATAGCTGTCCAGCTATTTCACTTAGAACCACAAATGTCAATATCATGACAGCACTTGAGGAAAAGTCAAGAGATTAAATGATTTAGCCTAATGCTCTGGGAACTGTAAATGTCAAAATACAGTTTCATGGTAATAAATCCAATAGTTTTAATAGTTGTAATAGTGATGGACCGACCAACCACCTTGACATTGCCATCCCTGCAGTCACACTGTTACCATGGCTAATAATATAATATATTGCATTCAGCTGAGCAGTGATCATGGTCACATTCACCAGAATACTGACTTAAGTGTCCCAACTCAGCAACATTTGGTTTTTCATAGCTGAGTTTTTCAGCAAACTTACCAGTACAGACTTTTCTACAGGTGATTGAGAGGTGGCCTTTGGAAGTGAGTTTTCCAGTTCTGACATTAAAAAAAAGTTTTGTTTTGTTTTGTTTTGCTTTTTTAAATTCTGTTTCCTGCCAGCACATACTTGTACTACGCTTCTCCATCGCTGGAAATTTGAACTCACTCAGTTTGATGAGGCTGATTGGACCATGGCTGCAGGAGAGATAAAGCTCTCTCATGGGACAGTTCGCAGAAAACATGGCTGCAGTTGTTGGTGAGAAAATACAGAGTAAACACTTGGTTTGCACTGCTACAATCCATTAGCTGAAAGTCATTTCTCTACAAAATCCCAGATATTTTGATTTGATATTATTGTCAGAGTAGCTGTAGCTGGTTCGCCTCAGAGGTGGAGACAATGAGAAACTGGTGCAAATACATAATGGCAAATATTTTCTGCCCCACATTTAGCTTTACTGCGTCTTCTCTCATCCGTACTGAAAGTCCCATAGTCTCATCTGTCCAAGCCACAACATAGACAAATGGCATTTTCTCTGAAATGCGCAGAATAGCTTTTAACTTTTGAACTATTTCACTGACGACTGATGTGAACGGAAATTTGGTTTTGTGTGTTGGCTAGAGTAAGTCCCATCTCTAACTTTTGAAAAGTGATATTTCTATGTCACTTTTGCTGCTCTGTTTCTTGTTGTTCACTTGTCCCTGGTGGACTCCCTCTTTGAATTGGACTGCAGTTTCCTTCTCTCAATCTCTAAACATTCACACGGCCAGGTGTGTGAAAGTGAGGATTGAGAACTTCTTTCTCAAGTTGTCTTTTTTATTTGTTACTCAACTACTTCCTTTTCCTTTGCTGTGAACAACCATGTGCAATATCCTTAGAGGAAAGACTGTCCAAAACTATGAAGCGTCGTACCTGTCTGAACAATCATCGCATCTCACCCCACTCTGCGGTGGCAGGCTCTTTACCCATTTACACATACAAGTGTGGCCGTTCAGAGCAGCTATAGATGAAGAGTGAATCATTTTGAGCATACGGACACCTTTAGGCAAATGAGACAATTTAGGCCAGCACACACACTTACACAATGGGGGACAGACAGGAAGACCAGAACAGCATAACAATGTATATATTATTTATTTGTAACTTCATCATGAAGACGTTGATATTGTAGCTTTTCATCAGTGTCCCTTTAGAATTTCACCATTGTACTGAATGCGCTGAGCAGAATAAAAACATGTCCCTCAACAACCTTTAAGCTTTTAACCCATTCTGAATATAAAGCTGTTCTACACTCATAAATAATGCAGGATGTGTAAAGCAGATGCATTACGTAGAGCTCTATTGTTCAGTCACTCTGTTTAATGAATAGGCATCCCTAAGAGCCATTACCTGAAAGCAAAACCTTCCCCGATGTCTTCTCCTCCCATGTGCATTAGATGACCAGAGTTGTTTTGCTGGGAAGGCAGGGGCTCTGGCCTGGTTCTGACAGTCTGGTGTTCATGCTCAGTAAATTGTGTTGGAATTGTTCCCTTGGGAGACATGAACGTGACAATGGTCTGTGGGTTATAAGTAGTCGTTCACAGACAATATTGTGAGTCTGCTTGCCCTTTTCCTTTGAATAAGGAATTAATTATTCATCCGGCAATAGATAAAGAGTGCAGAGGAGAGAAGAGGAGGTGTTTTTGTACACAATAGATTCCGAAACTCTTTTTAGGTGTCAGTAACGCTGAAAATACGGCGTCAGGATTGATGGGAACAGTGGAAACATCTTTTTTTCTAAATGAAAATGTCCTTGTGTTGCTGACTAAATCTAATGCCGCAACGGAAATTAAAAAATGCTGAGTGTAAGCATTCATGCCATCATTTCCATATTTCCTTCTCTAACAATAATCAGAATTAGATCAGTCCCACCCGTCACCTGTTGGCTGTTTACGATGTGATATATTTCACCAAAAGCCCAAGATACCACCGGCAGTCTTTTATTATTATCATTCTTCACATTTATTTTTTGTCCAGGAGTCAGATTGCAAGATCATTTATCTCTCTAAATCTACACTATTAAAACACATCATCATCATCATCATCATCATCATGCAGTGACGGCAATGCATGGAGTCACATGTGGAAATTCTAAAATGATTGCAATTTCATTTAAATTGCACTTTCCTTATCAAGTACCAGTTAGTCATACCGGGTTGCAATAATTGTGTTAGAATGGAGGAGGCAAGATTTAACTGTCTCCTGATTTTCTTTTCCAAAGCGAGATGTGAGATCATTTCAGTTAGAAATGTTTCTTTATCAGTGACGTGCAGTGAGGTTCATGACTGGTGAGGCGCTGACTCCTCTGGAGTCGGATGTAAAAGTATATGAACCCAAAATAGAAGCTTATATTTCACCTTAAGTGAAACATTTAGTTGTTTTAAAAGCTTTTAATTATGCTTTAATCAATTCCACACTGTTCAACAATACGATAGCAAGAAAAACAAATTTAATATAAGGTCAAATTCTAAATGTTTGGGTTTTTTGGCTGATCTCTCTTTTTTTTTAATTACGATTGAACACTCACTATCGCCCTCTGGGTAGGAGAGCACACTGTGATGTGCATTGCGCCGATGGAGCTCAGCACTGCCACCTATCAGTGCGGCACGGTACTTTCTGCCTCACCTGGAGCATTTTCACTGCGCATTTATGGCCGACATAAAGAGAGACAGCAATGGGCAGGCGCCAACTGCCTGCGTCAGTCAGTGTGTGTGGGTCAGCGCCGTCAGAAGTGAGGCACAGCTCATCGCTGCCTCACCTCGCTCTTCTCCCAAATTCAGCGATTTTGACCATAGAAATGTTGAAATCATACAGAAAACAAATTTATAGAACAGTCATGAGCTTAAGTCCAAATTTCCTCCTCTTAATGAATTTATAAACCACAGCAAGTTTTTTTAAAGGCAATGCCTCACCTGCCTCCCCTGACCGCACGTCACTGTTCTTTATCTCAATTATAGTCCCAAAAAAACCTTGTCTTTTACCGGGACATATTTCACTAGAGCTGAATTGTTTTGACTCTTGGAGAAAATTAACCCACAAGAAAAGATCCAAGCTTGTTTACTGAGAAGCTAACGGCTAAAGGCTCCACTTTGTCTACCTCCTCGTCACTAACATTGTCTTTGGCGACCAGTGTTTGGTTGTGGACAGGTCAACCCTCGGGTACAGTGGGTTTATGGGGGCATTTTTCACTGAACACTGCGTCTGGAAACAAGGTTGATGAATGCACTGAGAGTAAAAAATCACAGGCTGTAATACCAAAACGATTAGCCAAGTTGAAAAATCCTAAAACAGAGTTTAAGGGAGCTGCAGAGTGTAATTCTCTTCGGATTTGTCACTAAAAACGACACACATTTCAAATTTCACAGTGCTTTTGTCCGTAGTTACTATAAAAATATTGTTTACAAGTAGCTTTAAAGGCTGTTGCTCACCATTGAGGCAACTTCTGCTTAGATCACAAATGAATTAACTGCTCCATAATTATGTCCTTCATTGCCACAAGGCTGAACACAATCATGATTTGTTTGATCTTCACTCCTCCACTCGACACGTGCGCAAGCCGCAAGCAGTGAGTCGCCAACAGCGCCATCCTGGAGCACCATGGACGCCAGGAACCGCATGCAGGAAAGGCGGGACAGCCGGCTACATGGGTGGCATTATATCAGATGTAGGATCACTGAGACCAAGGGAGGTGAAGACGGATAGACAAGACAAGGCTGTAGAGGGGGAGGAGGTGGTATTGAGTGTGTATGTGTGATAGCGGTGGTAGGTTTTCAGAGAAATTGCATGGCGAGGTGCAGGAGAGGACTATAAATACAAACCTGCTGCCAGCACAGTGGGCAACCTCCAGCCAGGTTCGAGTCGTTTCCATAGCAGTAAATGCCATTTATCTAATGTATTGGCCTATTACGACCTCTCCTTTATGTCCTCCTGCTGAGGGATCCCCTGCAGTCTCACAGCAGGGCCACCAATGCACAATTGATTGGGGAGTCGTTCTATTTCTGCAAGCAGACCCTCGCTCATGCTTCTGTCTCTTCCTCTTCCTTTATGCTACCCCTCCGTCTATCTGCCTATTCTTCCCCCTCCCTCTATCTGTTGTCCTCTGCCTTTTCCTCTTTATCTCCCTCCCTGCCTCCGTCTGTCCCTACGCCTTTTTCTGCCTCTGTCTCTTCACTCTCCGAGGACTGGCTACAGGCGCATTGTCAGGCCACTCTCACAAAAATCAATAATATCATTCTAATTCAAACTGATATCAAAAGGCACAGGGCCAGCAAACCATTTCTCTGTAGACTTATCATAAGCCCATGTTTTTCCACGCCGTTTATTTTCTGCCGTTTGGTCCCTTCGATCTCCACTTTAGAGGGCTCCTCTGGGCTTCACTTGCCCAGCATGTCTGAACAGAGTTTAGATGTTACATTTGACGCTGACAAATTTGGCAGAGTAGCCGTGAGTATCCATGAGCTTCCGTTTATGAGATATCTCTTTCTGTGATAAGTACCCCAGATATTGGCATACAAAAGCACTTCTGCAACAACACAGGGAGAAGCCTGCCTTAAACGTAATTTTAATCTTTCATAAGCTAGGCCAAGAGTAAAACAAGTAATTATGAATTCTCAGAAGCCCAATTTCTTAAGAACAATGCAGGGGGGATGGGAAGCATAATGCAGGGGTGCATTAAGCACTCATATTTATTCCATTTTATGTCAGCCAGTATCACTTTCTTAATGTAATTGTTGCAAATCACCAATCTCTTTCCCCCTCTGGCTATACCAAACCACTAATGCTATCCCACACAACCCCATAAAATGCACATCAGCATGTTTTGTCCAATCACGGAGTCATTTGTGAAGCTAAAATGGAGCCCAGTCGTATGACGAGTTGTTCAAGGCCTCGAGGCACTGTTACAGTTCAATATTAATGAGATAATTTGATGAAGATAGCATCAACACAGGCATTTTGTGGTTAGATAATTCGCAGTCCATATGGCTTGTAGTTGGTTTATCTTGAGCCTTTTGGAAATGCAGACTGTTTAATGGGCAAGTCAGCAAAACAGCACTCTACTTACTCTTAAGCCAGATGTCAAACTTTTTTTTCCCCTTCTAAAAGCATTTTAAAGACAACAAGTGCTGATTGAGTGAGACATTTTCATATTTCTTTGGAGTGCGCCCTTTTCTCAATGCAGTGTCGGGGTTTTTTATTATTATTATTTATTTATAGGTACTGCAGGCACAAGTTTTACAAAAACCACATTACTCAACCTGTTTCAAGACATTGTCCTGCATATCTTGAAAGCAGTGAACTCTATTACACAGTGATTTGCAGTTAACTGCTGCAGTCTTTTAAGGAGTAGTTGTAACGTTCACAGGCAGTCACATGTAATTCATGTTATACAGGGTGGGCGCGGTAAGAGTGTGCCACCTATTTGTCATTGTTTATATGCACGGGGTCAGCCTGACAGACAGTCAGTACCAGTTTGTCACACTGAGAGCACATCAGGCAAGTCTATCTGTATAAAAAGCTGTTGATAAAATGAAGATTAGATAGAACAAAACTACCACCGGTCTGAGTTTGTCTTAATGTTGGTGGTTGGATTGCTGATTAATAATTGGCTGCTGACAAGCTTGATATAGTGTGCACCAGACTTTAAAATGATATAATATTATGAAAAGAGGAAATGTTATGTTTACATGCACACAAGAAATTAGGTTATTAGAAGAAATTCAATACTTCAGATGCACTGCAGTTAGCTTGTTGCTTTACATTCAGCTGGTCAGTAATTAGATTCCTCATCTATCCTTTTACCAGATTTTTCAGCTAAGGCTGTCTCATTTTAAGTGAATTAGTGATATGAGTATGCAGTCTTTTTGTTGGAACATTTGGACTGACAGTGACTGACTGTGCAGTGAGAGGACAGGCTGTGGAGTGAGACTGCACAGCTTTTCCTGACAGTGTGCTCGTGTCTGGATTTTAAAAATGCTCTGCTGTTCAGCTTCAACAGACTGATTCTGATTTACTGATCTCAGATTTGGTCAGACTTTAGATTCAATTATTTTGGATACAAGGGCACATTGATAATGGTTCTTTTTGTTATCCCAGCACACCAGTGTCACCCTCTTCTCTATCTGAAGTCTATGTCCTGTACATGCACACGTGTAAAAACTGTTTTTGAGCCTTAAGTGTACATATGGACAGGTTTGTTAACTGGGTTCCCTGGTTGTTTTCACTTGGCCCTGTCAACTTCTGCTCAGGTTGGAGTTTGGTGGAGGTCTGCTGGAATTATCTGAGGTCACCAAACTACATAAAATGGCCAAGACATAACTTTTCCACCTTAAGGGGAACAACAAAGCTAACAGGAAGCTCAGACAGACTTCAATCAAGCTCAGTATGTACACACCTACACTGCTCTCAGAGGTCTGATCAGGCACAGTAATTAAAATGACCTATCTGGGTGGACCATAGTTGCAAAGGTCTTTAAGAAAACCAGGTTTCTCAATTACATCAGATTACTGCAGAAAACCAAGCACTTGCAGGTTACTTCAGTGCATGTAAACACAGTGAATGAAGCAGCCTTGTTCCTGTCACAAAAGGTGACATAAATAAAATAATGGCAAGCTCAATCTGCTTTCCGAAAAAACATAAAAATTGCAGAGTGAGAAAACTGCTCATCTTATAACTAAGAGAGATGAGAGTCAGTCGTGCATCTTCAGCGTGACAGTACGAAACATTGCTTTGGTACCCAAAAACCTCACAGTACAGACAGAACATTTGATGAGTTGGGCATACAGGAGGCATTTACACTGAGATTAGTCAGAGAAAGTGATGACTGGGTTCATACCAACCAATCTAATGACACGAGTGCTTAAAATACTTTCCTATATCTAATATTGTTTTTAAAGACAGTCTTGCAGTGTAAATTCATGTTCATAATTATCTCCATGACGATTTCCTCTTCAAAGGAACAGATTGGTTTCAACTGATTTTCAGTCAATCATTAGTGACATCGCATGGTCACTCTGTACCCACAGCGACCCAGCATCGTGCTGTCAAGATCCTGATGCTTCCTACCCTGACGGTACAATGTAACCTTAATGACACTATATATGTGGTTTTCTTTTTTGCTTTCACATGTAATAAGGCAACTGCACCAGCTCCAACATAATGCATCCTACGAAGGAAAATTGTACTAACATGTTTGTTTTTGTGTGTTTTCACTAATTGCCTTGAAGTTAGTCAGTAAAGCAGTAGTTAGTGACTATTAATAAAGAACTGGCTTTTTTAAATGTCAAAATAAAGTGTTTATTTCCACCTTGTTTGATGGAGTCCTGGAGCAGCGTGAGAGTAGTGAATAATTGGTGTCCATGTTGGTGCATCAATGAGTCACAGCATGCTTCAGGAACATTTTAAGCTTGAGATGTAGTCACCATTAATTATTCTTGACAGTAATCATAGTAGCCTCATATGTTAACGATGTTACTGTTTTTCTTCAAACACTCGCCTGTGCCATTAGTTTGGCTGAGAAATGAAGATCAGCTCTTTGGGATAGAAAACGACCTGTGTGCACTTCCTGTAGATGACCCACAGAAAACAGCCAAACAGCCTTTTTATCTATTGTTTTATTTTTAAAACATTATTTCCTGGATTTCTTTGACAAATTTTCTTTTCATATTCAAGGATAATTGGTGACCTGATTTCAATTTGCATCAAGTCTCTATGGGCCCCCTCTAAGGAACAGACAGGTTCTTGCTTCTGATTTTTTTTTTTTTTTCCCCCCCTCACTGCTCACATTCTAGACACTTTATATGAAAACCAGTCAATTTGCTAATCTATGTGGAGCAATGTAACAGTCATTTCCACTTCAAAACTAGAATGAATATCTGTTGGGAAACTTGGTTGCATATTAAAAGTAGTGGACTTCTTCTTGGATGTAACTTATCAAGTCTTGTGTGCTGTATAGGTGTTGATATTCTCAGAGGTGGAAAATCAGGGAACATGTAAAAGGGTTGAATCATTAAGACTACGTACTGTAACTGTAGGTGTCTAAGAGGTGGCACTGTTGGGTTTATCTCTGTGTGTATGCACAGTTGTGAAAAGCTCCTTTCCCGTCATTGTACACTGGACAGTTGCCCCTCTCTGGTCCTCATGTGGAGTATATAACACCACCAGGACCTGAGCTGTGCTCCTAAAAGTCAATATTTTCCTCAGCTAATGCTGGTGGAGCAGGAGGCCCAAGTCTTGGAGGGCTACGCCTCCACTCATAGAATCTGTTACAGTACGTAACAAACATTCTATTTCGTATAGGCTTTGCCCTCTAAGGGCTGTGGCTATGAGTTAAAGGTGAAGCTGATGTAGACAATGCCCACTGTGACAGCAAGCTCCACAACATATAGCACTTCACTTGTTGACTCCTTGAAGCCGCAGAAAATGTGGGAGCAGAGGTCAGGTCCTGACAGTCTTGTATACTGTAGAGAGGCAACTGTACAGAGTACAGCGGGGGGAAAGAAAATGTTCACGACTGTGCATACACATGAGGACAAATCCAATAGCAACAGGTCTTACTGTATGGTCTACACTGATATTCTAAGATACACATTGAGATACAGATACAGCATCTCTCTCCAGTATGCTGTGAGTGCAAGACATATACTAAACTATTATAATAAATACAGTCCTTGATCTCAGTGTTGCTAAGTCTTTCAGATGTGGCTTGCAAGTCAAAGAGCAAGTTTTTCCAGTCTATCAGTGCTACTATTGAAATTTCAATTGCATAGTAAAGACATTTCTGAATGCGACTATATTGCTTAATTATTATCGCTTTAGCTTTACAGCACAACTTTATACTGAATAGGCAGCACAGGGGATCAGACTTGAAACAGCCAAGAGTCAGTGTTTTTTTTAACCATTACCATGACTGTTCATTAACCTTAACCAAGTAAAAAATATTCTAATCATGACAGCTAAGGTCTTCTAACCTTAATCAAGTCATTTTTGTGCCTAAACCTAACCAATCTTATAGCATTGTCAGATGAGAAAACATTACTTTTGAAACTTGGAAGACACTCACACGTTATGTTTTTCATGCTATAAAAACATCAGATTAAAACAATGCTTACATGTGTCATTCTGGAGGGAAGTATCATGATTTATTTTGCCATTAAATTTGGAGGAGTTCTTGGTTAAGACATGAATAAGTTGGTTGAGGTTAAGTAACAATCCTTGTCGTGGTTACAAAAACTGCTTGATTTAGGCAAATACTGCAACCAAGGTTAAAAAATATACATATGGTGAGAAGCAAGATGTGAACAGTGGTCATTGGTGTCAAAGTCGTGGGCTTTGTTGATCTAATTCTCCTCTCTTTTGTGAGTTGGGGGTGGGCATGGTCGCGTGGTCATGGTGAGTGTGGCCGCCACCACATCACAAGCAGTGTAAATGTTAACGTCAAAACTCAATGCATAAGCTAATTATTTTTGTTCATGAAGTCAACAGTCTGTCAGAAGGAAAAAGACTGCTGACTTATTGTGTTGTATTCAACAATGTGTAAATCACTATCTGTTACATAAAATTAATTTGTTTTTTATTCAGTTCATCATTATGGTGCCTATCACATCTGTCTGCATGGAGATTGCTGCTTCCCCATGGACATGGCTTTTGAACAGTCCCTGCTTTAGCCAAAAGAGTGTCTGTCTGTGGGCAAAACCAAAAGAACATTTTACTGCCATCAGTACTGATGTTTTATTATAAAATATAGAGTAATTAATTAATTATATAATAATCAAAATTTGGGTTTTGCCTAAATTCCAGGACTAAAGGACAGGATTCAGGACAACTGCATGTAATTTGGGACTGTCACAATTGTTTAGCCAAAGGTAAACCTCCAGTCAATACTGCAATCTTCTTATATATTGCAGTACTTTTTATATATTGCAATACTGCAACATTTTTATATATTTGAACAAATGACAAATACTGTAGCAGCAGGATAGTCCTGCGTCTAAGCAATACCATATGCGTCTATGTGCCTACAAGCTTTGTTTTGTAGATTTTTACTTTGACAGTATATAGCTACGTATATACTGTACTTACACTTTATATGTGTCAGAAAACTCAATTTCTGGCCATGTTTCAAAATCCATAGGCCAGTGACCAGGGTCTGTTACTTCTTATGGATCAATGTCAGTTCTGATGGCCAACACACACTTTGTACTGTGCACAGTGCCTGGTGGATTATCTCTGCTAGCAGCCACCACACATCACTGTAATACTAAGTAAAGCAAATGCATATTTCTTCCAAGCAATTCTTTTTCATTTCGTGAACGACAGCATTAGTTTGTGTGCATTTTGATGCTGTCTTCAGGCTGGGATTAAAGTGAGGGATTAGATGTTGCATTCACTCACTGTGACTTTAACTTTGTCTTACCTTCAGGTTAAAATGAAGAGCTTCCTCACGTGTTACACCAAAGATCTTTTTTCCCCACAACTTTCCCATCTATGCTATCGAGCACACAAATGCGATATGACTTAACTACTGACACTCACATGACTTCTCAAGTAATTACCGGAAGGCCTGGTGAAGAAGTCCTGCATTTCATGGCAAGTTTCCAGCACTGCCTCTGAGGAAAACAGTTCCAAAATATTAAATACAATTTTTAGCCTCGGAAAGGCACTTACAGCAGGTCTTACAAGAAGTAGTTTGTGCTATTTAAGTTTAATGTCACAAAATTCAATTCAGCCTACAAAATATGATAAAGAACAGGCTGCAGTGACGGATGTCTGTCTCTCCCAGTACTTGAGTACCCTGCCACCCCTATCAGCAATACAAAGAGCATTAACATGATAAAAGACTCCCATCTGCACAATAAAGTGTGCTGCTGTGATGTCACATTTTGATCTGCACGTTATTATGTCAAAGACCTCTAAAAGCACACATTAGATCGAAGACGCCAACTTGAAACAGCTTTATGCCATATGGGAAGACCAGTGCTATTATTTGGTATAGATTTTTAGCACTGTCCTGTCTCCTGACACGTGTTTCTTAAACCCCTCCCTAGATCAATCATACACGTGCTGTAACCAGCTACAGGTATTGCTCCGGGCCAGCAGACCTCACAGTAGTCATCTGTTTGGTTTCTTCTTAAACTCCCTGCAATCTGTTTCAGTGAAATAAGCCTGTGCCCTTTACAGTGACAGTGTAATATCCATCCATGTAGAACTCTAATCATGCTTACAGATTAACACAGATGGCTTCAAGCTGTAAACAAAAAAGAACACAATCTCTTCCTTTCACTGAATAATAAAAGATGCTGCTTTAAGAACCATCTGGCTGATTGGAGGCTGCTGATGATGACTTAGCAATAAATGATGATAACCAATCATCCGCCAGTATTGCATTGATTGTTTGCCTGATATCATGCTTGTCAATGAAAACATAGACTAATGAAGCCGAGCTCCTCCCTTCATCGCTGTTGATTTACTGAGAACAGTTTTTAAATTAGTGTGATCATTGCCTCAGAAATCATCCCGCAGCAGTTTGTCAACGCCATTCAAATGGCAACAAATGTTTGAGGCTGCTGCCAGTCCATGGAAGTTATGGCATCTGTACAAGTAAGGGAATGGGTATGAGCCTGCAATGAGCTTTCTTTAATAGGTCCAACAACAGCCATATGTTGATTGATCTATCATCTGCAGCCTGACTGTCCTGACACCCTCTGGAGTGAAGATGCTGTTTAACCTGCGGACGTGCTGTTTAAAACCTTGAGTGGACGTAATTAGCAGCCCCGACTGCCTCTTCTTCTTCTTCTACTTCACTCGTCTTCCTCCCGTTTCACCTCCCAAACATTCATCTCTTAAACCTCCATTAAAGGATAATACTGGCAGTATTTTATATTTTGATATTGTCAACAAACCCCATGAATAGACCCAGACTGTGTCCAAAAATCACTCAGATGTTGTCCCTACAGTGAGCAGTAAATTGAGATTTTGGACACCCACAAATCATTAATATTTTGCGGCTTCACTGGCTGATGTCTCGTCTTATGACTGCTATGACGCATTGCATTATGGGATTGTTAGTAGAGAGTAGAGTGCATGCTGTGGACACTACTTTTTACATGCCATGGTTCGAATATTAGAGGACATTAATGCATACTACAATTCACATGAATCTAGAGACTCAGATAACACGGTGAACAGTAAATTTAGTGAACTATTAAGTAAATATGGAGTGATGTCAAGAGACGTCAAACCATCCTCCAGTACTTTCCACCTTCCTTACCCTGTCACTGGTCTATTTTCAGCAGCTTAATGCACATTTGGTGTCCTAGTGAGTACTTATGGCAGCAGGATGGAGTACATGGGATGGAGTCAAAATAAACTGTGTATGTATGTATGTGTGTTCATGGTAATGAAAAACATCACCCAGTGTAGCAGTGTGGCTCAGTGATGTAGCATAAATAGTTCTTGGACAACAGTGGAGCTCTAAGCAATGGCGACACCAAGGAGTGGCGGGGGGGGCATGGCCACCCTGATATGATCACTGGTCCCCCCTCGCAAGATTGTTGTGGAACTCATAATGTTAAATGTACTGGAGTGAGTTTATGCACATCAGGTAAGATAAGACTTTATTGATTCCACACCAGGGATCAAATTAAGTCGTTACTGCCAGCAAGAAGCCGAAACAGTGGTACAGAAGGGTCAAGACAAAAAAGGTGTATAGGATATAAATAGAAAATCGACTATGTACATGTACATTATCTACAGATTATAATAAATACTAAATGCCATAAAAACACTCCTGCCCATAAAAATACAATTGTCAGTATTCTTATGAGAAAACTGCCAATGTCATGTCATGTTGTATTGCACTTGAGAAATACTGTTGCACTGAAAGGACATTGAATTTCAGTCTGTCTGTCACTGAGTCTATGTATTATGCACAATAATTAGTTTCTTAAAATACTGTTGCCAATATGGATAATAAATAGTGTTATTGCACAGTTGAGAATAAAATACACAAAATGGCACAAGATGTCATGGTAGATAATAACAGTAACATTAAGTGTGAAATAAAAACCCAAAGTATATCAGTATGTGATTTCTCGCCTCTGATATTGACAGTTTCCAACTACCCTAAATTACAACAGCATATTAGAATTCCTGAAATTCATTTTTGGCTTTTGCTTTTGGTGCATCAACCAAAGACTTTCAGAGGCCCAATCTGGCCACCCCTATGAAAACCATCTGGGGGTGCCACTGGGTCTATAGCACAGTAGAGTAAAATATATCAGGCTGTGGATGTGGATGACTGTTGTTTCTAGTCTATCTTGGGATTTGTAAGAAACTATGAATATTACCAGACATATTCTATAAGATGAGATGTCTCTTCCTCTCTATTGCCAATCAGGGTAAGATAATTGTAAGTACATCACTTACAGAAACCAATCAAAACACAAATTCAAAGATGCCTTTGTCACATTATTCCCCAGACTGTTAGTTTGACAAGCGATCTCAGGAAAGTGAAGTATACAATATTACAGTTATGACGACTTAAAACCAAAGGTAGTGCTAAAATTAAGAAGAAACAGACACACAAGCAGAAAAAAGGAGGAAGTGGACTGAAACTTAAAATGAAAGGTAGGAGGGACATGAACCTTTAAGTCTTGTAAAAGTGACTCAGGTTTAAGAGAAAAAAAAGTAGATGACAAAGATTCAAATAAGCCGTTTAGGAGGAACTAAGTGTCAAAACAATCACTTAATCAATTAATTGAAACCTCGGCCCCGTCTTCTGCTGCACATTGTCACCATGTGGCCCCTGCTAATCAATTACTTTGATCTAACGCTTATGTTTGTCACTTTTAATACCCATAAATGTTAAATCACTGTCGCAGCGTTCAGGGACCATGAGCCCTGACCATCTTATTATTGCTTGGATTGTGGCGGATCCGTGAGTTTATTCTACTTAAGGCTGGTGGTCTGGATAAGGGATTCGGCTAAATGCTTGAAATGCGTATGTAAAAACACAGCTTGGCAAGGAGAGGCCAAAAAAAAACAAGTGACATGCTCAGGGTATATTAATGCAGGCTGCAATTTAGTGTGCATGTACAGTAATTGCCGTGATTATGTGGTGATTGCGTTATGTAGATTACACACCTGTTATGGGCCCCCCCACCGGCAATTTGTATTTGACTGAGAGATTGAAATTATTGTCTGACTTTGATTCAGGTTTAGTTTACTTTCTTTTTAACACAGTCACATGGATGGCCCTTCAGAGCCCTAAAAAAAACTTTCAGAGGGGTCAGTGAATGCTTACTTGTGATTTACCATTAGAGACATCAGTAGGTATATTTTATGCATAGCTGTTACCCAAATTCAAGTACATTCGAGTTCAAACACAGCAAGCTTCAAATTTAAGACCACCAGTGTTACAAGTAGTACGAAATGCAGGACATTAAGTAGCCTGACAATATTCCTGGGACAGATGTGCCATAAACATATAAAGAAACAGAGCAAAGGAGAAAGGTAGTTAGGCTATTTCTTCAGTGCGTTAGAACAAGGAGGAAGATGTGGGTGGGGGTATGAGATGCAGTGTGGTGATTCATTGGTTTGCTGACCCAGTTTGGAAGAACTTCAGCATGTGTTTCAACAATTCACCCTGACAACCAACAATATGACCAGCTCCAAACTGGTCACACTGTAGAGCTGGTTGTCAGGGTTGTGAGTGTAATAATGTCCTGTGTCTGCGTTATGATGGATGGAGCAAGGCTTTGGCACGCACACACTCACACACAAGATTATATTAACAGGTCCTTAAACAGTCAAGCAGGGAATGCCTAGAAGTCTAGTTTCAGTCAGTATCAGTGTTGCCAGTCCAATAAGAGCAGACTTTTCAATAATGCCGTTTGTGCTGCCGCAGAAACCATAAGAGCTGATGGTTTAACACCTATTTGGATGTACTGGTTATCAACTCATCCCACCAGTCGGCTGGGCCATTGCTTTGCTCTCAGTCCATGCCACACCACATTTATCACCAGCTTAATTAGATCAAAACACTGATATGAATGAAAGTTTAACTGGGAGGTCCTGAAATTGATGCAGTCTGCTGGAGAAAAGATGCATCACTGTGTTGGAGTTGTCTAAACTGCAAAAACACTCATTGTTATACAGTTGTGTTCCAGAGTGAAATTTCTTCCCTCACAAATGATCTCCGGCACTGTACAGACACCAGTTTGCAGAGAGCACACAAACCCAGCAACAGCCGAGTTTCATTTTCATTGAGTCATTCAGTGAGCATTAGTTAGCCACAGCTGATGTGACCTGCCAGTGGTTTGTTGTTTTATTGGCAAAAGGTCATTTTCAGCTCTGCTGCCTCAATCTTCTGCACACTGCTAGTTGTTAATAAGTGATAAGTGAATAAGAGTGAGCAGAAATAATAGATTCAGTTAGTATTGGAGCTCACTGAATTCATGTATTTTGTCAAACAGATAATTTTTCACTTTCACAAAACTAGAGCTCATCTGGTTTCGAATGCCAGGATCAGACGACATGATGTGTTTGTCTTTGATGATGTTCACTGTGTCAAATCAGTAAACTCTTGCCGTGTCTTGGTCAGGTGACTGGCAAGACTACACATATGACCCTAACCAGCCAGTCAAGTCTTATTCACGATCACGCACAAGTTCAGACGCCTAATTATCATTAACAATTGACCACAGCGCTGATAATTGGTCGGCCAAGACAAAATCCTCTCAGAATCAGCCTAGAATGGTGCAGTCTGAACCAGGCAACCGGCCACCCAAACACAGCAATGACTGAACAGCTGAGATTATGCTTGTTAAATCTTTTCATTAAAACCTTTTATCTCTGTGTGCATTTCATTTTTTAGATGTTATTTTTACTGTTTTAATGTGCCTTCTCTTTTTTGCGAAGCACTTTGTAACATGGTTAAGCCATATAAATGAACTTAATGTCCTTAAGCATAGCCCATGTTATAAACAAATTCATGTCAAGGACCTGAAAGTTGATTGATATTTGAAAAAGAAACATGCTGCATCAGGTTTCAAACTTTCTGATAGGCTCAGTTGTATATATTTACGGGAAAAGCTCAATTCTCCAAGGAGCTCAGAACTACCCACAGCGTGCTCTGTACTGCATTTGGCTAACATTACTTTATCTGTAAAGACATAAAGAGAAGGGCATACAGAGGAGAAGAAAATAAAGGAAGAGAAGACAAAAGACAATAGGAAGAGTTGGACCAAATGAGACAAAATAGAGATGTTAGCATAGTCAACAAAAAAGAGATTGAGCATGTGAGTTCAGGGGAATTGCAGAGTGCTGTTTACACTCTCTGCCGTAAGGGTATGATGAAATATTGAAATATTGAACCAGATATT
The DNA here is from genome assembly GCF_039877785.1 of Chaetodon trifascialis. NCBI lineage: Eukaryota > Metazoa > Chordata > Actinopteri > Chaetodontiformes > Chaetodontidae > Chaetodon > Chaetodon trifascialis. The sequence continues at coordinate 26,151,364 of NC_092056.1, forward strand.
TTGCATGGCCAACAGGCTTTCATCAGTGCAGAGTCTCTTCTCTGTAATGAGGCCAGAGTTAGTCCTCCTATGGTGCAATGAAGACAGGAACACAAAAAGGATACAACTACACCAAGCGTGGCAAGTCTTGTGCTGTATGGTAGTCTACTGGGGCTCTTTGAAGGTGAGTTCACTCCAGGGTCTTGCTGTGGACTTTGTGGACGAAAGGAAAGAAACTGTTCTCTACGCTGATGAGACCTTAATGCTCATAGCATTTGGGTTTCTTTCCAAAATGGAAACATTTTTTATCATCATTTATTCATGACTATGATCAAACCCACTCACTAGTTTAATGCCGTTGCTTGACATTTCCCCGCCACAGGCAAAACACCACCAAACACATTGCTATTGTATTGGGCTGTCATGCATCTTTGGATATACTACACCTGTCCACCCCCATGCCCTCACCTCATCCCACCAGGTCTGAATATGATAATGGTCATTGTGAATTTATTTGCTGAAGAAGCATTTGCAGTCAACAGTGCATAATCACATCTGATTACAGGCAGAGAGCAGAGAGGTCTGCTGGCACGGGGATGGGAGATTTGCATAATGTCCCAGAGCATGTAGCACAGGTGAAGAAGCCAGTCATTTAAAATGGACAGAGCTGCAGTTGATTCCTATGGAGTGCTGGATACTATGGTTGCAGGCTGCGCAGCAAGAAAGATGGATGATGCCTCATTAAGACGTCACCTGTTATATGCAGACTGCCACAATAAATGAGCCATTTTCTGCCATTATACATATAATAATGCTTTGTCCCAATTCTCCACCTAAACACTCCCCCATTGATTTAGAGCTGGCTTTAGTTTAGAGTATCCCTCTTGAAAAAGAGCTACAACTGTTCACAGTAAAATAATTCCTCTCTGCTGGTCATTTTTTGACCTGTTCACAAAGAGTTCTAATTTGTGTCAGTGTCAGGCGCAGTGGTGGAGGGAGAGGTTTTCTGCTTGGACACATTTTACAAGCTACGGTTCAGCATTTTACACCATCATTAAAAGAGGACACAATTAGCAGTAATGGCATAAAGGTCACACTGAAATTAATGCTCAAATAGCAAATATACCTTTGGAGAAAAAAAATCAAAATAAGAGAGGAGCTTTTTAGTATACACACAGACTGAGTTTGTGAGTTAATCAAAATAATGCCTACGTAAAAAAAAACTAATTAAAATAATTCAATAGCATAATAAATAACATTAAAGAAATGGAAAGGGTCTAAAATAAAATGTTTGCACTCTCTTTAAAGCTTGTTGGAAAGCAATGCATCTGGCCCACGTGCTGGACAAGCTGCAACATTGAGAGCAATCGGTAATTTAACCACATAGTTAAGTTTGTTAAGCTAACATAACATATCCCACCTTCTGCTACTTCGAGTGGAGCACTACAACAGCGCAAGTGTAGATAACGGTCTGAAGGTTCGCAAAAGACAACAAGAACATTTATTTATAAATGCTCTTCAGCTTTAGAAAACAAGACTATACGACCCTATTTACCTGAAGCAGCGTTTAGATGTGGGTTTTTAAATCAACCAGCCTTGAGCAGGGTATTACCAAAAGTGTCGATATTTGTGTTAAAAGAGCAGACAAAGATAGCTTGTTGAGCTGATGGTTTTAAGGTATGTGCTACATGTCCACTGCAAAGAAATTGAGGAGGATGCATTTTGTACAGCTGAGAAAGAAATGGGGCCAAGAACTGTTTCTCAGGGATTTGCGTTTAGAAGCTAAAGATGAAGAGGCATTTTTAAAGCTATGGAGAAAGTTATGTTTCGGAACAGTGGTCTCTATGTAGAATTACAGAGCTTCAAAGGCTACCTGAAATATCTGTTCATGTGGAACTGGGAATACTGTAATTTTCTCCAAATCTTTGAGTTTGAGAAGGTGGTAAAGATATGGTCTTCAGTTTCAAGGACAGCCAACCCTTGCAAGTTTGAACAAGACCAAACTGCATTTCCACTGCATGGTGCGGCTCGACGCAACTCACTTTTGTTTCCACGTACGTTTCTCTACCTTATTTTCACCTAGGTGGGATTCTTAGCTGATCGTCCAGCCCAGTCTCATCCAAAGGTGTAATTGACCCCTACACTCTACATTTACTGCTAAACTGACAACTTCACTGCTAATCTTTTCCTTTGCACCGCTCGCATTCATCATCACTGTCTGTCACACTCACTACAGTATGTTACGTTTTGGTGGTCGTAGCAAAAACAAGGAGTGAACCCAAAAGTGCAGACTGACAAAAGAGGTTGAGCAAAAACAGTCCAAGAGATTCAAAAGCACAAAAAGTAAGGCCAGAAAAACCAACAATCCATAAACAAAACTAGGAAAACAATGGCTAGGCCAGAATACTCACTGTATGGGGAACAGGAACCACACACAATGAGAATGATCCCACAAAGACAAAAGAAACACAGAGACTTAAATAGAGGGGAACTAAACTGACACAGGTGGACACAATCACAATCACACAGGTGGGAAACTTACAGGAAGTAAATTGAACAAGACGCAAGAGGGAACGCTACCAAAATAAAACAGGATCCTAACACACTATGCACATAAAGGAGCTACGCTTCTTATAACAGAGCATATCGAAGGGACAATGTAAGTCACCTTTTAGTACCAGCTCAGGTCACCTATCTGGGTCAAATGAATAAAAAAAGAAAACTGCTTGCTGCTGCTGGTAGCTTGGCTATTTTGTGTTGCATCGTTATCCCATGGTGTGCAAGTGACAAGTCTAGCAATGATTCCCTCTGACCAAGCAGTGGCCTGCAGTGTTTTCACATCACAACTCCACTTGACTCATCTCACTTGGAACCTCAAATGAGGTGATACCAAAAAAAAAAAAAAAAAACTAGGCTATCCACAATGTCAAAACATTTCACTCATAACCACAACTGTGACTTCTGGTGGTGCAAAAGGAAAAGACAGAGGTTTGCATCAAGTCAATAAGATACATCCTCTGGGAACCGTGGATACGGCAGCAACATTTCGTGTTGATCCATCTGGTAGATGTTGAGTTATTTCACAGGATTAACGACAGTTGTTATCCACTGGTGACAGTTAAAGTCAGGGAGTTAACCAAAGTTATTAGGATTCATCTATGGACACCATGGATGTCTATAACTTTATAGCAATCCATTCTATAGTTATGGAGATATTGCATTAAAAAACTAAAATACCTGCCTCATAATGGTGCAACAGGGAAGGGATCACTGAAGTCAGGAGGTTTCATCCTCTGGGGACCATGTCCAACATTTCACAGGAAGCCATCTAATAGCTCATCTAACAGTCTGAACAGAAGTAGTGGACCAACTGTTGCGGTTTGTGGTTTTTAAGATGTGCAGAAAAACTGCGTTAATGGCCTTTTGTTGAAATTTGGTGGGGTTTAGTAAATAAGATTTTTTTAAAGGACAAAAGAACTGTTTGCTTATATGTGGGAAGGAGGATGAATACAATAGAAATTAAAGTTGAGGTATCATAGGGTTTGTACTGAAAAGTTCTGCAGCGTCAGCCAAATGTCAAAAGAGTGAAATAAAAGAAAAGTAAGTTAGAGGATAGTAAGGAAGAACTTCTGGTTTAATAGTACAGCAGTGATTGATGGTTTGATATCTCAGTGGAATAAAAAAAAAAAAACAAGCATCATGGGGCCATTAGTATACAATCTTACCTTCTGTTCTTCAGCCCTGTGGCACTAACAACTTTCAGGATTTGTGAGTGCAATAAAGAGACCATAGATTCAAGGTAATTTGGTCCACAATGAGGTGAGACCCACAGCGCTCGCAGAGGGCTTGCTACAATGCCAGAGCAGTTAACCTATTCATCGGTCAAAACAAACAAGCTTCACCGTCAACTTTTATCAGCCCTTTATTTCATAACCTTGGCGCAGAAATGAGAGCCTCTCTGAGTGGTTTATAGGGAGACCGTGCTGAATGCTGGGAGATGGTAGCCCGCCTGGGCAAAAATCGCTGTGATCTACAGCAATCTATTGATCCAGCGAGCTTGTCCAATCAATACAAAAGAAGAGAAGAGGGGAAACAACATTAGAGGAGAAAATAGCCTATTTAAGGAGCCTGAAGAGTGGAGAGGGGCTGCATACACATTGTGATAGGACAGATACTGTATGTGGATCCTGCACGCACACATAGGGCTAGATGAAAGGAAATGCATTTTTCCACAGAGACCGATAGAAAAGCTCTATATTATTTCCTTGGGAGTGCCAGGAATGTAATGAGAAAGCTAGCAGAGGGGAAAAAAAACGAAAAAAGAATCAGTAGAGGAGCTGGTTGGGATGAGATATGAAATGAGGCAATGGAGCATAGCCGGCACGCTGCGATTGAGTCGTCTGAGTTAGGTGGACATTCCAAAATACGCTACTGCACCAGCTAGAACAAATCAGATCTGTCAGCTCCGCATACAGATGTCTTCATATTGGGCACCAGGACGACCAAGTGTATAAAAAGATTATAATTGTAACATCACACATGTGACCCACGCAAAAGCCAGTGCTTCCATAAACGTCCATTCGTTTTGTCAGTGGAACCATGAGTTGAAAATCACATCCTCTTCCTCTTCATTTACTGTCCATTACTCTGCCTTTATCATTATTTAATTATTAAAGAGACACTGAAGATGGATGAGATATTAAACCAATGCAAAAAACACAAACAAGGAGATTTCTGTGCATCCACAGATGGGGTAATCAGGTAAAGGATGGATGCAGTCATGAAGTTAAACATACATGTGCAGCAACGAGTTACTCCATGCATGATATATTGTTTGATTGGGGATGTAAAGGGATGAACAGAGTTAAAAAGGATTTTTTCTCTTCCAACAAGATCAAAACAAGGAAAAAAAATATCCTATTGCTAAAATGTAATTTGGAAATTGTCTCAAAAGGGGCAAAAAATAAATACTCTGGATATGTAAGAAGATACCAAAATGGTTCCATTTATATTGCCTACACACAAAATCTTAAACAATATATTATTATTTAAAACATCAGCACTGGCACCATGGAGGGCAAGCAGATGAGATCTTTTTCTCTTGAGCAGACCGATTAATTGGTTTTTGTGTAACTTCATCCTGACAGCATTTTAAAAACCTTAACCAGACCTTATTTTGTTAACTGGCCATAGGTGACAATTCCCTGGTTCAAATTAGAAGAGGTACGACATTGTTTAAAAGCAAGACATCTTTCTATTACCAAACGCTGCCACCACCGTCATTGTAATTTCTCATCTTACAGAATTGCCACATTAAGTTTAGCAAAGAAAATGTTTAAAGTTCCTCTGCAGGAATTGATTAAACCCCTAAAAACTCATCTCTGTTCATCAGTTTTTTCAATGGAAAAAAAAATCCATGCATGCCTTACATGGCTCAGATGTACCTCTACACCTCTGCCTTCATGCAGCATGGTGGATCTCCACCCACCCCTCCACTGCTCGCCAGCAGGTTCGACTCTGCCCATCAAACACACACCTCGTCAGCAGCGTCACTATCTGACAAACTTCATCAAGCCATATGAAATGTCCTGTCAGCATTTCATATGAATCATGGAACTTGGCAGTCAACATGTTGAAGGTTTGGCTCGCCAAACTGTCACAAACAGGCAAAACACCAAATTTCAGAGTCTCTTTCAGTGCTACACCAAACAAGCACAGGCAGACAAAAACTGGAAGTGCAGGGCAAAATGCTTAGTCAGGGACAGAGTGCTGAGGTATTTACCGGGAAACAGGGGAACACATGTCTCAAAGGGCAGGTTCGGCCACGAGTCCAATCATAAAAGCTGTCGAGTCTTGGATGGAAACAACGAACAATCTGACAAACAGTGAGTGTGGGAGAGCAGCTTAAATACTGGGCTCATTGGTAATGAGAATCAGGTGGGTGTGGCTGGCAGGGGGAGGCACAGTGGAAAAGTACTGGCTGTTCAGGTGAACAGATGAGAGGAAATGGCAGCAGGTAAGAGACTGAAGGCAATGAAAAAATCTTGAATTCAGAACTTACAGTTGTATTTTTCTGCTTAAAAGGAAAATGGGTCTAAGAATAGTTCTTTTCTTGACATTTTCTGAGTTTATTTCATTTATTTGACAAAAAGAGAACTTGTGAAATGTAGCAAACTCACCACTTGCATACATCTGAAACTACGGGTGGTATTACGAGACAGGATGGGCCTCAGCTAACTGGTTAGCAGGCTAATTTCAATAGATATCTCTGCAATACACTACACTACAATACAATACACAGACGTCTTTGACATCATGTCTGAACTGTTACTTCTTCCCATTCTGTTGATAATCTTAGTTAAAATTCTGGCCACATATTTTTCATGTCATTGCAAGGTTGTCCCAAACGGACATGCAAACTTCAGTGCGTGTGTCCTCAGAATGGGAAGCCCGTTAGGGCCTGCATACAGTTTATAGAGCGAGGGAGCTTGCTGTACCTGACTTTGAGCTTGTCTTTGCTTTGCAGCTCATAACTTCATGATGTCGGTTGTCAGACACATCAGCTGGCTCCACATTAAAAGACATCACAAACGTCTTCATTTCCTTTTGTTTACTTTTCATGTCCCGAAACCTCTCACCAAATGCCTGAAGGAGTTTTCACTCTCAGTAGCATATTGAGATGTACAGCAGTTCTTGCACAGGAGGAAAATGTTCAGTGTTTCCTCTTTCCAGTTTAAATTACTACAGCACGTTAGTAAATATCACTTTCTGAAACTGGATGTGACTGCACAAACTGACAGCTAGCAAACTAGGTAGCTCAGACAGGTTTTGTAACTATGATTAAGACTGAATATTATCAGCGTGTTTTTAGCCGGCCAGCATGTTACGTTACCTCAGCAGCTACAGCGGTTCAGAAATACAGCTGCGACTGGTCACTGCATCACCAAGCTTTCAGCAGCAGCTGTTTGGTGAGAACATGCAGATGAACTTGCGTGCCTGTGATCTTGTGAACACCGTGTCACTTGGTGTGACCCGGCCTTGCTGTGGTGGGGCTGGTGGAAGGTGAAAAACTCTCCCACATGCCTTCCTCATCAGCCACTGGCTAGACGTGAGCAATTGAAAATGCAGCTACAGCTGTTGCAGGCTATTTCAACATCCCTCCAGCCAAGGCCTCATCCTCTAAAGATTTCATGTTGAAATGTTAGGTGCACATTATTAAATGCTTTATTCATAACCGTGAGTTTCAGACCTCATCCTCCTACAGTTGAGGAAAATCATTAGTTATGTGGGAGAAGAAGAGCAGATGTGCTGCTCCTGCTGATTCACTTCCTGTTAACATGGCAGACTGTTTTCTCACTATTCCCCTGCTTTAAATGTGTTTTCGATAGTCAGGCAGCTCAGCTCTTGCAAGATAAGGTGAGTTGTTCCCTTTAAAGCCTAAATAATTGAAGCTGATATATAATTAATACGACCATGCTTAAAATCAAAACAAAGAATCCTTGCTGCACGTCACACTGATGCTGTTCACCAGAGAATCTGTGGAACTGGCACACTAAGGCAATGCACTATAAAATCCTATCCAACATGCTTTCTGTCTAGGAGGTCGTTGTCAGTTCCAATTTTTCCATATTCCTTCCTCTGGAGCGAGCAGCAATGTGTGCAAGAGACTACATTTCTCTATCAGCAATCACATAAAGGAGTCTTTTCTGCTGGCACAATGTCTCAGACGGCAGAGAGTTCAGTGCTGAGAAATTGTTAGAAGAATTAATTTCAAAATGAATTATTGTAAAATAAACCAAAACTCATTCTATAGCTGGAACTTAAACTCCTTTTCTGATGGATAGTAGTTTCTTAAGTTCTTTGCAAAATTAAAATAATTTGTGGAACTATGTTTATTAGACTGATAGTATATTAATCTTTTCAGAACAAAAGAGGGAGTATCCATTGAACAATGAACCGAAGTTTTTTCTCTCCTCCAAAAATTGATGCCTGGCATTTGAGAGAACTATTGATTTCACTACCAGCTTGGAAGGATACATATACAGATGTTTACAATGATTGTGTATTCTATGATAATCTATTCTACTTTTGTTTCGTGAGGATTAGTAAGGTAGTTGCATGCGCTCACGTTATTTTTCACATACACTTTATGTGCTCAGTGCATGTGTTGTAGTGTTATACAGCACACTGAATTGCTTTGAGACCAATATGGAGTGAGTGTGAGCACACACTGTTGGTAGTACCTTGCTCAGTGACATACTGCTGTTACTTCATTCACATCACCTATATGATAGGAAGGTATTTCAGTTTGAAAATGGTCTCTCTTAAAAGCTCATTGAGGCAAATTTGTGATATGTGACACTGGGCTAAATAGAAAATACTGACTTCACTTGACTTGACCCTCTCACCAAACACTCCTGGTTTAAATCATTTTCCCTGCCATCTTGGTAGCTCCACTGTAGAGCATACATTGATTTCACCCTGTCCAACAGTGTTACAGTTATTTTTCATTATTCATTAAATGTTTAAAGGCTCTAAAACCTTTGAAATTTTTACCCTCTTAGAAAAAATAATACTGAGTCTGAAAGTGTCGCCCATAAAAGCTTAAATATTACATACGACTCTACAGCAATTAGCTCTCGTTCTGTGATGAGGGCCTCCATATTTAACATTGACTGGGACAGAGGAGGTGCAAAGCAGGCCATTGTACAAAGATCTCATTATGCTACTAAGAGTTTCGTTCCATCTAAATCATGCTGCTGACGTGTTTAATAGGGTCCAAATAAAGTCAGCTCATTTATGAAGCAGTTAATGTGTTCATCAAAATTCTAGTTGTAGGCCTCTGTTTATGGCCATTATGCTACTCAAGACAATGTTTCTCATTTTTCAAACATGCTACAGGGAAAATCCTCTTCACAGCAGTTAGCTAGAGTCTGTGGAATAAAATGAAGCCGCGGCTCTGAGCACATCTCAACACCAGTTGGGAAAAAATATTGGCGGCAACTATTTATTTGGGGGATAAGGCATTAAACGCATTTGCATAATCTGAGCAGTGCTGCAGCTGGCCCGCAACAACATCAACTCATACAGCCCTAATTTCACTCTTATCATTTCTCTGCTAGAAGAGGAACAGCAAAAATCAACTATTCATCTCTTTTACATTTATTAGCATGACTGCATCCACTGAGTCTTCAGCTGCCACTGTTCATTTAGAGACTGTGTCTTCAGGGAGAGATATCATATGTTGTTTTATGAGTGTGTTAAAAACCAGTGGCCATGAAAAACCACAGACATACTGTTAAGGCAACCTTTTAGATAAGGTGACACAAGGCCCTCAGGAGTGCTTGTGTTTGCACAGAGGTGCATTATTGCATGAAGACATAAAACAACAATGAAAGGTGTACAGTTGCTAAAAAAAAAAAAAAAAAAAGGTGACCAAAGTCTTTTTATGTGTAAATTTATGAGTAGGTTCATTGAAAACTGCAACAAACCAGAAGAAATATGCTGCACATTTGTCAGTTGTGAAAGAAGCACTCGGATCCCTCACTTCTGTAAAAGAAGCAATAGCGCAGTGTAGAAATACTCCGTTACAAGTAAAAGTCCTGTATTCAACATTTTACTAACTATTAATGGATTCATTAATGTGTAAGCATTACTTTAATCTTGCAGCTGGTAAAGGTGGGCCTATTTAGCACAGTCTATCATAATACATCATCATTTATTAGTTGATCATGATTTGTATTCATAATCTGCACAGTAACTAGAGCCTAAAATGGAGTAGAAACAGAATAGAATGAAATGGAATTATTAAAGTGAAGTACATTTGCTCTCTGCCTGTACAACATAGGTATTTGTCCGTTTATTCATGTCATTCATGGGAATATGGAAAAGTCCAGTTAATGAAAAGGCAGGTAACATTTTCACAAAGTCTTAAAACATCAGTCACAATGAAAGACAATGGAGGTGGAAAGATAAAGCAAACACACAGGAATACAGCCCTGAGATACCGTTGATGAACCAAGTGCTTATAACACACAAACAAACAGCTGCTTACTTGCATATCCAGCAGACACAGAGCAACATGAGGATCCCTAAGACTGAAGTTCTGTTTGCTGTTGGAGGCAATGCTCCACTGATTTAGCATTGCACTCTAATAACACTGTCAGTCTCATGATTGACAGCTAAAAAAAAGGATTTAAAAAAAAGAAAAACAGAGATGTCATCTTTGTTATTCTGGGGGGGCTACAAGATATGATAACCATATTTATTATTACATAATATAATGCAACCTTGCACTTGGTGTGTGCCGACAAGTTCCTACAAGACTGATACAAGTCACTTCACCTCCACAGCGCTTCACACCCACTGCAACCCATCACAAAGTTATCTGCTTCAGTTTAGTGTCTGTCACCAAAAAAAACAAGCTCACGCCATACACACCACAGTGCCAGTTGGCTCTCCTCATCACTAAACCTGCTTGCTCAATGTTTCTTACGTGTGCAGTAAAGAGGTGATATGACATAAAATAGTTTTTTTTACATTTAGCCCTTGTCTTTTTCTTTCTTAGATTTTGTATTGTTTCTGTATTTACATTGTGTCTGTTTCATTTGCAGCATGTTTCAATTGTATATTTTAACAGCAGGACAGCGGTGCTCTGCAAATTTCTTAAAAATAGAAGACTGAAATACCCATTTACACTGTATTCAGATCATTCACACAGCTCTTGGTTAAAGCGCCTTCAGCAGCGATGACAGTCTCAAGCCTTCTTGGAAACAATTCTACAACCTATCTTTTGCAACGTCTTGGAGGAACCATTCAAGCTTAACCAGAGTCGATGGAGAAAGTCGATGCCATTTTCACGTCTCTCCAGAGATGCTCTATTGGGGTCAGGTCCGGACTCTGGTTCGGCCTCTCCACTCCAGTTTTCCTAAAGTCACTACTGTGTTTGGTTGGTGGGATGCTTTCGGACGCCTTTGCCTCAGCCAGATAGCCTGAAAGGTTTGCACTCAGGATCTAGAGTTTTCTGCATCCATCTTCTATCTCAACTAGTTTCCCAGTCCGGTCACTGAAAATCATCCACAAAGAATGATGCTGCCAGCACCACCATGTTTGATTGTAGGAACGGTATTATAGAGGTGACGCTCAGTGGTTGGTTTCCTCCACTTGCATTTTAATTTCATCAAACTGGAGGATTTTGCTTATCGTAATCTGAGAGTCATTCAGGTGCCTTCTGGCAAACTCCCAGTGGGCCTTTTAGTGAGGGATGGCTTCCGTCTGGCCACTCTAACATAAAAGCCTGATTGGAGGAGTGCTGCACTGATGGTTGCCCTTCTGTAACGTTCACTCATCTCCACAAAGGAGTTCTGGATCTCATTCACAGCGATCAGTGGCATCTGGGTTACCTGTCTGATTGAGGCCCTTCATCCCCAATTGCTCACTTTGGTCAGGTCTAGGAAGACTGCTGGTGGTTCCAAACTTCCTCCTTTTGAGAATGATGGAGGCTGCCATGGTCTTAGGCATTTTCAATGCTGTACAAATTTTTTTGTACTCTTGCCCAGATCTGTGCCTTGACACAATCACGTCTCACGAGTCTACAGCCTATTCTGTCAACCTCAGGACTGGCTTTTCACCCTGACATACACCATCAACTGTGAGACCTTATATAGACAGGTGTGTGCTACAGGTGGACTCCAATCAAGTTGTAGAAGCATTTCAAGGACCACTGACAGAAGTCGGATGCATGTCAGTATTTTCTTTTTAATAAATTAACAAAAAACTCAAAAAAAGCAATTTGATCTATTGTAAGATGTGTGTGAAATGTATTCTAATGTAGAAAACTTGAAAGGGTCCACTAAAATAATAAACTGCTTGAAAGAGGAAATTGTGACTGCACACCAGTTGTTTCTATTTGCCTCTGTTTCTGTTATTGAAAGTCAAACAAAAAAATAGCCTTGTAACATGTAAAGAAAAAGGCAAAAGCATGTTGTGTCACCATTTGGTGCAGATTTGTAACATTTAGAGTACAAGATAGCTTCACTACATACAGTACATGATGGTGGACTTCACTAGTCACTGCTATGATGTTATCTGCATCTTTTGGGGGCTAAACAGTACACACATTTTCAGACATGTTTAATCAGACTTGTGGCTTTGAGAGGAGACCTCTCTCTTCTCTTGTCCTCATTTATAGCCTCATGATGTCTCAGCTGTAATTTCACCAAACATTTTCTCTTCTTGTTTGATATTTCCTCAAACAAAGGAAACTACAGACCACCTTGCATCAGTGGTGATACCAAATCGCTGTGTGTGGTACAATGGAAAACTGTCCCAGATTTATACAATATGCTGCGCCATCCTTGGCGAACTTTTAAGTTACAGTGGTATTGACATATACTGTATATGTGTTTTGCTGAAATATCAACTTAAACTGAACGTGTGTGTGTGTGTGTGTGTGTGTGTGTGTGTGTGTGTGTGTGTGTGTGTGTGTGTGTGTGTGTGTGTGTGTGTGTGTGTGTGTGGTAGTTCTTGCTAAAGAAGGGGTCTTCAGGACCACATTTTGCCATGATTCAATTCAATATTCAATTCAATATTTCTTTATTCGTCCCACGAGGGGAAATTCCAATTCACAGCAGCACCGATAAAGTGGATAGAATGGTAAGAGACAATAAGTGCATGCAAGTTAAACACAAGTATATACAAAAGGGTGGGATAGAAAGAAAATGTCATCCTAAAAAAAACTGTAAATAGTATTTACAGACTGTTATGTACCGGTAGTATTGCACAGATTATTGCACAGGTTATTGCACAGATTATTACACATATTGTATGATGGGGCACACACACACACACACACACACACACACACACACACACACACACACACACAGGCTCACAAGGTGAGAACAATACCAGCCACTCTGTTGCAGCTGGTAATACACCAGCTACTGTAGGAGGTGTGATGATTTTTCTTCTTTTTAGCTCAGTTGCAAGTATCAATAGAGTTGGGGTCAGTTTGGCAGTTATGTGAGATTTCTATGTCAACCGATTGAAGAAAATTATTGAAATGGGTTCATGTACCCTGACGGGAAGAGGGATCATCACACTCCCACTGCTCAACATTTTTCACTTATTTTAAGAAATACTATTTTTTTCAAGACTTATAATACAATTCTATCCAATCTGCCCCCGCCCCTACCTCAATGCAGCTTCACACTCCATAGAGCCCCAGCCCTTAGGGCTCAGCGCTTCATCCTCATCTATCATCCTGAAGGGGGGAAAGGGAGATTCGCGTCTCCTTACGGCGGACGCCATTGCTGGGGCTGTCAGCCAATGGTGATTGATGGGCAGGGTTATGACAGGGCACAAAGGCCATCCATGGAGCATGTTGGCTTCTCAACACCAGCTGGCCACCGCTATTCCCTCTACACCACCTACTGTCTGGAGCAGAATATGTAGCAAGGCGGTTGAGGCGCCTATAGGAACAGCCATGGGTGAGAGTTCTCTGTCAGCAAACCGATTCTTGTTAACAGCAGTATCGTTTCAAGGCAGGAGACATGGCAGCAGCAGGGGAGAGTCGTGCAGACACCCACCACTGGGAGGATGACACATACAAACACAGACACTGACGCTGCTGTTGCAATACAGTAACTAAGCAACAGGAAACCTCACACACTGACCACTGACACCACATAGTAATAGAAATATGGGTTAGCATCTCACTCTCTTTCCTCTCTCTGTCTCTCCCTCTCTTCATTTTTTCTGTCAGACCCAGCAAACCTGACTCTATTCCAAACAGAGCCTCCTCTGCAGCTTTCTCTTCCTCCACCTACTCCTGCTCTGCAACACTGTTATACAGCTCCTCTTTCTTCTATGTTCTGTACTTCCCTCCTCTCCCTCCTCTACAGACACTTCCACCACCTCTTGCACTGTTCCCTCCCTCCAGCTCCTCTGCTCTTGTTTCTACGGTGTGCTGCTCCTCCTTTTCAATCTGCGTCTCCTTCTCTAATGTACCCCATTCCGCAGAGCACCATTCACATTGCCGTCCTCCTTTTGTCACCTCCACAACACTCTTCTCCATCCGTGCGCCACCTTGTCCTCCTTCTCTACTGTGACTTCTTGTCCATCTTCACAGAATTCAACCTTCTCCTTCACTCCTCTTCGGAGACTCAGTGCCACTGCAGCAGACAGGTGTGCATTTCAAACATTATTTGTTCCCCTGTTTTGTCATTCTACCAAGCTCCAGCGGTCATCATTAATAACCTCAGTCCCTCCGCTGCCTCTTTCTGTGTCTCCAGGCTGATGTTTCCTGCAGCCTGTTGGCAGCGCTGCCAGGCTTAGAGCCTCTGGTGCACAGAGAGATGGAGGAGTTAGATCAGTCCAGACACATAGGGAACTAAATCCAAGCTGCACACGGCAACACAAAAAGCAAACCGGGCTCTCGGAATACCAAAGGATATGATGATAGTCTTGCAAAAAATGCACATTGAATTCAAAAATATGTAGGGGTGTAGCAATCAATTACATTGTCTCATATTGTTCTACAAAAGACTGTTGAACTCACTTTTTGTAAATGAATCTGTTGAACAATGCGTTGATCAAGAATGATCCAGTTATTGCTTCTAACATTGCTTTTGATGTGAGTTATAAAATGCTGCTACTGATAAACCTGACAAAATGGGTTTAATATCTAATATCACAACATCATGTCACGCATTGGCTCAGTGGCCAGTCTCATGTCGTCAATGCATCCAGTCATTGGGTTGCTTTAAATGTCTTTTCCATGTCGATTTTGCACAGTCATCATACGTCCATGTTATCTTGGGTTTCCTTAGCTGTTTGTAAGGTGGATGGGACGGGTTGGGTGGCGATACCCAGTTTTATTTTGGATCCAGTTTAGATTATCCAGCTGTGTTTAAGTCCCTTTTCGCTCAAAAATGTGTTTTGCTTAATGTTTCTTCACTTGGATCTTTCAGCTTTACTGTGCAGAATGATGTATGTATGTATGAGTTTCACACTGACATACTGAGGGTGATAGTTTTTCTGTGCTTGCATTAACTCTGACCTTAAGATGAGTACCCACAAGTATTATTTTGTGACATCAAAACTACTCTGGAATCCAGTCGGCTGTACTTTAACTTAGTGAGTGAAAAGAAACGTCACTCTTCAACACCACTCTCTTCAAGCCCATTTTCCTGAGAAATGATGGAGCTAATTATGCCATCAAGATTTCAGAAGAATCTCACGTATCATCAATATCAATGCTGATCAGCTTAATACTTATGAATTAGGACCTCCATTATTTATTAGTACCTCATTATTAGTACCTGTTATTTCAGTGTTTCAGATACATATCTTCTGCTGTTCATCTTCCACCACCACTTTCTCAGGCAAAAAAGGCTGATTACAGCCCAGATACAGATTCCTTGTAGTTTAATTAGTGAGTTACTATAAGTACTTGCAAATGTTCAATTAACTGGATTCAATAAGGGACTGCATGTTGGATTTAATAAAATCAGACCCCATTTCAAGAAAGGACAGTGTAACTCTGCCCTGGATTTGAATATGTATGTGTGTTTATCTGTGTTAGCCCCATAATGGACTGACAGGTCATCAAGGTTGTTTTTATTTTCTCTAAACAATGTGCTCTGGGACAGTCTGGAGTCAATAGTGTGGGCTAACACCACGATTCAGTGCCAACCTTTGATTGTCTCTTTGTCTGATATCATTTCCTGTGCTGGGCAACTGTTCCCCTACGGCCACGGCAACAAATACAATCACCAGCCCTAAGTAGTTTATTTAAAGGACCATATATTCACTTGTGGCAATTCTGCACCTCCCACACAAGGACATTAGTTTCCTTTTGAGAGAAGCTTTTGTGATGCTCTGGACGACTACATCACAAAATTATCAAACTTTAAAAGGAAGGAAAAGTGCTTATCTGATTGATCGTGACTGAAGCCAGACACACATATAATGTGTTTCTCTAAATCCAACCTAATTTCCAGCTGCACTGTTTTGCCTCTGGCCTTAAATTTACCAAAACTCAGTAACCACACCCTGTGCACTCATATCCTGATTCACAGACACAGAGCCTGCAGTGAGATACTAAGGAAATATGTTTCTCTTTTTATCATCTGTTTTATGACAGCAGCCTTTCTTCACAGTTAATGTGCTCAAACGGGGTCATACGTTCTTACCTTCCTCCTTCCTTCCTTTTTTCTTCTATCGCTCCCTGAAGCCTTCCTCCTTTCCGACTGTTCCTTTCACTTCCTCTATCCTTCTAATTCTCCACTCCAAGCCTTTCCTTCTTTGTTTTAGTTTTCATCTTCCACATCTTCACTCTCTCAATCCATCCCTCCCTTGCCTCCTCCTTATGCTTGCAGTCTGGTTCAGTGAGGTCATGAAGGGATCTGTGTCCCTTGGCCTCTGTGAGGCAGTGTCCGGTTGGTGTAATTATGATGGATGGAGTAATTTCCAGAGGCGCCTTTTGCCAAGAGGGTTTAGCCCACCATGCTTTCTCTTAGCTTTAATGACTTTTTAATAGAGCTCACTCCCAAACCTACATCACACAGTGCCAGTGAGAGTCACCAACAAATCACTGCTGTTAAAGCAGGTAATGGCACAGCAGGACATGGGTGGTCCAGGCTCTTTAAAAGCAACTGCCCCCTTAGGTAACAACGGCTCTCTATAGATGTGTGTTGGCTCCCGGTTACTGGGTCCACACTCAGTAAGACTCTTCGACTTTAAGACAACCTGCCTGAGGAGCTTAGGCTGACAAATCCATTAAAAGACAGTGTTTACAATTTAGTGTCTGGAACTTCAGTCATTGTCATATTTGGGTATTGTACTGTACAGTCCTCAGGTCCAGTAATGATGTGATTTACACAAATCAATTAAGAACTGGATGGGAGAGTAAGAGCTTAAAAACCTAAAGACCTTAATACTACAACAAATTGAATGACAAAATACATTGTTTGTCTCTGCCAGAACAACACATAAAAGAGCACGCCCCCTATCGCCTCCCATATAAGTTCCCATGTTGTAGAAAGTGAAATTTCCATATCTTTTTTGATCACTAAGCAGGTCTAGGTGCTATATAAATATTATGAAAATATCAAAAGGCTCAATAGAGTGGAAACAGGTAGAATCATGTTTTGAGTGGAGTATCCCTTTTATTTTTATGACACCATGATATAATACCAACACCATAAAAGCAAAAACAAGACTGTGATATTCATTTTTGGCCATATCATCCATCCCAGGGGTGAACAGAGGTGCTGCTGCAGTGGATGGTATAAGAAAATAGTGTTGTTATTTTTTACATTAAAGCATGTAAACATTTTCTAGTAGACACCCAAAATGAAAGTATGAACCTAAAAAATAAGTATAATATCAGACCTTTAAAAGAAGTACTTAAAGGTAGGGGTGTTTCATTGTCAATAACAAACACTTGGTTAAGGTTCGGACTCAACGCTGCCTGTTTGAAAAGCGAAATGAACAGTGGTCTCCATGTCAAAGACCAATCTTGTCCTTAAGTTGATGATGTCGCTGTAAAATAATGCAACCTGACTCATTATTTTTGTGGCCAGGAAAGGGCGTTGTCATTTGAAGGTAAACATATGTTGTTTTGGTACACTTGCTCAGATGACTGATGCTATACTCTCTGTATATGACATTTTCATAGAACACAACTGTTAGCAGAAGTGCCTCTGGGACCTTGACATGCAGGATCTGTGTGTGTGTAGATTAGTGTATTTGACATGATTATTTGTCTGGTTTTTGAAAGTTAATGTTCTTGTACCCCAGAATTCCAAATACAGTAGCTATGAGTAATTTTCTTGTCATTAGAATACAAATCTCAACATTACTCTATGAAGCCTTATGGCTCTGAAAATCATCATCACAGTTTTGTTACTGTTAAAAAAAAAAAAACTATCATCAGCATAGAAATGCTTATGTCATGAATGCAGTACCATTAGCATACATGCCAGCAGTACAGAGGACTGGGCTTGATATCGATTCTCATGGAAACTCTTTAATTACTTTTCATAACAATGATTGTACTTGTATACAAGTACAATATATCACTGTAAACAGTAGTAGCATATACATCTTTCACATGCACATATTGAGCCAGAACTGACTGATTATTTTATTGAGCAGCAGCCACAACCTAAGCTAAAACAGAAAAACATTTGTCATCCAACACAGTCACACTGTCTTTGACAGGTAGCATGGTTCCTACTGCTGTTGCTGTTGCTCACATCACAATGCATTCTAATACTGAGATAATACTAGATCTACTCAGACACTCTCTCATAGACCATGCGGAAGTGCAAGGCAGTCTATTCAGGAGACAATGTTCAATGTTATGTGAGCTCTTAACCTCGTAACAGGCAACGTGTCGGCAGTCCCAGTGCGTTACTGGGTTTCCACCTCATCACTCCTGATAAATGCCTTCAATATAAGTGTAAAAATGTCAATGTCTGCAGTGCTGACCAAGGTTTATGTAACAAGGGCCTTTGAGACTCTGTAATTGTATAGACTGAATTAGGCTACAACATCAGCTCTTTTGCTCAAATCTCCAAGTAACCATTTACCAAAAAATGATTTACATTTCAGTTCTTCTTAAAGTTATTAATTTCACTGTGAAAGCTGTGGTAGGCAGTTTCTTTTAGGTGTCGTTGTGATTCAAGTGCTCAGTCGAGAAAACTAGACCTCTGAACCTCCTCTTGGCTCTGTTTTCAGGCTTTAAAAAAATCTAGCCAGTGACAGAACACTTTGGCCAACCACACTGGCTTAGTGGAGTGAGCTGTTGCCTGCTGCAGCTTTGATTTATGTTTGTTTTGTGCATATTATTATTCTATAGATAAAAATGTACCGCAGCTAATTTTTTTTATCGCTACAGCTAAATAGAATTTTAAATTACTTATTACAGTAAATTTTCAATTAAGAGCTTGTGTTCGAATAAAGTCTATGTCTTTACTATGAATGAAGGCATGAGTTTCTTGTTTTTATGGTTTGAATTTAAATTTGGTGGTTTACATATATGGAGTGTGTTGCTAAAATCCAGCATTAAGTTGCTTTTTCAGGAAAATAGAGCTGCTTTGTTGAGTTTGTATTGCAAGAAAATTGTGACAACAGTGGAGATCAGGTCTGTGCAGAGGAGACTAAGGTCTTTTGGAGTGTAGGGGGCAGTCCTGAGGACCTTTTTTGACTCTGTGTTGGCACCAGAGACCACCTTCTATGGAGTGGTCTGCTGGGGGAGCAGCATCTTGACTGCTGACAGAGTGGTTAAGGAGCCACCTCTGTCCTGGCTTGCCCCCTGGCCCAGAGGTGGTGGTGGTGAAAAAGCTATAATCCCTGATGGAGAATATGTCCCACCCCATGCAGGAAACTCTGACGGTACTGGGCAGCTCCATCAGTGACAGGATGCTTCACCCACGGTGTGTGAAGGAAAGATACTGCAGGTCCTTCCCTCCTGCTGCTGTCAGATCATCACTGTCAATCAACACTGCTCCCAGTAGACCTCACACACCTGAACTGATCATCATCAGTGTATACCGAACTGTAAATAATGTATAATGTAATAATGTGAACTGCCTCCTTTTCCTCTTTCTTACTTATTAGTGAGTTATTCATCATTCCTTGCTTTTCTATTTACCGATGCTTCTTACTATCACACTATCATCTTCGCTGCTGTAACACTGCAGATTTCACCACTGTGGGATTAATAAAGGATTATCTTATATTATCTGATCTTGTCTTATCTTAACAGGAAGCAAATAGTTCATTACTAACAAAATAAAAAGGGCAAAAACAGTGGAAAATTGGGAACAAAAGTTGGTGTCTGATGCATGGTTGGGCCCATTCAACTGATAAAAGCCAATTCCAGACTTCAGTGACAGATAAGGTGAAAGTAAAAATCACTTGCTTTTCCTCACAAACTTAAAAATAAAGATATTTGTTAAATTCCTGACAAAGAAAAGATCTTGAATTTAAGAGCACCCACTGATTAATAGATTCTAGGTGAATGAGGTACAGAAACACAGATGAGCACACACCCTCTGAGATGTGTTCTGGAGTGACTGTACAATAAATAATACATGAGCTGAGGAAATATTCAGAATAGGATTGTCTAAGCCTATTTACTGTATTTGACCTGAACATTTGATTGGTATTGTTATTGTTTGTTTTTCACTGATCAGATGTGTAAAAAACAAGAATAAAGCTTCTATTTTTTTTGTTTGCCATTACTTTTCATGCACCTTCAGTCTGCACTCATCAATATCATATTCAGTTCTACTAATAATTGAGACCAGCCACAAGAAAACCAGCAACAAGTCTCCTGTAAGCAACTGAAAGTGAACATTTTTTACAAAAATAAAATGTGATCTTTTTCTCTTTTTAGCAGAAACACATATCACTGAGTTAACATTATTTGGCTGTTTTCTTGAATGAACAATGTGCATACAGATGGGCAAATCCTAGTCTCTGATTGGCTATTCCTGTATAGAACATACATGTGGCTAATTATGTGATGTTATTTTCAGACTTGGGCTTAAATGTTACTCTCACACTTGACCAAATGTAAAGACAGAGGAATAATCATTGCTTCAAAAATAATCGTCATTTTAACCTTTATCTGCACAAGCAAAGACTTACCCTCTCCGTTTCAGTGATATTTTGCCATCCCCGCAACCATTCACACATTCACACTGGGGAACTGACCAGTGTAACCACAGTGTTATTTTACTTGCCACTGAGTAGCTCCATTAAGGTAGGCGTTAAGCTGCCTTCAGATGATAATAAATTTCCTCTTCGCTCCCTGTGAGGTAGGGCACTGAGCATAGTGCAGACAGAGGAAAAGTGCAGCGTAAGTATACATCATCACAAGGAAACTGTTCGCCACAGACAACAGCAGCAGTTGCTGACTGTTTTATGTATGATCCATTTGAGTTTATTGTAAAAGGTACTTGTGATTTGAAGCATAGCCCCTGTCACTTTTTTCTGCCTGGCATAGCTTGTACACATAAATAGTTAAACCAACATCAGCTCTGGATTTTGCTTTGTTTGTAAGCTATATGTCTATTCAGAAACCTGGTAGCCCCGTTGTGTTATGGAGTTAGAGGAACTCTGAAACACAGAGTGTTTCTTCCATCACTTCCATCCTTGCCTGCTTGCGTGTTTTGCCTCTCACCACCTCACACACAGCTGTTATCTCACCGGTTGTGCTTTGAAAGATTAGCTGCAACCAATGTCAAAGTTGAAATAAACTGAGCTTTGAGCATAGTGCTTGGTGGCAATTTCAAAGGAGTGCCACGCCAAGGGGAGCACTCTCCCAAAGGAAAGCAACAGTAGCAACTGGGGAGGTGTTGTGACATAACAACATTAAAAAACTGAGGTGTCCATACTTTTTTAGAGAGGCAACCTCTAGGGGTGGGGCAGTCATCAGACTGTCCAGGCAGCATATCTGGGAGCACATAGAACAAAGCATATCTGGGAACTATAAAACTATCATAAGAGAGGAAATTTCAAATGGATTGCCCTGCTGGCCTGAATGTTCAGGAGCGGCTCTGTGGTACCCTGACTCATTTGGTTGGGGATTGGGCCAGAGGCACTGCAGCTGCCTCTGGACCTGCTTGGACACCTCACTTTCCACAAATTCCCCTAACCCTCATCTTTTTTTCACATGAATCTCACTGGTTTTTAAGTTTCATATGAACTTGTCAGATATCAAAGCATAAATCAAGTCAACGTTTCTGTTGATCTTAAATTTTCCCACATACACACCCATAGCACACAACTGTTTTGCAATAAGTGTCCTTGATTGACATCTCCTTGACTGTTTGTTGCACATTTTAGGTACAACATACAGTTGCAGGAAACTCCGCAGCCAACTCCGACCATAACACCCGACTTCAATCTAAAAAAATGTGTAATCAGCCAGAATAAGTGAAAGACATATGCAGAGCCTTTAAGCTTATAATTCCCTTAGGATTTCCCTTAAGCAGATTCACAGCCTGAAAAATGACTATGAACTATATGGACT
Source organism: Chaetodon trifascialis (assembly GCF_039877785.1). Taxonomy (NCBI): domain Eukaryota; kingdom Metazoa; phylum Chordata; class Actinopteri; order Chaetodontiformes; family Chaetodontidae; genus Chaetodon; species Chaetodon trifascialis. The sequence goes on from NC_092056.1 coordinate 26,173,394, forward strand.
GCCAACAGAAATACGAAGTCAGATTCTTCATTTTATTAATATATTACCAAAAATACATTAAAATCCCAAATCTCATCAGTGAAAATGCAAAATAGCAGCCATTAAGGCATTAAAAAAAAAAAAAAAAAGACTCAAATGTGGTAATTGACAGCTTGGACAGCTTATAAAGTAGTGTGTCAATCATATATCACATTTTGTGAGTACACATCATTGGCCTTTTGTTGGACTCAAAGCATTGAAACTTGTTTTTCAGCTGTCAGTTATTACAGAGAGAAAAAACTTCCATTTGGAGAGTTTCGATATCTGTTTCAAATGTCTGTAGCTATTTCCGTAAGCTGTTATCTACGTGTCACAGAGCCCTGAGGTCCACCAGTGTCTTCTTGAAGAAGCTGTACAGGGACCTTCTCCTCTTCTGTGATTGAACACTGTGAAATGAAAATGTCTCACTTTGTCTACAGTGCTCTTATTTTGGTGGCCTGAGTCTTGTCTACGCTGATTTATTCAATTGTGGATCACTTGATGGTGCAACACCAATAAGGGTGTCCTTTGTCATGTTCTTGTTGTTGAGTCATGGATTGTCTGCTGTGGTTCTTAGACTCAGGGAGTAAAGAGATGGAGCTGTGGCTTGAAGTCTGACACACTTTGGGTATGATTCATCACAGAGTTCATCAGTGGTTTCAAGGGCTCATTGATGGCATCTAGCACATCAAGTGCCTGGTCCTCTTGTCAACACTGAATGAGATAACCTTGTGATGGTTCAGTGACTTGCCACCAGCTTGAGTAGGGAGGTAATGTTTTCCCTGAACAGCAGCCAGATCTCTCCAGTTTTTCCTGAGTATGTTTTTTTTCCCCAGAAGTCAAAATATGTCAAATAAAACATTTCAGAGATGATTAAACATATTAAACATATTTTTTCTCCACCTTGTATTTTCTGATTAAACACTGCATTTTGTGTACTGATTCATTCTTTCAAATGTATTACCATTTTCACAGTAATTGTACATTTGGCAATGAGGCGATGAAACAGTAAGACGAGAGACCACTTACAAACTGCTGAGTTCAGCCGCTGCTCACAGCACTGCAGTTGGTTCCACTTGTTTTAGTGAAGTGGCCTTGGCTATATTTGTCTCACTGTCAGTGCACTATGCACACTTGTCTGTCTTGACTCAATGCCGTAGGGTGCCCGTGCCTTAGAAGGCTTTAGGCAACAGCATGTAAAGCGTGGAAGCAGCAAAAAATAATGATAAAATTGGAGGTTATGAAAATGCACATGAAGTGAAAAATACAAAGGGGTTTTCATCAGTGGCTGTGGTTTTTCATGGACATTTTCTGGGTGGAAGTAACAAAAAATTCTTGCTGTTCACAATATGTCACTTAGGTGTCATGTTTTCACCATATTATGATATTTAAACATCTTAATCAAATGGGCTTTACATGAATGAAACCATTTGATATTTTATCAGTCCAGTTTTCATTCCACAGCCATTATTATTCACATGCATTTTCATCGCCTCCAATTTTATCAGTTCATTTTGGTTACTTTCACCCCTCAAAAAAGCGTCGCCTGTGTGGTCTTTCAGGAAGTGAGCTCTTTGTCTGCATTTATTTTGAGTAGTGGATGCTGAGGCTCATCTGTGGTTTGAATCTACAGAATAAAGTTGGTGGAGTGTGTAGTGTAGGTTTTTTTCAAAATAACCCAGATGAAGAGAGACGTTTGTGAGCTCATATCTCGGATCAATTATTTTCCACAGCTCCTGGTAACAAAGGGAACCATTACAGCGCCTGTACATTAACAAACCATTTGCCTGTTCAGCACTTCAGCACAGTCTTTATCGTTAAGTCTGTTAAAGAGTCCCACAGTCAGTGTTTTTGTCGGCTAACAGTTTGCTAGCTCCTCAGTCTTTAAACCCTTTTCAAACTGTAAGCTGAGGCCTGTGATGCTCTGGTGTCAGCTCCATAACATACTTTTAGTTGCAAGTAAGCTAACTTACTAGCTAACAAACTAGCACGCAGTTGCCAGCTGGGTAGCTTGTTAATTAGTGTTCACTCTATTGCTTAGTATAAAAAAAATAGTAGGGTGATATCCGCTGTTCTCTACCAGTTCTCAGTTCTCATGTTTGTATCAGCACTCTGCTGTACATCCTTTACACCATCCCGCCCTGGTCCTCCACTTTCTCGTGAATCTCTGTGTTGCATTGTGCTCAGCTGTAAGGTTGGAGGCTGTGTGACAGCCTCAGATGTTCACCCCCATTAACCAGGTCTTGTACTGGCCTATTTTGGGGACTTTACTGTCTCACCATTTGCACTATCCCAATGAATATCTTGAGACTGTGTTTCTGCCTCTTCCCGCCACCTACACTGACGCACAAATAAACCACAGCCATTAACTCATGCGTACCTTACAGTGGTGATGCACTTTAAAACATGTAAAAGCTACCCAAACCTCACTGTGGCCAAGCAGCGCACGGCGACCCGAGACATGAAAGCAGCTGGTCAGCAAATTGTCTGAGCCTTCCACCTCCTCCCTACATCAGCCCTTCTCCTCCTCACCCCACAGTGCTGAGCATTGGACTTGTGGCCTGTAAAGAGGTTTAGGTGCAAACAAACAGCCCATTTAGTAGCATCTCTCCTCCATTTAGGCCGTCATTATGGCCCTCAAGGCCCTGGCTCAGCACTGAATTATGAATTAAGTTGTCAGGAGAGCCTCTGCTTATGAGCTGAGGGGGTCATTTAAATTTAATTTGAAAAGGGATTCTGTTAAGAATGTATGCTCAGCAACCTCCTGTGGAACTTCTTCATCAGAGTGAAGAGGGGTAGGTACCGACAAGGCCAAATGAAATAAAAATGGCTGAAAAGAGCATTGACTAGCTATAATAATGCATAGTGCATGATGGGATGAAAGCTACAAGACACTGACATTACCAGAGATGGTGTTTGAAATTATTATCAAAGGCAGAATAAATGCCTGGAGTTGATCTTTTTTGTAGTCAGGCTGATTTAGGGGGCTGCATGAGGTGTTGCTTCACCTCAGCATTTAAAGTTCTGCTGAGCTGAAAGCAACTTTGCAGTCCCTCCAGGATCTGTGTTTTCAGTGATTTTTGCCGTCCAGGATAAGACAGCTCACAAGAGCTTTTTCCAAAGACTGTGCTAAACAACTATTTTGTGTTCATTTTCAGATAAATTACAATAACTTCTACAAACTGCAACTCAGCGACCAAAACTTGCAAGTGTTGAAAGATCTTGCTCAAATTCCGTTGTATAATCTCTTAGCATCTTAGGTAACGTTAGTGCTTTCTGACATGCTGCAATTAATGACCCCTCTCATCCCATGTACAGCGAATTTGAGCTTTTGCCTTCGGAGAAACTGTATAGACTACCAATGGCAAGGAAGAACCTATACAAAAAGTCCTTTTTCCCAGAAGCTGTCAATGCAATAAATAAGACCAGAATGTGGCAGCTATTTACCCCATTTACTCTGTTTTTCTTGCACAGCAGGTTCTCTGAATAAGGAAGGTCTTAGACCTACAATTGTAAACTTGATTCGTACTGTGGTGTGCTTTTATGAAATTACGTGCTTGAATGTGTGATGTGGGAAGTACAGTTATTGTTGTAGGCTTTTTTTATATTTTTCTATCCTTGGAATGTTTTTTATTTTGTCACTATGTGTTCTGTTGTTGGGAGACATGTCCATGGTGAAACCAAAGAGGAATTTCCACTCTGTGGATAATAAAGTTTTCGTATCGTATTGTATCGTATCATTAAGCATTGCAATTAGGCTGCATATCAATGGTTAGTTAAAGCAGGGGGTTAACCCTAACCCTAACCCCTGCCTGAGAAGAAATAAAGTCCTTTCCACTATAGTTACAAGAATGGACGTTGATTTTGGTTTTAATTTTATGTGACTTTGGCTTTTGAAAGTGCTTCTGATTTGGATTCTTTGTATCTGTTGAACTGCATTGATTGGTCGAACTGGCAAGCTTTCTTAACAACTGTACGGAGGCCGAGAGCTCAGTTGCAACTTAAGAGACAGAAATGGGCACAAGTAAAGGAAGAAAACATCTTCACCACTGTGACGACACATTGGCACTTTTTCTTAAAAATGCTGCAAACAAATACAATGAAAAAGGCACAAAAAACAGCTAATAGAGAAGTGCTGCAAGCTGCACAGAACATGAGAGATTTTTGGGGGGACAGGCTGAATTTGAGTTTATCTTTATGTTCACAGAATCCTCAAGGGATTGACTTACAACAAGTTACTCTGTTTCTCTCAGCTATCAAGTGCATCGTAAATGTCCTCTTTCATGCCATCACAGGTTTTATACACAAAAAGTCACACCTGCCTTCTTGGGCCTTCTTGCCTTCTTGGGACTCTGACGACTTTCGATTAACTTGTCGACCCAGATGTGACCCTCACCCACAGAGATTAAATATATGAAGGCAAAATGTTCATAGTGATTTCTCACAAGAAAGAAGCTGGACTGCAGCAGTAGTTCAACAGGCAGACAGTATTAAAGTGGGTCTTTTACACTGGCTGCCACCATGCACACAGTATGCAACACAATCTAACATAGTCCCTGAGGCCTACCGATCACATGCGCTGCGTCTTTTGTCATTGTAGAAATGTTCAGCAGCACTTTGAAGGAAAGATTCAGATGACTCCTCCGTCTGGGGAATAGTCTGCTGTGCTGTTTGCAGTCTCTGTTAACAATGGCAGCACCATCTCACATGAGCCTCAGTGCCACCATCTCGACTAACAACCTTCCGGACAAGACTTTGACTTTCCTACCTTTCTGCCAGATGTTTAGTCCTGCTGCAGCAGCTGTTGTCCCTCTGATCCCAGGGGACATGGACAAGAGCTGCTGCCAAAGCAGAGCCATTCAGAAATCCCTCAGGGACCACTGATCGTCAACAGAAAGGTCTTTGGAAGGGGACTCGCCCCTTCACAGGCCACTGCCAACAAATCATCCACACCAATCAATGAATATACTGGGTGAGAGTGCATGTGTGACGGTTTCCTTTTTTTATTTACTGAATACTGAATACTCTAAATCACTCATCTGATTCAGATGAATCATTTGATTTTGTGTCAGCAGTTGTTCTACATTTGTAGCTCTTTGATCACAATGAAAGCAAACACCTCCTTCTCCTCTCGTTCTACATTATTATACAGTATTGAACCAGTGAACTTGTTCCAGCCTTCCTTCCATATGCTACCAGTGACCTGGAGGTGTGATGACGCTCCCGTGCAGCTGGTGGTTGGTGGTGACCCTCTAACCCCAGCAGCCAATCAGACAGCCTGCAGACTAGAAGGAGAGGAGGGGGAGTGTTGTGAGTTGGTGAAGGTGATGGAGGAAGTCGGGGTCAGTAAAAGGATCATCTGTCCTGACAAGATGCCATCTTACTGCATAGTAGGATATGACCTTAACCCTCCTGCTGTCCATTCACACTCTCTTTTTCCTCACCCCTCCTCCAACCCCGACACCCCATTTGCCATCCATCCATCCTCCACCCAACCCACACAACTGTCTGTTTTGGATTGACAGCTTCCAGGGAAGGGGAAAGGATCTGGGGTGATACGAAGGAGGTGGCGGATCCAGACAGCCAGTGGAGGGGAGGAGGACTCGCCCTCCAGGCCGGAGGTCTGCCTGCCAGACACAGTTTGAACGGATCTGCGTGTGTGTGTGCGAATGCCAGTGTGTGTGTTGGAGGGAGTGAGGCAAGGAAGGATGATGCAGAGGAGGGTTGGATGGATAAATGGTGACAAAAGGAGATGAAATAAGAGGAGTAAGAAATAAATACAAAGGGGAAAATACAAGTAATTTGTATTATATACATATTCAACAATCCATTGGACAAATGTATGCATGACAATATATGATAAATATCCAGTCCACACACATATGTGTGTGTGTGTGTGTGTGTGTGTGTATGTGTGTGTGTGTGTGTGTGTGTGTGTGTGTGTGTACATACATGTATATGTGTGTGTGCGTGTGTGTGTGTGTGTGTGTGTGTGTGTATATATGGATGGATAGAGGGATGGAGAGGAAGAAGGCAAGAACAGATAGACGGAGGTGTGGAGGACTAAAGCTTCCCCCTGCAGAGTGGAGACGGGGACAGGAGGAAGCAGGAGGAGCGTCTGCCATCTCCAACTGTTCCATCCGAGCAACATCGCACACAATCTCTCGCTCCTTCCTAATACATGCAGATTCACTCAAGCTAGACTTACAGAGAGCAGAAACAGCCAAAAGTGAAATATGGAACAATTAATCTGATGATTTAATAGGTTGCTTCTACTAAAGATACAGCATCACAGTACACTAACTCTGTTGCACATAAATCATCTCTGCTAAATTCATATTCATGCATAAATTCACACATTTACATTTTTCAATATTAAGCTTACCCATTCGAAGAAATATGCATTTTATAGGTTAGGAAATATGGTCCAGGAAAAGACACCATTTATCGCTGATGTAAGTCTGTATATGTTTTCTCTGTGGAGTGCTGGATCATTAGAGTGATGTGACCTCTGCCTCTTCATCTACTTAAATGCAGTAGCTTGCTTTAAACATTCAGTGTGTAGGATTAAGGTGGCTCTATTGGAGTATAATCACCTGAAAATAAGAATCATTGTTTTTTATTAACTTAAAACAGTGGCACAGCATGATTTTTCCACTGGCTAGATAGCTCTCCGTATTTTGGCCATGAGTATGCACTTTAAAATGCAGCAGTCTAGAACATATGCAACAATGGCTGTGTTGGGAAAGTTCACTTTCTACATGAACTAGTTCAAAGTTCAGGTCACAAATTTTAAAATGAACTAGTTCAGTTCATAGTTCATAATTCAAAATGTGGTAAGTTCACTGTTCTAAATATGAACTGGTTCATAGTTCTTTTTTCCCATTTGTTGCAGCGAGCTATTACTTTTCAAAATTATTGCCACAGCCCATAAAGAACCACAGACAGCAATTAGTTTATCAGTTTTAACACTGTAACTATGCGTCAGATTTCATCTTCATATCCAATTTTGAATCCTTATCCAGCCAGGGTTTACATTAGCACTGAGGGGACAGCACTTCTCCGGGTTTTCGCCTGGAAGGCTCTATAGAAATCTGGAACCTTATTGAACGAAGTTACACTGAGAGAGCGTGCCATTCACAGACACCAGAATGAACGAGTTCACAGTCATGCATGACTGCATTGCAAGCAGGAAGAGCTAATTATACGGAATACAGTTAATGGCATCAATTTTGTTTTCAATAAATTATTCATCTATATTAACCATTGTTGCTACTAGCCCGTCTGACCAGATGGAAGCCAGCAGGTGTGCTCTGGTGGTTGACAAGCCTGGTCAAGTAGCCTTCTACAGTAGCTTCTTGTTAGTGTTGCCAGGTTTGTTCGAAAACATCTTTATTATCGAGACAAGAATATTGAACAAAATAAGAAAATGTCCATTGTATGACAAACCAGGCAAAAAGTTTGTCAACCCACCAAACTAAGATGAGAGGTTTCCATTGGTTGCAGTCTGTAATCTCACCATTAGATGCCACTAAATCCTCCACACTGGACCTTTAAAACCTGGCCGTGGAATGTTTGCTAAACAGCTATCACTGTGAATTTGTCTTTTTTCCCCAAGATTCTCTTGTGTAAATTGCTTTAAAATAGCTATAACTTTATTTAATTCATTAACAATGGATCAAATTACTGAGTGTATGTGATAAGGAACTTGCGTAGTGACAAACTCTCCAGTAACTACAAGAGTGCACTCAGTAGAGTGCAGGTCTCCACCAGGTGTGTCTGGGGGCACGTAGGTGGGGAACAGGAAGTGCAGGGCAGGCTGTGTGTCCAGTATGAGAGCAGTGGAATGAAGGGAGTCAATATGCAGGTTCCAAAAAAATGTAAAATGTCAGTTTCAAGATGCAGATTCCAACAAAAGAACCCACCAACACTAAAGAGCTAAAAGGAGAGTAATTATTGCACTTAAATTCATCAAGCTGACAGAAACACAACTTCAAATTAATACTAGTGTCACATCTGCTTGATGACAATATGTCAGTGTTTTGTTTACAGCTTCCTCTGCTGCCCCTTGGTGTCCAAAAAAAGGGCATTTAAAGCCAACATTATGTTTATCTGTGACAGTTTAACATGTAGTGTAACAGAAGCACAAGCTGAGAAGAGCCAAAAAGTCAGTGAATTTGCTCATTAATGTCAGTCACACAGCACCTAGCTAAAGTTTGCCACCATTAGCCAACATTTGAGTGTATTGATGTGAGCATGGGTGCTTTGTATTGCGTATGGATTCAGCTGTATTTTTAGATATTTGTAAGATGAAGGTGTGTTATGTCTTCTTTCAATGGATTTTAATGAAGAAGTCTCATTTTAAGGCATCAGTTCAACCAAATTACAAAAATAAGCAACACATTTTGCTACTTAACAAAAACGATATCCAGCCTTTTGGTTTTACATGCTGGTTTTGACATATCCTCATCTTAAACTTCCACAGCCACAGTAAAAACGGGTAAACACAACGATGCTGAAAACACTAAAAATGTAGAAAACCCAAAGGGGTGTGTATTTTTTAGAAACAAAGACCTCAGACCTCACTGTGAACAGTTTTAGGGACTACTGAAGAATATAGGTATTGTGTTTGAGAGTATTCAAGTGAACATCACCATCCTGTACACATACAGCATATTTTAGACTCTCCATTTTTCAACACTCTTAAAGATTATTCTAAAATTTACAATAAAATAGGAAAGGCCTCAGTGATCACTGTCACTCACTTCTCAGCCATTTAGGCCATACTCTCCCCAAACACCACAGGAAAATGTAGTCTTCTTTCTCCTCGCCATACTTTGGCTGCATGTGATTGGAGATGAAGATGTTTATCCAGCCAGTGGAGAGACAGAAATCACATCTCCGCCACGGGGCGGACGTTAGAGAGAGCAACAGGTCGTCACAAAATAGAGCTCCTGCTCCTCCTCCCACCCCCTCCTCCTCCAGTCTGCCACCCCGACTGTGAGAAAGCCCCCAGCAACACAGCAGGTACTGCGTTTGTTGTATTTTCTCTAAACACGACCACAGTTAAGAGTCTGCACTTGTTGTACAAATACTGTGTTCTGAGGTTAGAAAACTGGATACTGGGGTAGGCTTAGTGGGTTCTGGGGGTTTTGTACTCAGTGCTGGGGTATTAGCCCACTCAAAAGACAGCAGCTCCTTACAATCAAAGTACTCATGCCTTTTTTTAGGGTCTTCAGAGCCTCGTCTTGGTTGAAAACATTAAAGGCCATAAAAACAGCCCAGTCAGCTGTGAGCCTTGGGATCCAGCAAAAAAATCAGAGCAGTTTTGGTTATTTTAAATGGGAACTGTCTTTTTCTTTTATTTGTGTTTTTGGCTGTGCTTTGCTCACCGATTTGAGGTGGCCAGGGCTTGGTTGAAAAATATGATATCGCGTACATCTGTGCCGCAATCAGGTTTCTGCAACATTTGACTGAAAACATGACATTTGAGGGGTTTGCTCTTGTGCCAGGCTCTGATCAGACCACACCCACGCAGACCTAATAAAGCAGGTTAACTGATGAGTGTTAAATTCTCAACTAGTAATCACCTACCTTGTTTTTTTTCCCCATACCTTTAATGTTGCTTACATATATGTAGGTATATATGTGTGTGTGTGCGTGTGTGTGTGTGTGTGTGTGTGTGTGTGTGTGTGTGTGTGTGTGTGTGTGTGTGTGTGTGTGTGTGTGTGTGTGTGTACGTAAACATATATACACACATATACATATATACACACGTACACATATATATGTACACTGCTCAAGAAAATAAGGGAGTACTTAAATCACACATCAGATCAGAATGAACAAATTATTCAATTTGGAAATCTTTACAGATGTACATTGTATAAATTGTGGAGAACAAAATGATTTAACAACGGTCAATGGAAAACAAAATCATCAGCCCATTGAGGGCAGGATTCAAAATCACACTCAAAATCAAAGTAAAAAAATTTAAATCACAGGCTGATCCAACTTGCATGAATTTCATCATGGTAACTCCTAACGTTCAGTAGTGTGTATGGCCCCCATGTGTCTGTATGCACTCCTGACAGAGTCTAGGCATGCTCCTGATGAGTCCACGGATGGTGTCCTGGAGGATCGGTGAGCTCCTGCACAGTTTGTTGCATTACTTGGCAGCATCAGATGCACCAATACATAACGTCCCATAGGTGCTCAGTTGGATTTAGGTCAGGGGAACGTGAAGGCCAGTCAATGGCATCAATGCTTTCGTCATGCAGGAACTGCATACACACTCTGCCCACATGAGGCCGGGCACTGTCCTGCACCAGGAGGAACCCAGGGCCCACTGCACCAGCGTAAGGTCTGACAATCGCTCTGAGGATTTCATCCTGGTACCTAACAGCACCCACTGTATACAGCATAATGCTCACCACAGCGTCTTCGGACTTTTTGACGCCTATGACGTGCTCAGTGTGTAACTGCTGTCATCTGTGAAGAGAATGGGGCGTCAGTGGCGGACCTGCCAATTCTGGTGTTCTCTGGCGAATGCCAATCGAGCTGCGCGGTGCTGGGCTGTGAGCACAGGTCCCACTAAAGTCGGGCCCTCCTACCACTCACTGGAGTCTGTTTCTGACAGTTTGGTCACGTATGGATGTGCCATGCCGCAGGAGCTGGACTACCTGTGCAACCCGACTGGGCTGCAGGTACCGCCTCATGCTACCAGCAGTGACAAGGACACTAACAGAACTCAACACTAGAGAAGAATCAGTCAGGAAGGATAAGGAGAGAGCAATTGTCTGTGGCCACCACATGCAAAACCATTCCCTTTTTGGGGTTTGTATTGCTTTTACCTCTCCGTTGCACCTGTTGTCACTTTTATTTGCGCCAAAGAAGGAGTAACTGAGTCACAATCACTTGTGCTTCCTAAATGGACAGATTGATATCCCTGAAGTTTAAATGACTTGGTGTTAAACTGTGATGATCAAGTTTTCCCTTATTTTATTTTTTTTAGCAATGTATATATGTACACACATAAATATATACACACACACACACACACATACATATACATATACAGTGTGTATATATACATGTACAGTATAAGTGTAACCTGTAACAAAATATCTATTTTCAAGCAATTTCTCAATACCCATTGCTTTGACATATATATATATGTGTGTGTGTGTGTGTGTGTGTGTGTGTGTGTGTGTGTGTGTGTGTGTGTGTGTGTGTGTGTGTGTGTGTGTGTGTGTGTGTGTGTGTGTTGTTACTAGTTAAAGGACAGGTATAGTTTTGCGGTGGCCTGGTGTTTATAATATTCCCGTAGAATACAGAATGATGTGCTTGTTTGATTGTTTGTTTGGAGCATGGTTGCTAGTGTAAACTGGCTGCACTGTGTAATTCTACATGAGTTTATCTTTATCTCTATATGCACTTTTACTACTGGTTGCACTGCTATGATGCTAAATTGGGTTTCATTGTATTGGTACTTAGCGTGTGCAATGACAATAAAACTGAATCTAATCTAATGTATTGGTAGGTGCTTAGGCAGTAGGAACACTGGTGAATGAGTGCATTTGAATGGTGCTTAACAGAAAGGCAAAACTCTCTTGGCAGACTTCTGTTTCAGTGTGTGCAGCTGTATAAAGGCGAGTCAGGATGGAGCTCAAAGCGTGCGTGCTTAGCTGACTGTCACTGAATGATTAAGGGTAAGAAATATAGTGCGGCGCTGGTAGCACTGCATGGTGGGAGGGTGGAACGAAGGAGGGTGGTGGTTAAGGCGCTTAATGTGGTCCGGCTCAGTCAGGATCCAGGAGTCTTCCTCAGAGCTGCACTGCTTTACCTGTGTGTTTGTGTGCTTTATTGTGTGTCACATAAAAAGTCTTAATAAGCTTCTTTATCAAATGTTTTAGTAAGCTGTGGTGAATAACTAGCCTGCTTACATCCCTCTCCGTCAGTCACATATTTGCATAAAGTTTAAAAAAAAAAAAAAAAAAGCTGCCGTGTGTAAACACAGTTGAGGGGGTGTTCTGCTGCATTTTTTATGTGAGTGGAGATGTGGAGCTGTCCTTTAATCTTACTAAGTCAGGTTGACTCCAAACAGCGCTGCCCTGTTTTCTGCAGATGGCTGCTGTCTTCTGGAGCCAGACTTTGTTTATAACTACAGACACTGACAGGTCAGAGTGGGGAAGTTTGACTGTGTGCTCTGTTGTTCTGAGCCCATTTTCACTGCCCTGCCAAATTGCTGCCGACGTGTGTAGACTCTATCCGTACAGTATATTTTCAGAGATATTTATAGAAGAATTCAAGTTAAAGAACATAATATCCAGCATCCACCAACGGGGTCACTGAAGAGGAAATACAGATTACCATTGGGGAGAGGCTTTTAACCCTGATAGTGCCCAACAGTGCCACAAGTGAGAGTGCTATTATTACCACAGGTCACCCTAATGGAGCTGAGCCCCTCAGCCTGACAGTGCCTTGCTCTGTGCAATGAACTTCAAAGGATCACAAGAATAAGGTTAAAAAATTCAGCAACTGCTTTAAAATCAGTTTGAAATCCCAAGCGAGAATGGGGCCAGTGTGAATGTGACAGTGTGGCAGGGGAGTAACATTCTCTGCTCTACGTGCAACCGTTTCCAAAGCTGCAGCAGGGCCTGAGATGCGGCCATCAGGCGCCTTGGAGGCGCCTCATCCTCGGCATTTACCGTCTCTCTTTTACCCTTTTCAGTCGCAAAAAACTGCAAGACCTTTCTGTTGACATTTGTTATCCTGGTGCTATCATGTGCTATCTAATTGGATGAAGAAGTAGACTGTGGGGCAGCCTTTGGCAGTAGGAGGAGGTGAGATACTTTACTGAAGTGAAGCCGTGATCTTGTACTTCTATCTGTGTCTACCTGTTTAGGTGTTTTGGCATCAGCAGGACTGTACCTTTGCATGATATGTGATAGTTGATTAATATGTGTCTGGGAAAACCCTGTTCATTAGATAAACCAACAAAATTGAAAGTACACATGTACAAATCTGCGTGTGCAATCTCTGCTTGGAGACAGAAAATGAATCAATTGTTCCAGACAATGAGAAAAACACTTGATTTAATTTCCCCACTGATTTTACACAAATTTTAGTTAACTCATTATGACGGATATTACTCTGCCTGTGAACAGTTAATGAAAACAGTATAATGTCTCCTGCAGCTCCAGAATGAGCTTTTTATAAAGTGACCCTGTTGATGTCACAGTGATGTCATCAGGGTTACCTCATTTTGGGCTTGAAAACGAAGAGTCCATAAGAAAAAGCCTGTATTCCAAACTGAGGTACAGAGGTGGAGAGATGGTCACTAACCAGGCAGGCCAAATCAAACATAATGCTACTGAGCTGCATTATGGGAAATGTATGATCCAGTGATCTTTTTGACAAGTGAATCTTAACGCACAATGGGGAGTACAATTCTTGGCCTCTGCTGTTTTGCTCTTGAACATCCTCCTTTTCCCCCCACCTTATGAAAGTGATTGCTGGACTTTGCCTTGAGCTACTTGAAGATCGTATTAATTAGTTCTGGCAAAGAACTCTTTTCCTTTTTAAAGCCTTTTACAGAGTACTCAGGGCTCAGTATTGCACTTCCATAAGGTTGGGGGGATCCAAAAAGACAGAATTTTAAAAAAAGAATGGTTAACTCTTAGAAACGTTATGACTGTTTTCACATTAAACACAGTGATGGCTATTAGATTGATTTTGACATTTAAACTGGTGGAGTGCCCCTTTAACATTTATCTACTCTGTGTTCAGTTATTTCACACCATGAGCTGGCCAACAACCAGCCTTCTCTTGTTTTCCACTGAGCAGTTTGGGTGCGGGTTAAGTGCCTTGTTTAAGGGCACCTTGACCCTGGTAGTGGAGGCTAGCGAGACATTTGGCCACATACAACTGCCTGATGGTTTCGGGATTCAGAATGGCCAACTGTGCTAACCTCTAAGGCTCTTTCACTACCAACTGGGTAAAGATGCTTTCATCAGACTCCCCCCGGACATGAAAGCCGCAACTCGTTCCTCTTTTTGTTCCTGTGATTATACCTTGATTTGACGTAAGGTAACAGAACTGGACTGAAGGCAGCAGGATGGCAGCAGGAGGCCATTGTCAGTCAGAAGAGCGGTAAGTGATTCTGTGCAGTTAGCCTTTATTAGCTTGCCCTGACATTCACATCTCACATCTCAACTGGGAGAGCGGCACTGAGAACCCTGAAATACAAAGACGGAAAAATCTAATGCCAGTGTCTCCAACATTAACGCATTGTCCCAGCCGACACAAATATAGAACACACAGGCTGATCGCTGTGAATGGGCTGGGAACATCAGAATGCTCTTACCTAAGACAAATTATCGTAGCTATTCCACAGGAACATTAGCCTGCTATGATGAATATTTTCAGAATAAGAGGAAGCCAAGTTGATCAGAAAAGCTCTCTCTGCAGTCCTCCTCTGAGGTCACCACACAGACATAATTACACAGCCTCTCATAGTGCTCCTCTTTGACCGGTGTGCAAATACTGCCATCTATTGTTAGTCAACCAGACTGTCTACTGCTTGAGCTCAACGGCTAACCTTGAGCAGGCCTGCCAGGCCCACAGAGTTCAGCATGGAGTGCACTCCAAACAGTAGCAACAGCAGTTGGTGTTCGGTTTTCAGTGCTCAGTGTGTACTCATTAACTGCTGCAACTCTAAAAAGAGGAGCAAGACACCTGTTAGCTGTAAGCGCTAATTATCTTTGCTGGAAAGTGTCCTGATATGCACTGCATCTTTGACTGATGGCTGGTCAAGTACTGTGGTCCAGTAGGTATAAACCCTTTAAGAAATGGTCTTAAATTGAACTAATCTTTGACTTATGAGTCAAAAAGTGTTCAGAAAAACTCCTAAACATCCTTAGAAAAAAGTCTGTGATTCTTGACTGCAGTGACTCGTTTGTGTTGGAAAATAAGAACAAACATGTGTGCCCAAAATGCTCCTGCTAAAGCACAAAATCAGACAAAAGCAGGCCTGCAGAGTGTCATGTCGAGGCTGGATCACATCATACACACCCTGCCATGACTGGGACAACCCATCATGCATTGGATTGAAAATGATATATGCTTCAATATTCTGAGAAATTCAAGAAAACTTGTATATATTTCCCACTATATTTATGTCGACGAAGTCAGATATTTTATTTGGGAAATGCTTCGTAAAAATAGCCAATTTTTACGCTTGATCCCTCTGTGTATGTTACTTGGTCGTATAAAGTGCAGGTCAGACCTGAAGGTTCTTCTCACTTCAAAACCAAGATGGCCAAAGCTTGTGTGGAAAAACTGTTTATTTGTACAATGAAATGCACATACTGAATGACAGAACATTTTATGACACAAGATGACACATAAGAGGCAAGCAAAACTTTCTGAGCCTCATAAATATTGTCGTGCAAGTCAGTGTCCCTGTTCTATGTTTGGTCGTCACAGTTCAAGGATAAATCTGTCGACCTTCATCCTATATGCTGGTTTCAAGTAGTGCTGCAGTTCACTTTTCTTCAGCCACAGAAAAGAGGCGTGCGGGGCCGTGGGAGGACCTCTGTCAGACAGAACGGCTTTGAAGAAGAACACCTTTGTTCCGACCGAGCTCTCCGTCCGAACAGCTTCGGGCAGTTTGTACTTGTACACTCCGCAGGGGGCGTTGCTGAGGAAAGTCGCCTTGAAACCAGCTGCTACAGGAAGTGAACAGACTGTGAGCTAATTCAGCTGGAGACAAAGGGTGAGCTAAAGTGTGGACATTCCCAAATTTAATGAAGTCGTACAATAGCATAATTGAGTGCGGTATTACTCTAATGCTCTGTTTCTCATTTTCTGCTGTGACAACAACACACTTTTCACAATTAAGCTTTAATCCAATCTCATGTCATCTAAATCACATGCTCCCAGCTGGCTCAACATGCAGAGTAAGGCAGCAACACGGCCGTGTTAAACATCCAACTCCCACCGAGTCCAGCTGTATTAAAGATGGACTGACTCCTGCTACTCTAAGACACTTAAAAAAAAAAAAAGAAAGAAAGAAAGAAAAGAAAAGCCTTCACCAACTGACACACATTAAAGTCAAATGGAATGTCTTAATGGGGAGTGATTGATGGAGACAGCACATTAATAGTTCATGAGCAGTATTGTGAAACAGTTTAACATACTCAGACACTGGCATTTTATTTAAAGAGCTTACAGGACCAGTGTGTAGGATTTAGTGGGATCCATTAGCAGAAATGGAATATAATTATTCATACTAATGTTTCCATTAGTGTATAATCACCTGAAAATAAGAAGACTTGTTCTTGTACTTCCATTACCTTAAAATGAGCTGGTGGGAAATGAGGGAAACCAGTTTTACAGTTAATGGTAAATATCCAGGTTTTGTCAGCGGTGTCTCCAAACTCCCTCTCTGGCCTTGGCTTACTGTTGCCATGAGCTGAAGCCCCGTCTACAGCTGACACCAGTGGAGGTGTAAGTGGGTGTGACAACCACGACTGGATATGATCGGTAGAACGCTGCGTATTTAAACGAACTGCTGTTTGGAGGTTTAAGGATGGTTTGACCCTCTTGTTGCAGTTAATATGGATGATTGTGCTTGAAGTACCACTCAGCTTATCTTAGATAAGATCACATTAAACTTAAATGATCCAGAGGATAAAACTGGGTCATTGCAGCAAAAGAGATTAGGATGTAGATACAGTAATAATGCAGCAAATGGAGTGTGCTGACAATAACACAACCTGTAAAGTACTTGATATCTCGCTGTAAGCTATGGTTTTGAGGTTAAATGAAATATATTAAGAGCAATTTCCACACGCCCTCGTCACTCTTCATTATCCTGTTTGTTTCTTTGTTGCCTGCACTGTGTTTACAGGTAATATACTCCTAAAGAGATGCTAAAATAGACCATAAACTAAAGACAAGGCGGTAAAAAACAGTAGTGACTCTTATTGTCTGTCAGAGAGCATCAGGTTCTATCAGTGTAACTAAATGTGATTTTAAGTAGCATTGATAGTAGAGACATGTAGCAGTAGCCATTTCATCAGAACGCACTGACAGAAATACAGGAAACAGCATTCACACAGACTTCTGAAACCAAACCCACACCCTTGTGTTTCACAGGTGTCAGGTTTTGCTATATTTTACAGTTTACATTCAAAGCTATGGACTTCAGAGTCCTGCTGATAGCAGGAGAACTGACATATCTGATATATATCAGGAGTACTGTAGGTGACTCCTGCTGAGGATATCATGCCAGTCATAATATACCTTATGCCAATATCAATATCTCTGGGATAAAAGCATGGATTACTGTGCTTTATAGTAGAGATGACGTTGGCAACTACAGCACATGTAGTTAAAAAATAGCATACAGACCTCCCTGACAGGTGAAACAATTTGCTCTGTGTTACTGAATACACTGACCACTGTCTTTCATGATGGCAGTCTGGCTCTTGATGTAAACTGCACATCAAGTCTGCTGGTATGTCCATGCAAACTTGAGGTTTTATTAAAGGCCCTACAGTATATGTAGGATTAGAAAACTTAAAACCTCCTCTCTGAGGGCTCCTAGTGGTCGTATAAAAAAAGGCACTGTCACAGGAAGCATTGAAGAGGATAGCATAATCACACAGTGTAAAAGACTGCACATAGGGACTTCTGATATCAGCCAGTGTTTTTGATATACTTCAAACTTAGTGAATTAAGAAGCTGCATTAAACACTAAAAGAACCGGACGAAAAAAAAGGTTTCAGTGGAGTTTTAGTGCCTCATGACTACACATAACTTGAGGAAAAACATCTGAATGCTAATGCTGAGGTAAAAAACGGCAAAAGATTGAATGTCAGCACAAACTATCAGTGGCTTCATTTGCACTCAGCCAGTATCAACCTTTAAAAACTTAAGTTACCTGGCAGGGAAGCGAGGGCTCTCTCGGCTGTCTGCCGCAGCGTTTCTCCTTCCTGCCACTGAGTCTGAGGCAGCAGCCACAGCTTCTCGCCGCCGACCTGCTGCTCGGCCAGAAGAAGCAGCGAGTCGTCCAGGCAGCGCTCCAGTGAGGTCAGGTCCTTATCAACATCAGCTAAACAACAGAAAGGACCGTCAGCCGCGTCAACAGCTCTGTTTCTCTGTGGCTGTCAAGTAAAATCTACACAAACTTTGGAAATGTCACAGGGAATAAAATGCAAATTGGGAGTGCTGGAGCGAATAGACTTTCTGAATGTCAGAAAAACGTTAGAATCCTGCACTTCAAAGTAATGCAAGTCTCTCTCCTCCCTGGTAATTTACTTTGAACCCAGATGTACAACACACCTTCAGATGATCCAATTTTCTTTTCCATTCTGTTTTACTTGATTGATGATTAAAGCAAGACAAAAGGCTGAATGCTCTATTTCATCAGGCGCATTTGTGATATTTACCCATATTTTCATACAGTGTATATTCTGCTTTACTTGTTCACCCCATTGGCCAAACATTTTGTCCATTTCCCATGCTGACCTCTGACCCTCGGCGCTGGCTGGAAGCTCTTCAGGTTCTGCTCCCAGGAGTCTTCCAGGTCCTGAGCCAACACGATCTCCTGGTCCCTGTGGTCGTCCTCTTCGTCTGAGTCATAGTCGTGTGCCTGTTTACGATGCATTCTCTCAGCGTCCTCCAGCAGCCGCAACTCGTGGTCTGACAGCAAGCTTTTCTCGAACTCCATCTGAAATGGTGTCAGAGCAGGTCTGCATCTCAAACCTCAGTTTACTACCCTGATTTGCAAATTGTTGCTGGGTGTCATCGGATGATTGTGGTGAAACAATGTGACACCGATTTACCTCATATCCTTCTGCAGCTTACCATTATTCTACAGCCTATGTCATAATATGTGAAATATGCTGCATAAAATGTGAAGAAGCACATAGCACAACAACATAAGAGAAAGTATATCATAATCATTTAAAAAGTACTTGTATATAGTACTTGTACAACTATGGAAATCAAACGTTATCACAATAAACTGTTGAAACAGATGTTTTTTGTCAGTCACTCAGGCAATAGAACTAAAGCATTATTTTAATTCAGATATGAATCTAATAAAAATAATCAAATAGTAATGAATTACTATAAATATGCCCAGGCTTAACTAATGTTGCATCATCAAATAAACAAATAACATGACGTGCAATATTTCCGAGGGAGAGTGAAAGAAATGAGACGTTTCCATATTGATTACTGCACAAGTTATTTCAAAATACGACTGATAGTGTAATATAATCATAAATAATGAAAATGGGTTTAAATCGTATTTTAGTAGGCTTTAGTGATAAACTACATGAACAAGCCAAGTATTAACATGAAATCAGGTGTCACAGTGGATTCTGTGACCCATTAGAACTGGTTTGGAATTTACCACTATAGGATTTTATTATGGACAAATATATGTTGATAATTGGTGCCTTCATAGTGTGGTTTACAAATATTGTTAGCTGTTCACTGTTAAGCATAAACAGGACGAGTATTAGCTGATGGTCTCCAGTGGTGTACAGGTCTGTTGTAACGAGCTTCATTTGTCAACCCATCAGTCTTTAGCGTCACATAACGTGACGGGACACATATTTCACAGAGTAACGCGAGCCTCAACACAGGGAATGTGGGCTGGTTTGCCTAAAGATGGTCACCTGCTGTACGGCAAAGACAACAAACCGTTTTCCTGCTCTCCACATCACTGTTTACGCATCTTAAATGGTTATAAAACTCACCTGCTGCATCATCTGTCTGAATTCCTGCTCTATCGGGCTGCACTCCGTAGAAATGACCGGAAGCCTTCGCAGACACACCGCTGCCATCAAAGTCCACGGAGAACTCACTCTTCCCGTAACACTTTTAGTCTGAAAAGTCGCATGACAAACAGAAGTGCTGGAAAACGGACGGAGCCCCGTGGTGCCGACCGCTGTTCTGCTAAAACAAGACAAAAACTGTAAGAGAGACCGACTCGCCATCCTTGTACAGGGCGCAGCCATCTTCTTCTGCTACATTCAATGTATATCCAAAAATTGTGACGCTGCACCTACTCACGAAAACATGATAGCTTTTAAACACGTTGTTCCTTGGGTCATAATAATGCAAGATAAAAACAATATTGGTGTCCAATATTAAGTGTTCTCTCTTTGTTTCTCTAAAGAATGAGTCAGACTGAATGTTGCTTGAAGGCTTCACGCAAGTGTTCACCACGTTCAGTTTATTTTTACGAGGGTTTACGAAGTCCATGAAGGCAGCATGTTTCTACTCTACCCACAATTCTGTGCTGAAAAGCGAACGGTCTATTCAGGCGTAACTGTGGGGGGATTATATTAATATACTTCATGAATATGTTTCTATATCTCGTTGCACGTACAACAGAAATATATTTAGATGTTACTTACAATGATGTATAGAGAATTAATTCAATAATCTAAGTGAAAATCATATTTGTATCGGTAATAATAATGATTTTATGACCGTCCATCCCTCAAAAAATAAAGTTAGCACTGGTCTGGCCTGGATTTGCATCTCGTTCAATGTCACGCTAGTAGTGTGTCAAATAGATAACTGCCTGACAGCGAAATTATTTTTAAACCTATTAAACATGTATAAATTAAATTGTATATTAGTTAGTTCTGTGAGCAATGTATGCCGACAGCTGTCTGCATCCCTAAATGCAACTGGAAGCTCTCTGTAAGTGTTTTATGGGTATGTTTTACTAGCATCCTTGTTAGCTAACGGCTAGTTCTGATAGTCAGTTTACTGCATGCTGTGTTATGTTGTACGTAATTTCCAGATGACAGTGGCGGTGATCATAGCAGAGCATAGTTTTTAGCTAAGAGATACTGGTTTATGACGATGGTGATGATAAATGTTGATGCGCATAGATGTGGAAGCAGTGGGATGCAGCGAACATTGTGTACCAGTGCCGTCAGACTTCAGGAGACTAAAGAATCCAAAGACGATGGGAAAAGCTCCGGAGACTTCAGGTCAGACAACGCTACACAACACCTGAACATATACGTGAAGGATTCTGGATTAGTGCCAGTCTTTTCCCTTTAACTTATGTGTTTACTCACCAAATAGAAACTCAACTCACTGCAGTATAACAATGTTGATGAGATAATAACTGTAGTTTTAATCCCTCAGCCTTTTCTCTCCGCTGTGTGGCGAGGACAGTTCACTGTCATGGGGCGGAAAGAAGTTTGAGGAGTTACCAATCGCTCACATTAAAGCCACATACAACAAGTAAGTGGAAACTGCTAGAAGAGCCACATAGTGAATATTCATGTGTTGTCCTGGCTCTGAGATAGAAAATGCAGCATTGAAAACCTGCTTCCACAAGGTTTAAATATGTGAAGATATCAATAATAGATTCCAGAAACTCACTGAGCTAATTTTGTCCTTCAAACCATTTAGGTTTGGTTAGATCAGTGCTCTTAAATGGGAACAGTGGAGAAAATGTGGAGTGCAAATAGAACTGAACAGACTGTTTTTACAGTCAGACGCGTTGACCTGTCAGACACCGTCAGCTGCTTCCTGGTGGTCTGAATGACGACAGTTTGTACCTTTGTGCCACAGAAAAGCCTAATTAGACAATGCAGGGCAAAGCTTTTTGTAATGTTGTTAAAGATCTTGTCAAAGACTCGCATATAAGAGAGATGCTCCATATGTGAAATCACCTCTACCTCGGTGTTGTGCTTTTAAAAGACACACATGAATCCTGCTGTGGGAGAGCAGACTGTAGCTCCAATCTGTCACTTCAAGTAGGAACAGATGTAAGTAATAAAACAGAAAATAGATGATGAGGTTGCTATTGATGATCCAGTGGAGTCTAGCAGGAGTGATTTGTAGGACTCCTGATCCAGAAGAAGCTGATGAAGGAAAGCAACTACAGAACATCTTGCTGACATTTCCTTTGGCTGTGCTACAGAGTCTATTAGCTGCTAAGGTGATATAGTGAAACCACCTGTGGGGAGCGTGTAACTTGTCATCAGCATGACAGTGTGTGAAATACATATTTTTTGACCATTCAAAAAAATTAACATGCCCATCAGTTGTGAGTCAGTGACTCAGGAAATTGTCCTGTACCAGCACACACATCCAGCTGACAGACGGCACAGGACAGTCGATGGTCAGGACGTCCTGCGGGACAGAAGGCTTCAGGAATGTCAAGAAGTCGACGCCGGTCGCTGCTCAGACGGCGGGCATCTCTGCTGCCGCAGTAAGTTCTCACATGTTACATGTCGTCACTTACTGTGAGAGATCAGGTTCGATGTGCTGCTCAGGAGCGCTTGAACACTGTTTTCTAGGCCTCCCTGTTATCCAAGCAGGACGGGCATTTGTTGGATAAAAACAAATATTAGTGAAGGCCACATCCTGCTCTTACACTCTGTGGAACAACATGTAATTTATGAATATGAAATGTTTGTTGCAGATAAGCTGCCCCCTCTAAGGACTGTGACAGAGTGCAGCAGTTGGTGTTAAGTGCTCATTTAGACGTTATATTAGCCTGATTTATGAAGACTGCTGGCTAACAGGGTTAAGGTCACACTGATCTGCAGTAAACACGCTGGGAAATTAAGTGTTTTATCATCGCACTACCGAGGTCCTTTATCACACGGGCAGATATGTGAGATTATTCTGACCTCTGATCTGTTGTTTTTAGACATTGTAGCGCAGAAAATTAAAATATGGTAACCATATTTAGGAGCTATTTTATCTTTTGTTTTGCAAGTGACTGGAAGCCCAGGAAAAAGCAAAAACAAAAAACAAAGCAATGCTGGTCAGCCATCATGACAACTTTTTCTATTGTACAGACAAATAAAATAATCAGTAACTCCATTTCTACTTCACAAAGCCCAAGGTGTCTGTGAAAAGAGGCCAAATCCAAAAGATATTCAGTTTACTGTTTTGTATTAAGTATTAGTAAGTATTGTTGACACTTTATGGTTTGAATCACATCTATTAGACCCCATGGTTTGAGGATCTGCACAAGATTCACGAGTGTTGCTGTTTTGACCTTTAACCTCTGCATTTATCATTCCTCCTCACGCTGAAACGTATCAAGCTGCCGTGAAGAAAGTCATCTGCGCACTTAGACACCAGTCTTGTGTTGTGTGTCTCTTTGTCTGCACAGAAAGCCAAAATAAAGGGAGTCACATTTGTGCGTGTTGTGGTCCAAGGTCTTGGTCCTGGACGTCAGGTGAGTACAAGCAGAACATATATTTATGTAGGCCCCAAAAAGTCTTGAATTTTACTACATTTTATTTTTGCATGTTGTTGCTGCTACAGAACTGTTTAATCTGTTGATTATTTTTTCATTTGGTCTATAAAATGTTTGAAAATAGTGAAAAATACAGCTTGTTTTGTCCGACCAATAGTCCAAAACCCAAAAATGCTCTTTTAACAACAATATAAAACAGATTGAAGCAGCACATTATCACATTTGGAAACCTGGAACAAGCAAATCTGCTCTAAAATATCCAAATCAACAACTAACAGCATCCACTTTCTTCATGCTTATTAGCAAAGGCGGCCTCAGTTACAGTCCGGTGAATGATCAGATCATAGCATGAGACTGAAATGTGTTTTGTGTCCTGTACTGCTGACCCATTGATGCAACAGTGGGAGTGCGACTCAAATAAAGCTGCCGCTGCATGAGGAGGAAAGAATGCATGTCCGTCTTTTTATAATGAGGATCATTTAAGGCTTAAGACCCTGAGACATATTGATCTGTTCCTATCAGATTCATTAATCGATGAATACATTTTTCTGTCATGCAGTCTGCGATCAAAGGTCTGACGATGGGAGGCCTGAAGGTTGTATCCATCACTGACAACACCCCCACGCCACACAATGGATGCCGCCCACGCAAAGCCAGAAGGATATGACCTCTGCGAAGCAGAATGCAGTGCAACAGGAGGAAGCTGCTGTGTTGTCATATGCTAATTAAGTGTGTGGGGGATTGTACAACTTTCCTGGCTCTGAACTGACCTTACGTAATTCATTTGTGGAAATAATTACAGATGGTGTTATTAATGAGCAGGAAACCGGTGTCTCAGTCCTCTGCTGCAACTGTAGACACATGAATAAATCTGGAGTCTCATTGCAGCCACTCTGATGTTTATTATTAGGCTGATGTACACACTTCTGTTTGGACTCTGCTGGTAGCCATGGAGACTGAACCTGTGGATTTGTCCATGTTAGAGCCTCACCACATCACACATCCTGCATGTGAACAAATGAAGCAAAGTCAACCTTCTTCTATGAACAAAGTTCTCCTTATTTTATTTGAAGTGCATCAGACAGCCAAACATCTGTTTAACATGATATAAATACACAGTTGTAAAGCTCTGAAGAAAAAGCTGGCATTTACAGATCAGTCAGGTACAGGTGGAGTTAAAATGGAAAGAGATGAACATGCACCAAACGTTGATCCGGTGTGGAGTGTCACCATGTTTAACATCTAGTGATCATCACAACAGCTTTTCCACAACTCTCATAATGTTCAGGTCTTACTGTTAGCTGTTATTTTGCCTCTAACTTCTTTGATGATGTACATTATATTTGATATTCAGTGACCTTTTTTAACAATAGAAACCATGTCACCATGGTAGTAGGAAACAGGCTGGCCTTGTTTAGTGTAAATACTTGGGGCTCTCCCTTCAACGCTCACTCACAGCAGTGAAGTCGGACAGTTGAAAACAGCTGAAGTGACCTACAGGGTCGAGTGATGAGTGTCAACAGAGCCTGTGTGTTCATCACACAGCTACGTTTAATGTTGTTAATGGAGCCTTAATTATATTTTAAAAAAAAATGATATGAGAAAAATGAACAGCATATTATGAATATGTGTTTTTGTATAACGAAGCCCCAGAAGTTAATCGCACAAAGCCAAAGCAGAGCGCCACAGTGCTGGGAGGTCAGGTCACAGCACCGAGGCTGAACGACACACAGACTCAGAGTGATTCACTGCGCTCTCACATGCAAACGCTTCATTAAATATCAGAGCCTTTTTACAAACAACACACAAACTAGCCCTTTATAAGCAAGGTCTGACTTCCTGCTACAGCTTTTTTTTTTTTTTCCTTTTTAATGAAGTTTTATTGTACTTTTGAGACGGGCTACTGCTGACGGAGTGTAACTGTACGTCATTTGGAGTGGAAAGAAAGTGATAGAAAACTAATCAAAAGCAAGTCAGATGAAAACAAGCATGAAGATTTGCTCAGGCTTTTCATTTTTCTCTTTTGTGTGCAGTTGTAAACACAATTTTCTCCCCTTTCAGAGGTAAAAAAAAAAAAGTGCTTCAGTAAACTGAGCAAAGACTTTTAAAGGACCAATTTCAGAATATCAATTACAGGTTTGGACAAGGAGTTACGCTGTAAATAAGCATTATGTTACTCAGCAGATCAGGATTCTTAATCTGTCTATTCAGCGGGCTCCCAGCTGTGTCTGTCCTTTCATTTACGTTCCAGCGTGTTCCTCCTCAAGCACACTTAATCACTCATTACACTTCTAAATGAACTAAGATTGTAAAGCAATCTGCATCCGTGTAGTACAACTGTGACTGCAGTCAACATTCAAGAAAATCATCTGAAAGTGAAAATATGAGGAAAAGCCTGCGGGATCTGCACTCAGGAGTGACACAATGGCCGTAACATCACAGATAGCTATACTAGAGCTGCAACGATCAGTCGCTGGAATGAATCGATTTGCTGCTGATCTTTGTCGTTTTGTGGCAGTAAATGAAGAGAGGGGTTTGGGCTGTCGGTCGGACAGAAGAAG
This sequence comes from Chaetodon trifascialis, assembly GCF_039877785.1. Classification (NCBI taxonomy): domain Eukaryota; kingdom Metazoa; phylum Chordata; class Actinopteri; order Chaetodontiformes; family Chaetodontidae; genus Chaetodon; species Chaetodon trifascialis. Next base: position 26,199,239 of record NC_092056.1, read on the forward strand.
CAATCTGAAGATGTCACTTTGGGAAATCGCAATGAGCATTTTTCTGAATATCTAACAGACTAAATGATTCCTCTAATCCATGCTCTGTGCCTACAATCCTTCTCCATTATCTTCTTGTAATTTTGTGTCCTCCTCACAGTCTGTAAGGTGTTCAGTGCGTGTGACATCTGTGGTTTTTAGCATCATTTAGACGGTCAAGCAAACTTAAGGTTCCCTCCACAGTGTCAAATGTTTGCCCAGTACGACGTGACGTAGACTTCTAAAGGCAGCGAGAGATAAAAGGACCAAATTACTTTAAGATGTACACAAATGTACATGTAGGAAAACATCAAGCTGGCGTTTACATGAACGGAATAATTCTGGAAGGACAACTGGAATAATGAAACGACTCCCCAAAGCCCAAATCACACAACTGACTGACCAGAAAATGTGCAATACTGAAAATAGAGATTTTATAAACACTAGCTACAGAAAAATACATCGCTTTATTACAAATCGCAGTGAAGAAACAGCGTAACTCCGGGTGAGGCAAAAATCTAATCACCATTGTAAGATATAGTGGACTTGGGATTACAACTGTGGTCACGGCTTTCCCATTCTGCCTTCCTTCATCTATGGGCCAGCTGACATGAGCCACTCGTTCAGCGACACATCAGCAAAGCAAAACTTGAGCATCAAAAGGGCAACGCTGCTTCAAAATGACCACAGAACATAAATAACAGGCTGGATTATTTCACCGAGAATACATTACAAGCTGGACACGCAGCAGAATGACACCAGGAGCGCTGAAAGTTGGTTGATAAAGACATTAATGAGGGACAGAGGTCTGAAGCTTTTTAGGAGAGCCTGGGAGGCCTTTGTAACACGACTGGATGAGGAGTGAATGTGCAGCACAAAAGACAACATTTTACTAATGAAGGCTTCCCAATTCTTTCCCATGGCTTGTCCAGGCATGTTCCCTGATGGGGAAGGATGTCTAAGGATAGGATATCCCTTCATTGTTAATGATAATGCTGTGGGGGTGATAGTAGTGAGCAGTACCTCGATTAGGCCACATCGCATCACTCGTATTCTTTACTGCAGCAAATTGACAATGAAGTCAAAAACTACACTGACTGTAGACATTTGCTCAACAGCACTGAATGACTTTTCTTTCAGACTTTCAGACTGTGCAGCGCTGCAATGTTACATTGACAGGAACGCTACCGGAGAAGATTGTCGGTCAAGATCCCTTCTGGATGGGTTAAAGTGAACAAAGTGAAAGAGTCCTCAACACATATTGTTGATGTTGCCTTGACAAAGGCACTTAACCGCAGGCTGTCGCAGTAAACCAGCCTCTGAGACTGTGTGGACTGTGTTTGAGCGAGGGCTGAAGAAGAACTGCACAATTTGATGACACAGCTGCTCTGTATTTAATACAGTTGGAGCTTTTGGTGCCTCTTAAATATTGCACTTTGAAAGAGGAAGATGCAACGTGGAAGTCAAATATTAGAGGGACAAGAAGTGATTGTGCATTAAGCCCTCAGATTAGGTGCTAGAAAAGGGGCCGTAGGTTGGCACTGAGAGGTAAGTGCAGGAGTGGATTTGGTGAACTGAAGGAGTGTCAACTGAGGCAAATGCCTTCCACTGCTCTGCATCACTTCCCCTGGAGGTTGCTGAGCTCCATGTCTTCCTTGCGGCGTTTTTGTTGAGTGAAGAGCGAGCTGAAGGGGTAGAGTTTGGCTTTGGCTGGGTAGCGCTGGCCAGCAATGTCCACCTCATAGTCCCCACGGTTGATGAAGTCTGGGGTGATGGGTGTGGGGAGCCCCTCTGGGCTTGGCGGTGGAGATACAAAGCCAAGGCAGACGTGGCGCTCCAGAGTGTAGCTGTAGGCGCTGCTGGTGGTCGTCCCAGCTAACTGACCGTTACAGTAGATGGGCTCGCCCCACCATGGCCACAGGTCCAGCTCAGTGTCGTGGTCCTCTAGAACCAGCATGACGAACCGCCGAGACACGCCATCCTGACGCTGCTGCAGCAAGGCCTCGCGACCAAGGAAATCTGTGTCCTGATGGAGGCGCAGAGAAGCCAGGAGAACGTGGCAGAAAACAGAAGAAACAGGAAAAAGGGAAGAGGAATGGAAAAAGAGAGATAAAGGACAGAGCAGCGTTAGATGTGATGTTGTGTGGCTCTGTTGGGAGCAGCAGGAAACAACTTTTCATTTCATACATTTCTTCAATAAACTTCACAATAAAGGCATCGATTCTGCTGATGACTTCCCATCTGAAAGCAATCTGTGAAACCAATTTTACACTGTGAGGTGAAATCAGCAATGCCGTACTGACGTTATTACTGTGTGCAGCAGACAGCACACCTGATGCTCCACTGTTTTTAAAATGAGGCCGATGGTAAACTTCACTGCTGCTGGTGTAAAGCGCCACCTGTTGTGCCTGCAGGTGCAGCTTGGTGATCATTTTTCCCAGCAAAAACTATAACAGATGTTTAAAGCTTCAGCAAAGCAGATGTCATCCTACTTTTCATTATTCTCTCATCTTCTAACTGCTTAGAAGCCAAAAAAAGTAAAGCAAGAGCATCAAAAAACACTTGATGTAAAGCTCCTCACTGAAGCGAGCTTGATAACAGCAAGGAGTTGCTGTTTCGTAACCAAAAACTAGAAATCAGAATCCACACTGATGTCACAGTTTGATGTGGTTACACAGCTGAACTTTCAACACACCTTATCAAACTTAACCCTGAACTCTCGTCCACACTCCAGCGGGGTGGTGAAGGTGTCGAGGTCCTGACCCCAGAAAGCAAAGAATTTCTCTATGCGCAGGCTGCGCAGCGCGTAGTACCCTGCATTACGAATCCCGTACTTCTGACCGACTGACATCACCTCGTTGTACACATGCAGAGCGTACTGTGGAGAGCAGAGGGGGACACTGAAGTTAGACTTCATGAACAGTATGTAGCTCTTTCTAAAAGCTGACTTTAACAACCACCCTGTGGAATGGGGACATGGTACATGTTTTTGCATGTGTGCAGGTGTGAACCCACCTCTATAGGTATGTAGAGCATGAACCCTGGTTCCCCAGTGTGAGTCATACTCATCACTCTGATCCCATTGGCGTAGCCAACACTCATTTCCTGTAGACACACATACATGCATGGTTAATGTGTGGATAACAATCAGGTATAAACATTTACTTGTGCAACATTTCAACTACTACAACCACAGATACAAAAACTATAGTACAGCTGCTGCTGCTGCTGCTGCTACTTCAGCTTCTTCAATAATTAATAATATCACTCCTCCTTTTGCTATCACCACTACAACTATTATTATTATTATTATTATTATTAATAATAATAAACCTCTATTAATATTATTGAAACTAGCCTTTGTTTCCTACCTTACAGAACATGGAGGGGAAGTGGTCAGGTGTCATGGAAACATATGACAGCTCTGCCAAAACGTCCATTGCACGAGGTCCAATCAGGTTTAAAGCTGTGGGCAAAGGACCAGAGTTACAAACACTCAATCTTCTGATACATACTGTACAATGCTATGGGTAAGTTTTGGGATGGAGAGAGAGACAGATGGTGTTTTATCTTGCACAGAAAAATCTGAATGAAGGCAAAGTGTTACTCACACTTCAGACCATTATGGTAATTACATTTACAAATACAAATTATATTTTGGACAGTAATTAACCATCCTCTTGGTCCCCTAACACCAAACCCAAAACGAGGCCACTTAAATAACTGGGTTAACAGAGGAGAGTGAATGAAGGATACCACCAATTTGACTTCCACCCTTTAATACTGTGTGGACACTAGATGGCGATGTCACTTCAGGACCTTAACAACAGTGCATGGCGCTTACCAGTGTACTTCCAGCTGACATCCTCTAGGTGGAGGTGTGGGTCATTGGGCATGTGTCTCTTAATCCAGGACCAACAGTGGACCTGCTGGTCTGTTGGAGAAATGATGAAGAAGCTGGAGAGGGAACATGTGGGTTCTTTTAAATGCTCATGGTCAACTGCATGTTGTTTTACCGTCAATACGCCACAAACCTGTTCTTGCTGAGTCGGACCACACTGCAGTCGTTCTCATAGCCTCCCCTCTCATTCAGCATGCCGGTGTGGACGATATGTCCAACAGGAACATCCAGGTCGTTTGCACACAGATGCTGCAGCAGGTCCAAGGCCTGGTCCTTGGTTGACTGGGACATCAAGACAGACCAGAATTGGACTCACTTTAATACCATGGATGCATTACTCTTTGGCTCATTGATTCAGAAAGAAAAGACAGAATGAATAAGTGCTGCATCAGTGGCTCCGCGTTGACAAAGAATTGCATAATGTTCCATTTTGAAAACACTTTTCTGTGTTCTGGCACAGATAAATGTGGAACTGGTGGAAAACTCATGCTGACTCACTGGGTGTGACCAGAAGAGGGCAGCGCAGCAGCAGTTCTCCTATCAGCTGCTTAAACCTCGTAAATTGTCTATAATGCATCACGACTTACAGTCAGTTCAAACTTTGTGAAGGAGGACATGTCGATGACACAGACAGCCTCTTTGCAGCATTTCACTTCTGCGCCAACAATGTCAAACCAGTCGGGCTTGTAGAAGGTTTTACTCTGGTCCAGAGACAACAGATCTACACACACACAGACACACACAGACACAATCATGCAGAGATAATATATCATGCGTGTATATTATAGATTATAGGCTGAGACTTACAATGCTCTACTTTCTGCTAAGAAAACACAATTAATTAAACTGCTATTTAAATCCCTTCAAAATTGTGCAACACTCAGAGAAAACTTGCCACAATCCAACCTCAGAAAAATACAACACAACTGTGAAATGCCCTGCTGCTATCTTTGGTTCCAGCATACTCTCAGTTCATCACAGGAAACGGCATAATTAACCTATATTTCATAAAAGTCCTTCTCAGTCGCTTGACATGAACACCATCAAGTCTACAGGATCGCACTGACACTGGCCCTGAAAACCCTGTTCTTAATCAGGTTTGAAAAGTCATTTGAATTCTTACTGAAGATGAACATAAAGACAATGCAGTGTGTTGCTGGGGAGTAATCTGTACCTTTCCCAGGAGGAACAAAGTATTTGGGCCTTTCAAAACCATGTTTCTCCATCCATCGAGCTCCCTGGGTGTCCAGGCGATCGTACAGAGGGCTGGTCCGCAGCTGACGCCCGGTCTGGAAGTCCCACCGAGGAACCTTTAGTTCAAATAGCAGAGCTGGACACAAACACACAGACACAAACACATTGGAGAGAAAAAATATAAATGTATATAAATATAAATAAATTTGTAACTAATCGGGTGTTACTTGTGGCGGTGCTGCTGCCTGTCTTCAGAGAACAGCTCAATTATACAGTGTATAATTTTTTTTATTACCTTCACCAAAGAATGTCTCTAATGGAGGAGATGAGGACAAAATCTACAATCCACTCTTCACACTTCATCTTATCCTACCTTCAGCTGAACATAAACATGCATTTGTAGTATGGACAAGAGGAACAATTACAGCGACCAATAAATGCACAGGGTTGTTTTAAGATGTTTTAAGATGCACCAAATAGCAAATAGCAACTGTAACAAGAGTTCACTACTTACGCACAACTTCCATTACTCTGTGTCTCAGGAAGGTTCGGCTGCTCTGCAGGCTACCAAAGCGTTTGATGTCCAGTGGCCAGACGTTGGCAGTGGGATAGCCATAGGTCATCCACTCTGCCAGGTACCTGGACAACAAATCCCACAGCATGCCCTGTGAGCTTCATTGCACTGCAATCGAAACATATTCTGACTACTACGCTGATGACAGAAATGAATAAACTGTGGATGAACTACTCAATGTCTCAAAGATACTTATACAAACACACTTATACCCATGCTTACTTGCCGGCTCCTCCGGCGAAGGCCAGGCCAGAGGAGTTCATCCCTGCCAGCACATAGTAGCCAGAGACACCTGGCGTCTCCCCCATCAGACAGCGCATATCAGGGGTGAACGACTCCGGACAGTTGACCAGCTGATGGATCTCAGCTGACTCAAGAGCTGGCATTCTCCTCAGCAAGGCACTCAGCATTGGCTCTGGAGGCAGAAGAATCCACAATCTCTCTCTCAAAAAGGTGCCAGGCCCACATCAATATAGTATTTTCAAATCAGACATCAAATTTCATATAAACCCCACTGCTTCCTGCCACCAAAATGGGGCTGCTACTTGTCCTCCTGCTCCTATATTTGTCTTGTCCACTCATTATTGAACTTTCATTCCACACCATACCATTCATACCATCCAGCACTATCATAACAGATCTGGACAGGAGGTGGCTGATGATATACTGCTGTCCTAACGACAACCTGTCACACTGCATAACGGCTCTCAGATTACTAGCATGAAGCCAAGGCCAAAAGGCAGGTGTCTGTGTGTTTGTGTGTGTGTGTGTGTGTGTGTGTGTGTGTGTGTGTGTGTGTGTGTGTGTGTGAGTGAGAGAGAGAGAGAGAGAGAGAGAGAGAGAGAGAGAGAGAGAGAGAGAGAGAGAGAGAGAGAGAGAGAGAGAGAGGGGCATACTTTGAACTAAATTGTTTAAGGCTGGAATCCAATTAACAGCATGAAAGAAACATTTGAAAAGGTGGACCAGTGCACCTACACCAAAAAAAAAGATACTCGACCTGACCATTCAATCACTGAAGGACAAAATATATCAGAATAATATTTTAAATATACTGATAATAAATGGAACACCATTACTTTAGCCTTGCCAAGAATCAGAAATGCAATGGAAAGAAATCTGGGTTCATCAGCACAGAAAAGATATTGGGAGGTGTAAACAAGCTGTTAGCCTAAACTTAGGTCAAAGATCAAATGATGAAGAGCAACAATGCAACTCTGCTCCTAACAGGGCCAAAACATGCAAGTTAATGCAAAAACAGAGATGCTCAGTCTTACTACAAAAACATGACCTGATCGTTCACAAAAAGTATTCTGCCTTTGTCCAGGCGCACATAACAAGACACCTCCATTATGCTCAGTTTATCCAATGTGCTGCCATGGTCCAATCATCTAAAACACCAAAAAACACCCACGTTGTTTAACTGCAGTGCTCTCTGGACTCTCTGGAATGAAACTGCAAATGTTTCAGTAAATTGCTTTACTCACAAAGTACAATTGAGACACCCGACCATTATGCAAAACAACACACACCTTTTGTCTGCGCTACATTACTGACAGTGACTGCAGTGACAAATGTGTCCACCTTATCTACAGCTCATTTGTCTCTGTGCATCTGCTGAATGGAAGTTAAAAAGGGTAAGTCTAGGCAGCGTACTGCAATTTTACTCAGAGCAGCTGACACCAAAACCTGTCATCAAACAACTGATCACAATTAATGATCCTGCTCCATTACCAAAGTGGTCCCAGTCCTCCTGCATGTTCTGGATCTCCAGCTGGTTGCGGCCCTCTGTGAAGATGGGTTTGGGGTTCTTCTCAAAGCCCCCTGACAGAAGGCCTCCCTGCCATGGCCGTGCATATATCCTGCCATCCATATCAATCACCACTGGAGACAAGACACAGGCTCAGTTAGATCACCTCTTCTCCTGGGCTTGACCACAGCCAACCTGTAACCTGGGGGTGATTTGTTTGGAGCAGCCACTTCAGTACATAAAACACAGGAACATACAAACAAATAAATCATGAGCTAAAATGTTAAATTGAATCTATAACTAATACTTAGAAATGAACTTGATAAAGACAATAAAAAGATAAAACTAACTAATATTGACATCTTTTTGTTTGAGACAGATGATTAAGATTTTAATGCTTTTCAAGCTGCTTTTGTCCTTTACTGTGATACCAGAAGGTAAAAAGAAAAACTCAGGAGACTCTCAATGAGAAGAAAGAACAAAACAACAGACAGACAGACAGACAGACAGACAGACAGACAGACAGACAGACAGACAGACAGACAGACAGACAGACAGACAGAGGAGGAATTTAGCTTGTGTTTGTTGCCTTCACTTCACAATACCATCAGTCTTCATCTCAAAGGTGATCAGCAGCACCCAAATATTTCTATGATGTAACCATGTCCAAACTCTGTGTATGATGCTCTCATTGGCTGCATCTCTGTAACTACACCCAACAACAACAATAATAACAACAGCCTGCAGAGTCACAAGAATCAAGTAAAGTTATGTTTTCCTTCCTCCAGTCTAAAAATGCATTTAGCATTATTAGCACTGACAGACACTCTGCTGCAACCATGGTGAAATTACTTAGCAAATGGAGGTGCTGGCTATAAAAATATTGCAAATGCAAATGGCACTATAACAGCATACAGTCTCAGAGCAGGCTTCACTTGACACCACTGTGTCAACTTCATCTTAGAGGAAACTGACTGGCGGGGAGATGCTTGTTGCAGTAATATACTGCGCAACTCTCTCGGCCAATCTGCCAAAATCTGTAGGTTTCTCTCTAATACAGAAATTATATTTAGCTGGCAAATCAGTAAAAGTGATTGGAATTTTAACTGTGCTTGCACCAAGAAAAAGTGAATTATTTTGTGTGTTCAATTTACAAGACCTGGAGTGTTAAGTGGAAGTGGATCCTGGAGAGGCTTAGTGAGGAGGTAGAAGTGTTCACAGCCATGAAGAGGAACAGACACCTTCATCTCACTCGCCTGGCCCAGCTCATAAGCCCACTACAGCAAGAGAGAAGGAACAAATATATCACACACTTTGTTCTGAACACAGGTGTACTGACTGTGCCAGTGTACCAAATAAGATTAGCTATTTAGTGTCGGGACACAAAATCAAAACAACAAAAATCAACATGAATGGTCACCTCAGTTACCCCTATTAGACTGACAACTGGCTCCACTAAGATCATAAGAAATAAGACATGTAATTCCCTGTTGGAGACACTGCAACATATCCTGTGAGAGCACCCAATTTTGTTAGTCACACTGAGTTTAACTACTGTTGAATGTAGGTGAGAATCAGAAAATGATTTACATTGAAACAACGCAGAAAAAATCCCAGTCTGAAGATTACCTGTCCAGCACAGTTGACGAAATATTCACACTCAATGGAGCCACGTTCAGTCTCCACCGCCATCACTTGACCCTTCTCTACAAGAACCTGTTGAACACTGGTTCGCTCCAGGATCTGAACCCCTGGTTAAGACAAAATGGCATTGAAGAGGGGGAGAATTAAAACAATGGTCAGAATTAAAGTACTGCTTGTACAACTTTTTGACATGATGGTCCTTTAAAGTCCAATCAAAGGCAAGTTGTGCGTTTGAGTCTCTTACCATGTCCAGCAGCAGCCACAGCCAGGGCGTGGTTAAGATCAGGCGGAGACACCACAGCGTCTCCAGGCAGGTGGAGTGCTCCCACTAGGTCATGAATGTTAACAAGAGGGTGGAGTTTGGCCACCTCTTTAGGCTTAATGATGTTGCAGCTGATGCCCATTATCCTAAGAATTGAGTGGAAAAGATAAAAATGATGGCGTAATACTAATACAGATATTTTAATTAGAAGGCTCTGCATAACTAACCCAGTTCCACACCTCTGAATCATTTGAATATCTGAACAAATTAGAGATGTGGGCAGTGTAACATCATGACCTTAATTAAATGAGGAACTTGTGGCTGGACTTGAACATTGGGGGATCACTCAAAGGCCCTGTGCAACTTGACAGAGTTTGAGCAGTTTTGCAAAGTCGTCTGAGAAGTCTGTGCCTCCCTGCCTCATCCATAGATTCAAGGCAGCAAATGCTGCCAAGGGTATCTCAACTATATGCCTTACATTAACGCTCTGCTTGGACTTCCTTTCTAAAAAAACAGACTGTGCCTCTGTAAAAAAAAAAAAAAAAAAAGACTTGTGTACATATATTTACATATACTTGGCAATAAAGCTTTTTCTGATTCTGATTCTGATTCTGAACTAAATACTGACATGAGGTTTTGTGGTCTTACTTTAGTCGAGATGCCAGGCGCTTCAGAGAGATGAAGCGATCCTGATTTTGGGCCAGACACAGAGACCCTGTATTCACATATCCTAAAACACAGAGACAAGCACACCAAACAACATATTATGTGACTCAGAAGTTCTCAAATCACAAATACAGAGTAAAGCTAAAATGAAACATATAGACAGAGCGTTACAGAGAGTGTTATGGTGATATCTTGGACTTCAACAGGAAGCTGCTTTACTAACCAAATTACTGCAATGAAATACAATGCTATGACAATACAGTGACTGTTTAGTGCACATACTCTATAACCCCTTGGGAAATAAAAGTACAAATTGTAGTAAAAGAGAGACCAAATAGTTCAATAAAATCAATGACGGGTGTTCATATTATGTAATCTGTTAGCAGTAAAAATTATAATATTAGTCATATCATAAACCCCTGTCTTTGTGAAAAGCAGCAGAATAAGTGAAATGTGAGAGAAAGCTAAACATGTCAAAGTGTCTGACCTGTTTTGACCCCAGTCTCCTCCTCCAGCTGCTGGTAAAGACTTTTGGAGTAGCTCGCCATTTGACACTCAATGGAAATAGGCTTTGCCACACTGATAATGCCAGCACACAGTCTGGTTGTTCCTGCGCCAAGTCTGCCAACAGGACAACAGGACAAGCAACACAGTATTACAATACTGTGCTACAATACTACAATCTCCAATACACTTCTGTTTTTACTTGATCCTCTTCTGATTCCTAATGCAGAATTTGTCCTTATTCATCCCCCACAGGGATATCACAGGTCAAGGTTGGTGATTGAACACAAATTGCTGAGCCAAAGGGGATTCAGTGTCTTTCACAAGGCCAATACAGCAAGTGAACACTTCACAATAGACCCTCCAACCAACTTCAGAAGTTCAAATTCCCAGCAAATGAAATGATATTTATCTCACCTGCCCTGCTCCAGCAGCACAATATCAGTCCAGCCCAGTTTGGCGAGGTGATAGGCTACCGATGTCCCCATGATTCCTCCTCCACAAATCACCACACGGGCTTCTTTGGGCAGTGGGAGCAGCTGGGAGTCTCCACTGACAGCCATACAGTGGGGGGAGGTCCAGAGGCCCCTGCAGGCCAGTCTGTACCCGGTCTGCGGAAGCAGCAGCCTAGGGAGCAGGACAGGGGACAGAGCCCTGGAGCTCCGCACACAGCTACACATAGCTGCGCTTTCTGCAACCACAAACAAACGCACAGCCTCGTTTACTGCTCATGTACTCAAGAATTCAAGGTTATTATTAGTTAGGTTAAAATGTCAACACTGCACACTATCTAATTTCTATAAGGTCACACGTAGATACAGTTAATACAGTCGTAGTTCGGAGAGTAAGTTACGAATGCTATTTATGAAGTTGCATTTAGCTCAACGAACAGAGTTTGGTATTAAATGCAGGAATCGGCTCTTGGCAACGAAGACGGGGCCTTGGAAGACAGCAAGGTTAACTTACAATAGTCCCTCAGCTATCGCAATTATATCTCAGATGACTAGCTAAATAATTGTGTTAGCTTGTTTTAAGCATCGCTGCATTTATCCCTTTAGCAGCACTGCTAGCTTCATCTTACAGGACGGTAGTACCTTTGTAAACGACCCTGTAACCTAATCTTAGAGGTACAGAGCTGCAGCTGACCTGTACAGTGGTTAAGTGTCGTAAAGTTTCTTGACATTTTGTGTTTTCTGAGCTGCTGGGGTTAACGTAAAGTTAGCGTTAGTGCCACTAGTAGCTAGCATTCGTAGCTCAGCTAACGAAAAATAGCGAACTAATGTTGATTATTTGCCGATGTAACTAAACGACAACCGTGTTGACTTTTTCCCCTCGCGCTTTCTTCATTCTTTATAACGACATGTTACTCACCGAATCAGCCAGGTCCAGACGTTGTGGTACTTAAAGGATAGAAGTGAACACCAGTGAGTGATATGACAGAAAGTCTTGTTTGGGTACAGCAGCGCTCACTATCAAGGTCAAACTGGCTTCGATCACTGCTGCCACTTCCGGCCGACACCTTCAAAATCAAATCCCTCTGACTGACTTGTAATGTAGTAATCAGTCAACAAATTGTCAATTAATTGTCAAATTAGAGCGACTTCTTAGTTAACTATCCTGAAATAATTTCAATAAAATATCAATAAAGTACTCTATCTTAACTTAAATAAGTTAAGGCCACATATTTGGGATGTAGGGTTAGGTTTGGGTTAGGGTTAGGGTTAGCTTTAGAACACTTGTTGAAATATTTAGTATCTAAAATGCGTAAACTGGGAGTTAAAGATAAGACATATGAGAAGAAGAATAAAGGAATCCCACACGCTGTTTAATATGCAAAGTCACACAACATAGATACAACTAATACATTTTTTTGCCTGTAATTTATTTATTAATTTGTTATTGTGTTAACAGTCTTTATTGCCTTGCCTATATTGATTAAAGTGGCCTATATTGGATGGTAGATATAAAGGTTTTCATCCAGCCTTGATCTTTATTGAGGGACAGCAGTGAATTGATCTGTTTCGCACACCCAAAACTGGAGTTTCAACAGGTTGTCAATGTTTCTGGTGTTGTTTGCCTGAGAGGTAGTTCCTTCAAGATGATTGGTCAGACTGAGCATAATCAATACACCACATATCAAAGAATACTTCCAAAGTAGAACTGGAATACTTCAAAACAAAAGTGTCAGTAGTAACACTGGGTTGGGAAGAGCATGCAGTATTTGTAGTATGTGCAGCTCAGCATAGATATATAGTGGCCACTGAGGGGTGCCAGAAGTCAGCTGAAACTGGTGTTTGTGTCTGTACTGACTGCACCAAAGTGAGCTCTGCTGGAATCTACATCAGTACTCACAAAAGGAATAAATACAGCATGTTACTGGAAGTATTGATAAGTCATTGTGTATTTCTCTCAAGATTATATTTGCAACACATTTTCAGTGGTTATTAAGGTAGTTTAAAAAAATGGCACAAATTTCTCATAAAGTCTTTAGCTTTATGAAATGTAACTAATTTCTTTATTAATTACTCACTGGGACTTCATAAATGCAGCTTTAAGTTGTTAATAACATCAAGTTATCAGGTTGTGAACAATGTGTCATTTTAGCTCTTCGGATGGGCAACTCTTGACGTCTGACCTACTGGAAAAGAGCATCTTATTAACATTTACAGCTATAAAATAAATGGATCAGTAAGAACCTATTATCGAATATTTATTAACATCTACCTCTGCTGATTGCTGACCTAATGGCTTATTAGAAAGTGAGAAATCCATAAAGATTCATTTAAGCACCACCAACATTTACAGCTACTTTATTACCTGATAGAAACTCCTGCCAAAGGAATTTTACAACCACCTGGCAAACTTAATGCTGCTCTGCTCAATGATTTATAATTGATGTGCAAAAGCAGAAGCATAGCAGTTCCTAAAAATCTACAAGTAACAAAAAAAAGAGAGAGATTGAAGTAACCCACCGCCAGGACGACACACTGAGAAGAAAACACCTCAAGACACAGAATCAGTTGCTGGATGACAAGCCACCAAGGAAGTAGTAAACTATTTTTATTGACATGTTTAAATTAAGCTATTTACAAGTTTTCATTGTGGGCAACAAAACATTTCACACCATTATAATTTGAAGAAAAAATGGTTTTACATAAGTGAACACAGGAGTCAGTCAGAGAATGCTATCTTGTACATCACATTAGTTTGGTAGACAGAACTGTAGCACATATGCATGAATATTGAATGCTGTGTAGTCTTTCATTTTGCCAGTCTGGTGCACTGAAGGAGAGATTTCATTAAACCTGCCATGGTAGCCCTGTCTCAGGTGTGTTTTGGCACAGTGATAAATCAACTTTTAGCTGTGTTTTCACACATTTTCATTTTTTTTACCACAATTCACATACAGTATACATTACATTACTGCTGACATTACCCTAACCATAATGCCAGAACATGAAAAAAACACTGGTTTTGTCCTTTAAAAGAGACTGAATGGTTTTGCCACAAGATGGTAATATAATAAAGAGAGTGGTCCTGCTAAACTTGATAACAGAGGTTCTTATAGATTCTAAGGTGGTACCCAAAGCCAGGGGCCTCCACGTAGGAAGATTTAGCACTATTTACCTGTGCACAAATGAAGAGCTAAAATATATGGTGTGATACAGGCGGTCGAAAAATAATAATGATGTCGACGGTAATCTAGCAGATTACTTTCAATAGCATGTTATATGATATATTTTACTGCAAATCACTGTGGGACAAGAAGAAAAGCGAGAGCTTTCTTCAAAACTGCTGAGGATAAGTGCTTGGGCTAAGCCCTCAGGAGACGCACCAGGCTTTGAATCCAAATTGACTGAGTGGCCTGACTGTGTAGTTACAAAGTCACATGATGCACACTAGCCCAAAAAAGATTTTGTGAAATATATTGTGAAAGAAATGGCTATAAAATGTCCTAACCCCCAACAAGTGACTAGTTTTCTTTTTCTTTCAGAATTGAATCCATTCCATTCAAAAACATTTGGAAAGTCCAGAGGAGCCATACAATTAAATCATTTTATCCTTATCAAGTTAGGAGGTGGCTAAACTGGAAGTTAGCCAGCTTGGCCAGTGGAAGTCTCTGGTGCATATGCTCTATGGAAACTGTGGCCCGAACAGTATGAGCAGCATGCAATAATCCATGTAATTTCTTTACAACAGGAAGTGGCTTTCTTGACACTCCACAAGGGGCACTGAATGGGAGGTCTGAATGACTGTGGGTGCCGACAGCTGGACAGGGCGCCTGGAAGATGCCAGGAACTACAGAGTCTCATAGTAAGTGAGCATGAGCTGTTTAAGCGGCCCAAATGTTCAACTCCACTCCACCGGAGTGGAAAATGTATACAATATGGTTTAAAGGCAAATTAAAGGCAAATTGTTTGCATCATAATTAAAAGGGTTAGGGGTCAGGGTTAGAAACTGGGAGTCTTATGTCTTGAGACTATGAGGGCTCCAATGGGAGTCTTAGATGATGGTTTTAGTTTTACTTTTGAATCTATGTTGACCTGTTGTATCTTTACTTTTATTCAATAGGTCAATTTTAGTTAAAGATTAATGTTGGTGACTGAAATACAAAACAAGATGAGACAAAATACACCAGGATATTGTTTTATGTCAGTGGATTAAAGGTGCACTCTGCTAAACTTCGTTCTGTTGGGTGAGGTCCTCTGACACGCTGTTGAACTCAGTGGCCCGAGTGCTCATCCCCAGGTACTGCTTCAGGAACTCACTGAAACGTTTTTGGTTGTTCCACTTGCGGGCTGACTTCCGAATGCCGATGAAGCCTCCATACCTCTTCTGGTAAGATCTTCCTGGAGACATCAGCTTCCTGTAGCCGTGCCTCCCTTTGACGAAGCCGCCAAACCTTTTGGAGACACTAAGCCCTACATCATCCTGTCCTCTTACTGCCACGTCAGCAGCCCTTTCTTCCTGTCCTGCCTCCTCGTCATACTCATCCTCAAGAGAGAGGGCATTCTGGGAACTGTAGGCATTGTTCCGCTGGCTGCCCTTGCCACTCAGATCCCTTGTGTCCACACCGAATGCCCTTGTAACATGATCGAACCTCTGCAATGCGATGGGCAGCAACAGACCTCCCTCCACCGGCTCCTCGTCCTGCTCAGGAAACAGGGCCTCCACCTCCTCCTGAGATCTTTTCCGTACACTACCACTAAGGGAGGAAATTGACGATGACAGCACCTTACGACAGAAGTCCTGGTAGAAAGCTGGGGAGACGTTGCCTTTGCATTCATTGAGACACACCTGACAGAAACAAAGACAAGAGGTCCTTTTTTCAGTCATTTCAGCTGACATCATATCATAAAATAGACAGAGCTCAGTGTGGACAGTTTTTAGCCTCACTATAGATGACAGGATAGGTCTGCTGTGTTAGTAGGTTACTTGGTTGCTCCGCTGCTTCAATCAGAATGGGTTCGCAACAATTGGATGAATTGCCATGAAATTTTGCACACACATTCATGTTCCCGTCAAGATAAATTGTACTGACTTTGGTGATCCCTTGACTTTTCAGTTAGCACCACCACCAGGTCAAAATTTTGTCCAATACTCTTGATTATGACTGAATACCTGCAAAACCAATGACTTTTCCATTAGCCTCATGCATACCTTGCAATTGATGATAATTAGCAAATTTTAGCACATGAACACAGTAAACTGAGATGGTGAAAATTATGCCGGCTAAACATTAGCATGTTAATTTAATTCTGAACATGTTAGAATTGCAGAGTCACTAGCGTAGCTGTAGACTCTTAGATTTGTTATTATGTTGATGGGTATAGTCGATGAAAACTCAGTGTGTCAAAGAGTAACTGGGACATTTTTTATGCTTACTCGATGATGAAATTGTATTGACATAAGGGTACAGTCTAGACCTGCTCGAGATGAAAAGTGTCATGAGATAACTTGTTGTGATTTGGCACTATGTAAGTAAAACTGAATTGAATTGAAAGTAGAAAAACACATATGTTGTGTGTTTTGGGTGGACTGACCCTTTAAACAAATAACTCCAAATACCAAAAGTTAGCTGCATCATTCACAAACAGCTGTTAATTATTAGTATTATCAAGGTAATGATCTGTGTCTGTCAAATAAAATCAAACTTTATTTATATAGCACTTTTCATACATAATTAAAATGCGACACAAAGTGCTTTACAACAGTTAAAACAATACAAATGAAAACAGAACAACAGCAAAAAGCCATCCCTCCCACCCTGCGTTATGTACTAACACGCACCCTCAACTACATGCATACACACACACACACACACACACACACACACACACTGTCATTCTCGCCACAGACAGCAGCAGGAGTCGCGAGTCAGAATAAGACTGACGATTGCTTAAAATACCACATTGCTTTGAACACATCATCCAGTTTCCATGCAGCAGATTAATCGTAGATGCTCTGGTCCCTTATTGATTTACAAGGAAAACACATTCTACCCAGGGAGGACAGATGGAGATAAGGCAGAGGAGAAAATTGAAATAGTTCAAAGTTTTATGTTTGAAGGCATGTGCACTTAAAGGTCTTTTAATGTGTTCCCTGCCAAAATGTCTGAAAAGCAGCTATGTCATTTGGAGAAACAACCACCAGGCATAACCACTGAGAGGAGAAACACACATTTAACCCCAGGATCCAATTCGCTACAACAAATTAAAACTCAAATGCCAAAGAGTAATTTGTTGAGTCAGAGACAGTGAAAATGAAGCAGGGAGGACGGGATGAATAGAGGAAGGTGGGGTGAGGGGTTTCTTAAATTAAGAGAGCCCCTTAGTGAGATTTGGTTTGTGTGAGTCGTTTTTTGTCTGGATGGACGATTTGCTAACTAATATTTCAGAGCATGATTTGTTTTCACTTTTTTCACCCACAAGTTTACCACTTGTGACAAAATACACAACAGAAACAAACAGACTGACCTCTTGTAGGAAAAGCACAGGTCTAACTGATCACATTAACAATGGCTGTTTTTTCAAGTGTCCCATTAAGCCATGACAGTGTGAGCCAGCATGCATTATTATTTACACCTGTGATTTTACTAACTGTGACATGCCAAAACTCCATGGAAAGGTTCTATTAAAGCACAAAGAACAGCACCTAAATTTTAATTGGATGTCCCGTTTGTCTGTAGCCTTTCATTGCTGTATTGTGTGTGGGCTCCACTTTTGCGATCTGCAGTGTGTGTGTGTGTGTGTGTGTGTGTGTTTGGATTGCTCACCATAGTGTTGAAACTGAGCTGTTTGGGCAGGATGTTGCTGCAGGACAGGCAGTCTGCCTGGCAGTCACTCTGTCCAGGATCACACAGACAGAGCAGCAGCAGAGCCACCACAGTCTTCATGGTCCCACCGTTTGCTGCACAACACAGGACAGAGCAAATACACGCGTTCAGTCCAACAAATTCCTACATCCTCCTCAACATACTGTCCATACATCCTACCCGGTGTAGGATTTGCCTTTGCTTTCTTCAGTCTGATTGGGATGTCTCAGCTTTAACTAAGCACTGACACAGGTTATTGTGTCAAATGCTGAAAATGTGTCAAAGTTTGATTGAGTTAATGTAGAATTACTGTACATGACACTTCTGGAAATGAAATGAAAAGAAGAGATCTGCATGAAATACAAATCTGAATACTCTTTCTATCACTACGTTTACACGTAGCCGGCTATCTTCATAAACAGACATTTCACCCTCTCCGTTTTCAAAATAACATCGTGCACACGTGTCCGTTTTCAGAAAACTTTTCGTTTACACTAACCCGTGTATGTATGCTGTCGACAGTGGTGGTGACGGCTCTTCGTGTTGGAGGGGGGGAGAAGTTGTTGCAAAACTGCTGACCTCCGAGCACTCGTTCGTCTTTGCTCCTCGATATAATAGAACAGCTGTATTTGCAAATGCAAACATACGAAAAGGGTTTGCACCAACAAAAAATGCTACTGCTACTCTGAATGCATCCATGATCACCATGGCCAAATAAAATGGAAACATAGGTCGCACTTTTGGCGCAGGTCCAAGTTCTGCTGTGTAATATGAAGTCAGCTACCTAAAACTCAGTTTTTCTACACATACATCTGGAATTTTTAGAATACATCTTTTTCAGAGGCGAATTCTCCGTTTGCGTGTAAACGAAGGGCACAAACAAAGGGAAATGTCTCCGTTTTTCAAAATATCTGTGTACGTGTAAACCGGGCCTAGATCTCGAGCGCCTGCTGTCATTCCACAGCTGGTCAGAAACAAGCAGAGTGAGGCTGCTCTTACGCCACGATGTTACTTTCTGTTTCTGCATGTGTCAAATATACATACACATTGTATGTATTAGACCGCTTTGGAGATGACAAAGGTTTGCTGTTTCCATTGTGTAAGCTTACAGATCCTAACTGAAAATAGACAATTTTCAAACTGACAGTTTGGATTGTCATAGCAGGAAAAGCTCGGATGGCGCCATTAAAAACAGCTGCACTCCATTTATGTGAGCCACTTCCAGGGCATTCTTGGTATTGTGCATTCTGGCTCACTGTTGTGGCTTCCTGGGACATTAATGGAACTGAGCCATCATTAACATAAAAAGCCATTTTTTGCATCAGCGGTATAGTGTGTCCAACATCACAGTAAAGAACAGACTCTTATGTGTTTGAAGTGTCTGTGTCCTCTTACTGTGAAATAAAGTCCATTCGGACACAAACTTTGCCCAGTCACTCATTAGTATGCTATGTCATGTACAGAACTAGGTGAGTGTCTGCATTTGTGACACTGTGATGGGAAGAGGAGGGACATAGAGGACAATAAGAGAGTAGAAATGACACAAGTGAGTTGAAGGGGACAGCGAGTGAGGCAAAAGGACAGTTGGAGGGACAGAGAGCACAGCAGATATACAATGTGACAAGGAAAGACTTGGAGAATGAAAAAAGAAGGAAGGGAAATAGTTTGACCTTATTCTGGTAGGAACAGCTCAGTCTGGTGTGTCTGACGTCAGAAACACAACCAGAGTTTTCATCTCATTAAACAAACTCGTTAACTCCTTTAATTGATGCCTCAATTAATGCCTCTGGCAATGAACTGAGTCATTGTTTGTTACTGACAAGCACACACACTAAAACTCACATGCAGCACTCACATACACATACATACGAATACATGCCTCCTCACACACACCAAACGTACACACCGTGCATGTCCATTGTACAGTACCCCGGTAGACACACTCAAATGCAAACTCACACACACACACGGCCACACTGCTGTTTGAGCTGTAGGTTGTCATTATCTATTAAACTGATGTGGCAGAAAGTAAAAATCATTTGTCTTCAGTCAAATCCTACTTCATAGTGTATTAGAATTTATTCAGATTAATTAAAAACTGATAAAAGTATAATTACACTACAGCTCTTTCCAGTCTTTAACTATCCATAAAATAGCAGCTCTGCAAAATTAATCAAAATTAATGTCTTCTAGTGTGCAAATAATCATATCAAAGTGTGTGTCAAGTCTGTCTTTAGTCTGATAGGAAAGCTAAAGGATCTGCCAGTGAAGGGCAAAGGAGCAGTGCAGCTTTTTAAGGCAGGAATATTGTAGGACAGCTTAGGGCGGGACTAGGTTGGCAGATGGCAGTTGATTTAGACAAACAGCTTGAGTATGTTCATTTGGCCAAAATGCATCTCATTCTCCATCTTCCTGTCACTGACTTTGTGCTGACTTGGCTTCCAAAAATTAGCTGCCATCATTAAAGATAATGCATGAAGGAGACTTCACATCTTCTTATTGACTACGTATCGACTGAAATGTGTCCAGGAGATGCATACACATACACACATCCATGTGTGTATGCCTTGCCTTGCCTTGTGTTCAGCTGGTTGTTTGCCACGCCCTGATTGGTCTCACCTGTTATCCGTCCCTCTCCAGAGTATTTAGAGTGTGTTTTCCCCTCACTCTGTGCAGCTCATCTTTGTACTGTATGTTAAGTGGTCGAGTGGTGTTTTCAGACCTTTAATTTATTTTTCCTGGGCCTTGCCTGTTTTGGATTTTTGATTCTTGCCTTCTCCTCTCACTTAACTGCACTGGCTCTGTCTGTCTTAAACGAAGTCTGTGTTTAAGTCCAGTCTATTGTCCCCGACAATGTTATCCTGCTTGCACAAGTGTGACCAGGGCAATCCAGCCAAGTCAGCAAACCACAAACCTAAACCTCACAATGAAATGAAAATATCAGGGGATCACCAAAGTGTTAAGGATTCATTATCTGGGGACCATGAACGTCTGTACCAAAATCCATCCAATAATTGAGATATTTCAGTCTGGATCAACCAAACAGAGTGACATTGCTATCCCCAGAGCTGTGCTGCTAGTGTCGTTAAAAAGCAATAGCATTAGAAGCTAATGTTAATGTCACGTTATATGTTTAATCTGTATTCTTACTGCAAGGGTTCAGGCAGGGCAGGACAATTGTCTACCCCCTTGAGGATTTTCTTTTTCCTAATCTTAACTCTGTCAAACGTGAATAAACATGAACCACTGCATCTGTTTTGACAGTTGTGGTTGGAGGTTTAAACAGCAGCCTGAATCCCACTTGAGGGTGAACGCAGGGAGCGGACAACTCGTGACCAAGCTGAGTAATGGCACTTCCTATTTCTTTCCTGCCGAAGACAATTCAGTAGTACATACCACCAGAGCACATACAGCCTGGCACACTGAGGATATTACAGACATGTGTGTACATGCACACACGCACACACACGTATGCACTCCTTTGAAAGAAGTCCTTATCTGTTTTTCTCTTGTCTCTACAGTACTGTTGATAAAAGCTCTGTGAAAATGAACTAGACTTCGCAATGAGGTCTGCCGTCTGCCAGGTTCTCTTAGGAGCCCTTAAAACCCAATTACTCTGCTTTTAATTGACTGATTAACCACTAAATAAACCAGTTAATTAAATCATTAGCCTGGCGCTGTGCTGAGGCGCTTCTGATTGAGATCTTCCAGTCCAGTCGATGATGAATAAAGTCCGTCTCTCATATGAAAGGAACCCCTGTCCATGGAATAAAATATGATAGCATGTGACTCAACCTGTTACCATGTCCATATGACATGGTGCTGTGCCATTTGACCTTTTCTGCTTGAAAAACATCAAGTCCAAGTTGGAATTCAAGATTACTAAAGGAAAGGAAGCATGTGGTGTCATTTATGTCAGTAAGAGGGAACATTAACTCATTATATATTTCTAAGTTCAGCAGGTTTTTCCTAGTTCAACAGAAAAAGTGCAAAACATGAAGCAGAAATATTCAAGTTGTTGATCCAAAATTATTCTTTGTCAAGCATGAATAAATGCTGTTGACTAAGGATATAAATTCTGGTCTGATTCATGGTCATGGTCCCGTCATCACACAGCTCAAGACTCAAAGTACAAAATTCTCAACCTGTCTCACACTGTTATCAACTGTTTCTGCCATTATTTTCCTCTATTATTGCCATTTTCTCATCAAGAGCAGGGAGTACAAAATAAATTACTCCCAGCCCAAAGAGCGACTTAAAGCCGGATTATTCACGCATGGTCGAATGGGGGAGCAGTGGGCATAAGTCTTGCAGTTCTTCTGTACATCTAAAAGCTGCACTCCAGATTATTACATAACTTGAATGTAATAGCCAGAATATTGTCAATTTCACATCAGTCCACCATGTGCCTGGCCTATAACGTTTCTCACTGAGAGGCTGGTTTCCATGCAGGCTAAAGCTGGTCCACACGTTTGGACATAATGTACTTACACTTGTGCAAGAACAGCAAAAAAGCAGAAATTGCTTCTTTTTTTTTTTTAATTTAATGGGAATTTTCTATATAGGGATGATTGATTGCTTTGTGGCCACTTCATTTGATAGACATGTGTCTAATTCGTATTCCGTAGGTAGTTTTAGTAGTAATAGGTGTTTTCATCGAATTATAAATTGGGGTCTTTCATGACTCAAGTTAAATCTAATTTA
This sequence comes from Chaetodon trifascialis, assembly GCF_039877785.1. Lineage (NCBI taxonomy): Eukaryota > Metazoa > Chordata > Actinopteri > Chaetodontiformes > Chaetodontidae > Chaetodon > Chaetodon trifascialis. The sequence goes on from NC_092056.1 coordinate 26,221,768, forward strand.
AAAGTTACATGTAGTTCAAAACCCATTCTGCAGTATAAAAATACATAAAATTAGTTTGTTTGGGTTTTTTTTTCCATTATTGAAGTTTAATGCATAAAAAGCTTGAATGCATCTGAAAAATGAAATAGTGACCGACATGATTAGTGATTTAATATTTTTATAAGTACAAACACAAAATTATGGTCCACAACTGCTTAATGACCGAATAAAGTGCAGCATTAAATTTGATAGCTTTATATGAAACTGAAGAACAATAACTTCCAACCCTTAAAGGAGAGAGGAGCAGCATATTAAAGGAAACAAATCGAACATCGGAATAATTAGTGTATTCATGATGTTGGCTTTGTTCGTTGATGAATCAGTTTGACAGGTAATTAAATGTTATTTAGTCTTCTGCCTGAAGCCAGCTGGCAGACTAATTTATCTGTCAGAGAAGTCACTTTGATTGACAGCTTGTCCCAGGCCCACTCAAAACACATTGTGCTCTTTGTTTTAATATTGATAGCTAACAAGCAAAACGGCAGAGTGGTCATTGCTGATGCTTTCCAGGACAGTAGATATATATTATCAATCAGGTTGATTGAAAATATCCAATCAATATATTTAACCATCTTCGTCACTACCTACGCACTCTACCTACCTACTGATTTTTCTGTCATTACCTCTGTCTTCCTCTAACATTTACTTTCTGCCTCTCACTCTCACCCACACATGCTCTTTCTCTCCTCCTTCCTCTGTCACACACTTTCTCACTCTTTCTCTTTCACACACATGTAAGATGTGACAAAACTACTACTACCACTGGTAAATGTCCATAAGAGGCCTAGTTTAGAAATGCCTCACCATTTATGTCACAGAAGCTAAATGCTGCACAGAATCCAGTAAATCATTTATCATAATAGATTCACTTTAATTCTTTTTTTTTTTTTACCTATTATTTGACACTACAGCAACGTCTGCTTTACTTTAGTATCTGTGTTGAGGATCACCCCCATTGGCTGTGACTATAAACTGTAAAAAGGCTAAATCCTATATTAAATTAAAAAGGTGATCTATGAAACGCTTTGCAGCAGTGATTAATATATTCATTATTGTATTTATCTATTGTACGATAGCCTTAAAAATACGTCTAAGCAGTCACAGCACAACAGCACTACTGCTACTACAGCAAAAGTACTCTTTCTTCAATCCTGCTCCTTGTCTCCTGGTCCACTTCACGTCAGCTCACAGATGTGTCTGCAGAGTGGACATTGTGACTCAAGCCAGAAGAAAACCTTTAGAGGAAGAAACATTTTGTGCTTTTACGAGATGCTCTCAGTCGCACTGTGTGTGACGTGGCAGTCGATTACATGCTGAAACCATTACAAGCAGACGCACTATACTGAATCAATTTCCCTTCTCAATGCATCTAATCACCTAAGGTCGATTAATGGTTGGAGGGGAGTGCTCACACACTTACGCAGGGGTCATATCAGACTCCTTTTGTTTCTTTGTTGTTTTTGTTGTTTATGTTCTGAGATGAGGTGATGCCCTGTAATTTATTTATTTGCATTTCTGTCTCACCTGCACAAATTTGACATTTGCTTGTCCTGTGTTTTTGCCCCATGTATTGGCTAGTTATTACTATGGAACTAATGTAAATGACACACATGGTGTTAGGATGTTTAGAAAAAGCAATGAGGCAGGCAAGCATTTTCAAGCTCATAGCCAATGGGTCTTTGTAGAGCACAGGTGTAACTAATACCAATACTAATGGTTGCATTCCCTTCAGGGGTGACTGGCTCGATGACACGCCTAAATGGAAGGCATAAATAACATTATTACGTCTGAGCTTTTTCTGCTTTGACAAGTCGAAACAAGATAAATTATTATCCAAAGGAGGAAGTTGCTTTGTTTTGTGATGAGCTTTTCGTCAGTCCAGTGAGCGATTGCAGTGGCATGACACTAACATGTAAAGTCAGGTAAGATCGTTGCACAGTGCCGTGGAGCATAACAAAATATTTAAGCCATGTCTTTATTTGGCACAACAGTCAGGGGGCTCCTCGTTGTTTTATGACAGCATAGCGTAAGATACTAAAAGACTCGCTCAAAAGTACACAGACAGTGATGTCTGCCAAAGCCTTGATAATGCATTTTGTGCAAAATATATATCATGAGATAGCTGAATCAATTGTATTACTGTTAATATGCTTTTCAGCTGCACGTGTCACCAGTGGTTGCTTTGCTAACCCTTTAACTTGGTTGCACATTATTAGCTTTGTCTCCTTGAGACCACCTGCTGGTCATATATACTACTGTATAATGTGACATATTGCTAGGTTCTGGGAAAGTTTTACAAAAGTTTAATCATCTGGGTTTAAAATTCCATAATAAAAAAGAAATCATTCATTTAGTCTCTTTTATGATGGCCACCTATGGGAAAAATGCTTTGTTGCAGTACAGGCAGCAAACCTCGTTTGCAGCCAGCTTTCTTAATACAGTCTTGAATCAAACACTGAGAGTAAGTAATATTGTCTGACACTTATCATGGCTTCCAGTTTGGCCTCCAAATACATCTGCTTCAATTCCTATAATATTACAAGAAAACAAATCAAGAAGCCTGAAGACATGTCAGAGCCTTTCTGCTCTCATATTTTTCCCATGCCACTGAACTACCGTGTTATCAACGACAGCAAAAGAAAATGCAGAACCCTGCTCTGAGGAGCACGGAGACATAAAGAAGGATGGTGAACTCCTCTCTAAACAAACGGATGGGCAGAGAGCCTGCTGTGTCAGGAACATTGTATCCTTGGATTAACTCCACATTTTCACAGCCAATTCAGTGGAGCCACCAGAGCTGTACACACCAGCACTATGCCATGTGACCTGTGATTCAACACTCCTTGTTCTCCCTCCATTTTCCACAGGCACCCCTTGAACGAGAATGGTTTCCTGTGGTTAAAGAAGTTTATCCATGAAGCTAATAAGATGTGTTGATGTGGAAACCAGTGAATTCACTGATACTAAGGAAAAGAGATTTTTCGGCAATGAGAAATAAGAAATGGGGCTGCAACTCCGTTAAGTGCTCTGAATGTTAAAAAAAAAATGTTTGGGTTTTTTTTGACAGATATAATAATAAGATATTAGATAAAATAAGATAATTGTTTATTAATCCCACAACAAGGGGAAAGTGTGATATAGTTAGAAGCATCAGTAAATGATAAGCAAGGAATGCTAAATATGTAAACAGCATAATAACAGACAGTAGTTTAAATTAACATAAGTGCACATAGGAAATTTTGATAATACACAGTTTACTACACACTGTTCCTACACAACAGTGAATTTCTCAGTTTAGGTGTGTGTGGTCTACTGGAACCAGTGGTGACTGTACAGTCTTAACAGCAGCAGGAACGAAGGCAGTGTCTCTCCTTCACATACTGTGGGTGAAGCAGCCTTTCACTGAAGGTGCTGCACAGTGCTGACAGTGTCCTGCATGGGGGGGGGGGGCATGTTCTCCATCAGGGCTGATTTGAAAAAAGCTTCTGGAGGTAAAAAATCCATGTGTGGATTTATCTTTTTTCTGGGCCTCTGTGTTGATGCTATTTGGATATTTGCAAGTGGAATTTCTTGTTTCTGTCTGCTCATATGTCTCACTAACTGCCAGTTCAACAGTCTACCCCAAATTAACTACCATTGCTGTTGGATGACATTTAGAAAATAAAATTTCCATTGTGGCACTGCTACTTAATCAGGTAACAATGATAGCCATTTGCATTTTGACAACCAATATAGAGTGCCTGAACCTGATGCATTCAGCTGCATGTGTAGGTGGACTGAATGATGGCAAGTGGGGTATTTTAAGTCCAGAACTAATCAGAAATGGCACTCTTTCCTCCAAACACAACTTGTCTTGTTCTTCAGAGAGGCGTTTGATAGTCCTCTTCAAGTCTGATAAATAGAAAGAGGACCTTGCATTTTGTCTTTCAGGAATCAAATCTCAAGAGTTGTAATAGATATTTCAAACATCTTCTGCTTGAAATTCTGTTATGGTAGGTGTTGAAATCTCATCTCTTTCTCTCTCAGTCCCATATGTCATCATCACCTTGGCCATGTATCCACAGGAACACAATGAAATTGCCCAAAACAACAGCTCAAAATATTCTCACCTACAACTGATGTGTTTCAGGATGGGTTTACAATCCAGCTGATGTAGACTTATAAAAAAAATGTATCTTGTTGTCACATTCACAGATCTATTTCTGGATGAATATTTGCCTAAAATCAGCTACATATCAGAGATGTAATCTTTGCAGAAATTCTGCCTCAAATTTCAAACAGAAACTTTCATTAAACATACTCTATCCATTCAGACTCAGTTACTGTGGCTTCTGTTCCCTCCATACAGCCCCACTGAAGACATTGCTGGCCTGGTTTCACCCAGGTAATGCAGAAATGTTAGACCATGGTACAAATCTAATTAGTGAAAAAAATAAATGAATTCATTAAAAAAGCTATCCAAATCTGTTCTGCAGTCATATGAATTCTTTAAGTATTTGCCCGGAGGTGCGAGAAAGCAGCCTGTAGTTTTCTCTTAAGCAGTTCAAAATGACATTGTTTCAGCCCCAGCACTATCTGAAGATCTACATCAGCCTCTCTTCAGTGGTTGTTCAAATAGCCTTTTTGTGATAGCTTAGTTAAAATAATCCGTTTTGAACATTGCCTTTGTTGATGGAGTTTCTTTCAAGGTCAAATGAAGAGGGAGCCCCGGGCTAAACAAAAACCCTTTGTTAATTATTCAGTGTAAAATGAAAGGTGACACCCAATCTTTAAGTTAACTTCAGAACCATTTCCTGACAGCTTAAAAAAAAAAAAAAAGAACTGAATAGTGATTTCTACACCTAAAAGCCTGAGGGCATCAGGAAAATAACATTGATAGGTCCACTACTACAGAAACGCTGCTAACACTGCTAATGATAATTCTACAAATGTGGTGATGAATAAAAATAAAAAATCTAATTATCATCTTGTCTCATTGCATAATTTTAATTCAAAATCATAACACAGAAGCAGTTTATACATTCATCTAAAGGTTGTATAACAATTATTATATTTCATTTACGATGACTATCTGAATAAATCACATTTAGCCTGATATTAACCATTAATCCAACTTTGGAAGAATAGATTTTGGAGGAAGGGGGTCTGCAGTGTCACTATGGGCCAGATGTGGCCAGACGCTTTTTATGTGATCAATAAAATCCACTTACGTTACTGTCTTACTTGGTCTTGTCTTGGTTACCATTTCCTTCCCACAATGTACTGAGCATCCTTTTTTTTTGGTCTCAGTGTTGACAACACACAGAGATTTATTCATATCTATTTTCAGTGAAAAGCTATAATTTAGCACCACTAGATTTCAAGGTAGGTATACATCAACATTCAGTAACTGAAATCAAACTGGAGCCAGTCTAGAGGTACTTATTTCTCTCTGTATGAGAACTCACATCACTGGTTTTTTGTCATAAATTGAACCCTTAGAAATTGTTTTGTTACACTGAATAAACAAAGTATTTCAAGCTATGAAAACCTAAAATAATCTAATAATAAAGTGAGCCTGAGAAAATCTGACCCTGATTAACCAATGTGCACTCACCAGAATTACCTTTCATTAATCTATGTTACAGTGTAACCACAAACACACAGCAGCTTTCTGCAAAGACTCCCCTTTCATTCATGGAACCACTAGAGTGCAGCAGTAAATCAGGCCTTAATGATTGATGACTAATCAGGACAAACGATTTATGACCTTTCCCTCTTTACTAAATACCAACGCACTGACAAAACAAACTGCCTGTTTAGTCCTCAGATGGAGTGCCTTCACCTCGTGCTTTCTGTAGAGTGGACATCCATGCTGCTTTATGCTTTCAAGCCACTCATCCACATAGTATTTAACCTTAGGGAAGTTGCCGTTATTAGTCTGTAACTGCTCCTTTCAGAGGTGATTCATTCTCGGAGTGACAGAATCAGTGGTTTGTTAACAAGAGCAGCCTGGGCCATTATCCTCACCCATTCTGTTTGTCAATGAGGTCAACACAAGAGAAAGTTTAAATTCTTTGATCAGCATCATAGCAAGCACTCAGCCGTGAGCAGCTGAAGGGTCACAGCATCGTGACAGCGGCTGCAACACTTTACCTGGGGGCTTACAGCAGGCATGTGGTCGATGATAGAAAGGTGATGGAGACAAAGACTGAATGCAGGGAAATAAAGTGCTAGTTTTAACATGGCTGAAGAAAAGCTTGAAAACATGTCGGCAGTTTCCTTTTTCCTCCCTTCTCTCCATTTGTTTCAGTTAAATTTTGATTGAATTAAAAGGGCATATCACATTTAAACTGGACTGACGCTGCTACATTAGAAGCAACTGGTAAGAATGGAATGGGATGAACAATTATATCCTCATTTCTGGAAAGCGTGACTCCAAGAGGGCTTTTTCTATTATACTTTATATGGTCCTTCTTTCCCGCCTAAATGTAATGAAATGTCACTAATTACTTCTAAGGCAAAAATGCAATATGCAAAGGAATCTGTATCAAAGGTCAGAGGTCAAGCCATTTCTGTTCCTCCTCCATCTCCCTCCTTCTCCCCAGGGTCTTCTTACCTGTATTGGGGTGAGATTGCAGGTGCCGGTAGGTCCGTTGGGTGCAGGTTGAGGTTTGTCAGCATACGTTTCCTTCCCTCGGTCTCAGCGTGGTTTCTCTGGCTACGTGGAGGCTGTTGGCAGCTGCTCTTATAGAGACCCACCCCTCCCCTTCAACTTCCTCCTCTGATTCTCTCTCTCTTTCAAAACTCCCTCTTTCATCACAGAGTGAAAAAGAGGGAGGGAAGGAGATCAGAGAGAAGGAGGGAGGAGAAAGAAGATGGAGGGAGAGCAGGGACAGAGCGTGAGGTAGGGAGAGAGGGAGGGTGTCAAAGGGGGAGAAAAATAAATGGTGAAAGTAAGGAGGAAAAAGAGGGAGGAAGGGAGGAGGGAAAATGAAAGAGTAAGGGAGATGAGAGGTTGGAGAAAAGAGGAAGGGCGAGAGATGCAGAGGTGGAAAATGAAAAAAAAATGAAAATGGAGAAGAAGAGGGAGGAAATGGGAAATTTAAGGAAAATGGAGGGATGAAGGAAGGCATCTATCTATCTATCTATCTATCTATCTATCTATCTATCTATCTATCTATCTATCTATCTATCTATCTATCTATCTACAGCTCAAATTAGTCAAATCAGCAATGAAAAATAATTGTGTCTCAGCTTGAAATGAACTCTTATTAAATATTAGACATGTATATGTTATTAGCCTTGAGGCTAATTTTTGCTGAGTTCAACTCCAATGACAGCTGTAATGCTAATCAATACCATATAAAATCCCATTTGATTATGCTAAAATTGTGAAAGACTTCAAAAATGGATCTGCAATGGGTTTAACCAATACAGTTTATGAGCAGACATGTCCTGCATGTTGGTGTATCCAAGAGACTGTTCTTTATTTCATTTCAGTGCACTCTTTGCACTATTTGCATTAATTGCTCCAGCCTAGCTGCTGCACAAAGCGTAGGTTTCCAGTGAATTCCACAATCAGCGCTGGTACTTTTGTGATTAAGAAATTAAGTAAAGCAGGGGTGGGGAACCTCTGGCCTCCAGTCCGTGTGCAGTCCTCAAAACCTTTTCACTCCAAGGTCTCCAAGGCAATTAATAAATACAAAAAAGCAACTCAGACATACCTAAAAATTTTCTACATAGCAATTACCTCTTCAGTGTTTGAAGGAAAAAGCAATTAACATTAGACTGACAGGTCCTTCTGAGTGGTCAATGAATGCAACACACACGTATTAGATGATATCATGTCAATGCATCATGGCATCTGTCAATAACAGGAAAGTAGATGCAGAGTGTCGCGATTTCCAAGAGACCTGTCATAGCTACCAATCTGTCTTAGCTACTTTGTCAGGACATGGTTGTACTAATGAAAAAGGCCAATTAAGAGGTTCATTACAGCTTGAAACGTGCTAGACTGGATGAGATGCAAGGACAAATAAAGTTTATGCTCTTCAGACGGACTGACCCAAACCTGGAGAACCAGCTGCAAGTAGCACCATCATCATCATCATCATCATCATCATCATCATCATCATCATCATCATGTCTACGATCTGACATTAGACGCCTCACCAAAGAGAAACAGCTCCAGCCTTCACAGAGGTTAGTGTGATATATGTGTTGATTAATTTTGAATGGCTCTCAAATGCTGTTCTAAAAATTGAAATGGCCCTTGTTATGAAAGATGTTCCCCGCCCCTGATCGAAAGGCACAAAAGTGACTTTCATTGTGTTTTTTATTATGCACCTTAACTACAGGTGAGTTTTTACTAAAAGTATTAGTACTCTGAACAACACATTTTGGTTATGAAATAAATTGTGATTGTGAAACTGTGAGTTTGAGCATCATCCCATGATCAAGAACGCTCATAAAATCTGCAAAAAAGTTATGTCATCTTGAACCAGTCAGGTTTTTTCGTCTGGAGTCGTGAGACTGAGACCAGGCTGAGACTTCAGCTGTGCTATATAAAGACACTTGAAAACTGTTAAACAAGGCTACTAAGTCCATTTCTCAGCAGATTATTCCTTCTGGCTATATATTATCAGTTATTACTCTCCATGGCAATATATTCAACCTGCATTTACCTTCTGGTAAAAAAAATATCAAAGAAAGAAAGTCTCATTAATGTGCAGCTTTCTGTTGAGGAGAGATTGGAGGACATCTGGCTGTCACTCCTCCACCATGTTGTGGGAGTGACAGTCAGATGTCCTCCAACCTCTCTTCAGGCAGTGGCAGGACTGTATTACTGTCATTCTGCTCACAAACAAAAATCAGCTCTGGAAACAAAAGAATCACGACGAGCGTGACTTCCAAAGTTTCTTAATAGGCGTGTGTCCGGTCTTCATTAGCAGGAGGATGCATTCTGTTTCTCTCTGATGAGGGTTACTTTACTTTGGCCATGCCTTTGCTGTGAGGCAGGATGAAACTCAAGATGAAAGTTACTGTAACAATAAAAAAAAGAGTTTGACGTAAAAGGAGGCTAAACTTGTCCTGAAAGCATTTAAATTTCGATTTAAATTTCATAGTGAATACTGAATCACAATGGAATGAGACGATTGATATTATAAATACATACTTAATACCATGAAGAAGAATAATACTAATTATCCCTTTCAGATCTCTTGTCAGTGACCTGACTGTCCTTTGTCGCTGCTCTCCTTTTTGGAAAGATTTGACAGGGAAAATGCAATCTGTGTTTCTTTAATGACTTTCATTCAGTAAAATTAGAGACCATATTGTACTGGGATCACACCAGCCATGACGCCCCTCTCATGAGTATCCACCAGTTATTAACTGAGTATTCATAAGTCATGGATGAGACCATACCCACTTTCGAACTCGGCCTTCATTTTGACAAATATATAAACACCTACCAAAGTACTGAAAATAGCCTCACACACACACACACACACACACACACACACACACACACACACACACACACACACACAGATTAATAAGGTGAAAACCAGCTACACAATCACAGCTGGTTATTGTTTTTACTTATCTACTGTATCTAACTAATCTATCTTTTACTGATGCTGCTGTAAATTGGAATTTCCCCTTGTGGGACTAATAAAGGTATATTGAATTGAATTGACTCCTCCTTGAACTGCCACCTTATCGTGGTGGAGGAGTTTGAGTACCCGAATGATCCTAGAGGCTATGTTGTCCGGGGCTTAATGCCCCTGGTAGGGTCTCCCAAGGCAAACAGGTTCTAGGTGACGGGTCAGACTAAGAGCAGTTCAAGAAGCCCCTTATGAAAGAAATTAAAGCAAGGAAGCGTACGTCGCCCGGATTGGCGTCACCGGGGCCCCGCCCTGGAGCCAGGCCTGGGGTTGGGGCTCGCAGGCGAGCGCCTGGTGGCCGGGTCTTTGCCCACGGGACCCGGCCGGGCACAGCCCGAAGGAGCGACGTGGGCCCGCCTTCCCGTAGGCCCACCACCCGCAGGAAGGATCAGAAGGGGCCGGTGCTATGTGGAATGGGTAGCAGTCGTGGGCGGGGGCCCCGACGACCCAAATCCTGGACAACGACTCTGGCTATGGGGACATGGAATGTCACCTCACTGTGGGGGAAAGAGCCTGAGCTAGTGCGGGAGGTTGAGCGGTACCGGCTAGAGATAGTCGGGCTCAGCTCCACGCACAGTCTGGGCTCGGGAACCCAACTCCTTGAGAGAGGCTGGACTCTCTTCTACTCTGGAGTTGCCCGCGGTGAGAGGCGGCGAGCTGGTGTGGGCTTGCTTATAGCCCCCCAGCTCAGCCGCCATGTGTTGGAGTTCTCCCCGCTGAGCGAGAGGGTCGCTTCCCTGCGCCTTCGGGTTGGGGATAGGTCTCTCACTATTGTTTCGGCCTACGGGCCGAACAGTAGCGTAGAGTACCCGGCCTTCTTGGAGTCCCTGGGAGGGGTACTGGAAAGTGCTCCAACCGGGGACTCCATTGTTCTGCTGGGAGACTTCAATGCTCACGTGGGCAGCGACAGTGACACCTGGAGGGGAGTGATTGGGAGGAACGGCCTCCCCGATCTGAACCCGAGTGGTGTTCTGTTATTGGATTTCTGTGCTAGTCACAGTTTGTCCATAACGAACACCATGTTCGAGCATAAGGGTGTCCATCAGTGCACGTGGCACCAGGACACCCTAGGCCGGAGGTCAATGATCGACTTTGTAGTCGTATCATCTGACCTTCGGCGGTATGTCTTGGACACTCGGGTAAAGAGAGGGGCTGAGCTGTCAACTGATCACCACCTGGTGGTGAGTTGGATTCGCTGGCAGGGGAAGAAGCGGGACAGACTTGGCAGACCCAAACGTACCGTGAGGGTCTGTTGGGAACGTCTGGCGGAACCCGCTGTCAGGGAAGTTTTCAACTCCCACCTCCGGGAGAGCTTCAACCAGATCCCGAGGGAGGTTGGAGACATTGAGTCCGAATGGACCATGTTCTCCACTTCCATTGTTGATGCAGCCGTCCATAGCTGTGGCCGTAAAGTCGGCGGTGCCTGTCGTGGCGGCAACCCCCGAACCCGGTGGTGGACACCGGAAGTAAGGGATGCCGTCAAGCTGAAGAAGGAGTCCTATCGGGCCTGGTTGGCTCATAGGACTCCTGAGGCAGCTGATGGGTACCGGCAGACCAAGCGTGCGGCAGCTCGGGCGGTTGTAGAAGCAAAAACTCGGGTCTGGGAGGAGTTCGGGGAGGCCATGGAGGAGGACTACCGGTTGGCCTCGAGGAAATTCTGGCAAACCGTTCGGCGCCTCAGGAGGGGGAAGCAGCTTTCTGTCAACACTGTTTACAGTGGAGGTGGGGAGCTGTTGACCTCGACTGGGGATATTGTCGGGCGGTGGAAGGAATACTTCGAGGATCTCCTCAATCCCTCTGTCATGTCTTCCGTAGAGGAAGCAGAGACTGGGGACTTGGAGGTCGATTCATTCATCACCGGGGCTGAAGTCACTGAGGCAGTTCGCAAGCTCCTCGGTGGCAAAGCGCCGGGGGTGGATGAGATCCGCCCTGAGTACCTCAAGTCTCTGGATGTTGTAGGACTGTCTTGGTTGACACGCCTCTGCAGCATCGCGTGGCAGACGGGGACAGTGCCTCTGGACTGGCAGACTGGGGTGGTGGTCCCTCTTTTTAAAAAGGGGGACCGGAGGGTGTGTTCCAACTATCGGGGGATCACACTCCTCAGCCTCCCTGGTAAAGTCTATTCCAGGGTACTGGAGAGGAGAATCCGGCCGATAGTCGAACCCCGGATTCAAGAGGAACAATGCGGTTTTCGTCCTGGCCGTGGAACACTGGACCAGCTCTATACCCTCCACAGGGTGCTTGAGGGTTCATGGGAGTTTGCCCAAACAGTCCACATGTGCTTCGTGGACTTGGAGAAGGCATTCGACCGTGTCCCTCGCGTCATTCTGTGGGAGGTGCTCCAGGAGTATGGGGTTGGAGGCCCTCTGTTGAGGGCTGTACAGTCCCTGTACAACCGGAGCAGGAGCTTGGTCCGCATTGCCGGCAGTAAGTCGGACCTGTTCCCAGTGCATGTTGGACTCCGGCAGGGCTGCCCTATGTCACCGGTTCTGTTCATCATTTTTATGGACAGGATTTCTAGGCGCAGCCAGGGGCCGGAGGGGGTTCGGTTCGGGGGCCGGCAGATTTCGTCTCTGCTTTTCGCGGATGATGTTGTCTTGTTGGCTTCCTCGAGCCAGGACCTTCAGCATGCGCTGGGGCGGTTCGCAGCCGAGTGTGAAGCAGCTGGGATGAGAGTTAGCACCTCCAAGTCCGAGGCCATGGTTCTCGACCGGAAAAAGGTGGCTTGCTCCCTTCAGGTTGGAGGAGAGTTCCTGCCTCAAGTGGAGGAGTTTAAGTATCTTGGGATCCTGTTCACGAGTGAGGGAAGGATGGAACGTGAGATTGACAGGCGGATCGGTGCAGCGGCTGCAGTAATGCGGTCGCTGTATCGGTCTGTCGTGGTAAAGAAGGAGCTGAGCCGAAAGGCGAAGCTCTCGATTTACCGGTCAATCTACGTTCCTACCCTCACCTATGGTCATGAACTTTGGGTCATGACCGAAAGAACGAGGTCCCGGATACAAGCGGCTGAAATGAGTTTCCTCCGCAGGGTGGCGGAGCGCTCCCTTAGAGATAGGGTGAGGAGCTCTGTCACCCGGGAGGAGCTCAGAGTAGAGTCGCTGCTCCTCCGCATCGAGAGGAGTCAGCTGAGGTGGCTCGGGCATCTCTATCGGATGCCCCCTGGACGCCTCCCTAGGGAGGTGTTCCAGGCATGTCCCACCGGGAGGAGGCCCCGGGGAAGACCCAGGACACGCTGGGGTGACTACGTCACTCGGCTGGCCTGGGAACGCCTCGGGATCCCCCCGGAAGAGTTGGAGGAAGTGTCCGGGGAGAGGGAAGTCTGGGCGTCCCTGCTCAGACTGCTCCCCCCGCAACCCGGCCCCGGATAAGCGGAAGATAATGGATGGATGGATGGATGGATGAATTGAATTGAATTGAATTGAATTGAATTGAATTGAATTGAATTGAATTGAATTGAATTGAATTGAATTGAATAATGAAACAGCTGGAAGAATACACTCTACAAGTTGATCCCACTGAAGATGAATGTTTACCTTCATACTTAAAATATTCATTCACTTATTCACAATGCATGCATTACACAAATCTCCATGCATTGGTACATATTTATTGAGATATTGCTACCAATGTTTTTGTACCAAAGTTTTTGCATACTATATTTTCTATTTTTTTCACATCTTTTTCCTTGAATCTAACATGCTGCTTAACAAGTGTAGTTGAGTTGTTTGTCATCTTCCCTCACTAAACCAGTCATCTTGTCAGCAGTACTAATTTACTCCTATTTAAAATCCCAGATCAAATCCCAGGTCCTACTCTCTCTGTTTTGTACCTCTACTATATATATATACTCTATATACACTGTATACCTAAAAACCTTACCTCAAATGCAGATCAATTAATTTGAACAGAACACTATTAGATACAGCGTTGTTGTTACCAATCCAACACCTGAAGCACTACCTGAAGACAGTGCACTGTTGACTTGAATGTGCACTTGGATGAAGTCCATTGTGGTAAAGGGCTCATGTCCACACAGCAATGACTAAAAGAGTGAGCCCGGCTGCTGGACAGTGGTGGGATGGACCCAGTATGCCTGATAATCAGACTATTCTGGAGGGAAGTATTCAGACGTACCTAGCACTCACATCAACAGAGGAATGGAAGATGGACAGAGAGATGCAGAGAAAAGAAGGAAAAGAGGATGAGCTTTGTTTAAATATGAAAGTCATTATTAAAAGATTGACAAATGAGTGAGGAGCAGAACCACACATCCCAGGGAGCCCGGCCACTTCAGGCCATAGCCTTAACTTCCCACCTGATGAAGAGCCACTTCCATCACCTGGTGAGCAGCAGGAGGACCCCTTACAGTTTGCATATCGACCCGGCATTGGTGTGGAGGATGCAGTCATCTACCTGCTCTATTGATCTCTTTCCCGCCTGGGGAACACTGGGAGCACGGTGAGGGTCATGTTTTATGATTTCTCCACTGCTTCCAACACAATCCAATCATCACTGCTCATGGGGAAGCTAGAGGGAGCTGGACTAGACTGCCACCTGGCTGCGTGGACCATCGACTACCTCACCAGCAGACCACAGTACGTGAGGCTCTGTGACTGTGTGTCTGAAGTGGTGGCTCCACAGGGGACAGTGCTCTCTCCTTTCCTCTTCACCCTCTACACATCGGACTTCAGACACAACACTGACAGCTGCCACATCCAGAAGTTTTCTGATGATACAGCCATTGTTGGACGCAAAGGAACTGGAATACAGGGAAGGCATCATCAGCTTTGTCAAATGGTGTGGACTGAACCACCTGTGCATAAACGCCAGCAAGACAAAAGAGATGGTGATTGATTTCCGATTGATTGGACAGGACAAACAACGCAGATGTCCTGTACAGGAGGGGCCAAAGTCATCTGCACCTGCTAAGAAGACTGGAGTCCTTTGGAGTATGTAGGACACTGTTAAAAACATTTTCTGACTCTCTGGTGACATCTGTTTTCTATGCCGTGCTCTGCTGGAGCTGTGGAAGCTCTGAGGGGGAAAGAAAAAGACTGAACTAACTGGTCAGGAGAGCTGGCTCTGTCTTGGACTGCCCTCTGGACAACATCGAGGAGGCGGGTGAGAGGAGGGTGTTAGCCAAGCTGACATCGATCATTGATAGCCCATCCCGCCCCCTGCATGAGACAGTGGGGGCCCTAAGCAGTACCTTCAGCAGCAGACTGTTGCATCCACTGTGTAAGAAGGAACGCTACCGCAGGTCCTTCACTCTAACTGTGATCAGACTGTTCAACACTAGTATTGTCTACTGTAACACTGTTTACATACCTACTGTTTTGCACTGTTTTGCACTACTGTGTGATTCTATGTTTTCATCGTCTCATAATCACATCAATGCAACAACTTTTGCAATATTACATGTTTTCTTCAATATTACATTTTTATCTTTTCGTATCAAATACGAATAATACATATAAATACTGCCTTTTATATACTGTGTTACATATTTTTTTATATCTAAGGTGCAATAGTGAAAAACACAGTACTTAAATCATGTGCAAGTCCAAATCCATGTGCATGTCAATTTCTCAATTCTCAATTCTCATGACATGAGACATGACGGTGTAAAATGATGATATACCAATAAATGAGCACCATGTGATTTTTATTCACAAACTCAGATTTTCATGCAAAGGTCCAGTCACACCAGCATTTAAAACAAAAAGACTTTTGAAGGAAAATCTGTTCATTTCAGTGGAATAAATGCAATTAGTGGATTTGTCAGTGGTGGTGAAGTAAATCTACACTAATCTTTTGTATGGAGTTGAACTTGACACACTGGTGCTATGGACTAAACAGGTTCACAGACCAGTTATCTCACAGCTATAAACTGACTATTACATGTTGAAAGCTGAAACATTCTCCATTGAATTTGAGCAGTTACTCTTCAGCTTCAGGTCAAGTTACTCATCACTGTTTCACCCCTACCTCACTGGGAAAGTGCTTGGTGGTCACCTGCAAGACAGAAATAGAAATAATTTGGTTACCTGAGCATCAGTGATTGTTATAATGTGTGTGTGAGCACATGTTTGTAAAACCTGCAGGTAAATGGTCTGATTTGCGGAAGCCATCGTACACTGAGCCGTAGCCTCCTTCAGCCATGAGAGAGCTGATAGCTGGTACGAAAACAGCTAAAAACATTGGCATATTTTTTTCAAACTTTTTTTTTTTACTTCTATCATTTATGTTTAACTTTTTTTATCCCTGAGACAAACATGAAATAACTACCATCTCAATCAATTAATTAAAATGTCCTTTGTTTCCCGTTATTAGCTTGCCCTGTTTCCTGAGGAGGACATCTGATAGATTCTCTGCTCCTTTGCTGATACGCTGCTGAAGTTCTGGCTGACATCACCTCCACTGACCTCACATCCTCCATTTCAAAGCATGATTCAGTGATGCTGGACTGACGGATGGAGGACTCAGAGCCACAACTCATCCTCTCTTCAGGTGCCTCACCATCATCACTGGCCTTTCTTTTCTTCATCTCGATCGAGGAGGTGAAGATGGTCTTGTTGATGCTACACTTCCTCTTCTTTTCAGGTGCTCTTTCTTAAGAACCAATAATATGCAAATTGGCAGTCTTTCAGCATTTGTTTGTTTGTTTGTTTGTTTGTTTGTTGTTTCTCCAGATGAGATCATGTGAATTAGTTCATCCTGTGTGATCTTTTGCTTCCCACCACAGTAATGCATTAGGGGAGAGAGAGAGAGAGAGAGAGAGAGAGAGAGAGAGAGAGAGAGAGAGGTTTGCACAGCTGTCCTTGTTAGGACAATGTATTGTATTGAATTCCTTTCATTGACAGCCTAACCATAGCCCTAACCTTCCTGACCTAACCTCACTTCACACCTTGTCTCTAACCATAATTAATCAGGACTTCAGAAATTATGATTTGCCTCATTAGGACTGGGCTTTTGTCCCCATGACTTCCTGCTATAGTCTGTGTCTCCAGGAACACAATTTGCTATGATGACACACAGAATCACAAGGTGAAAACAACACAAGCTGCGCTGTTGCAGCTGGTGACCAGCGGCTGGTTCTTAGCAAAACTGTGTCAAAACATTATATTACCTGCAGAACTGTTAAGGAATCTAAGCTGATCACAGACAAGCGTGACTGCCGTCTACTACAATTTCAAAGAGCCTCCACAACTACGTTACCTAGACTGTAGAATTCTGCTAGAGGCATGAATACCTTTCCTCCAAAAGATATTTCCTCATTTAGGTTTTGATTATGGTGGTGGAGACCATCTCAGTCCAAAATCTTAACATCAGTCCTATTCCTACGTCTTCTGATTCTACAGTGTGTGTTGTATTTTGTACGTAAAGTCAGTTACCAAAGGCAGAGTGAATTATTTGGGGGGTCGATTTTAGTGGAGATGAGGCAACCTTAAATCAGTTTTGTCAAGTGGTCATTCCTCATAAGGATTCATGTCAACCTGGTGGGTAAGTTTACTATTTCTGGAGTATTTCCTGTCTCAGGTTGTGTGCATCATGTTTGGTTTCCTTAAGTCAACAGAGGTTTTGTGAGATAGGATCTAAAATCTGCAGGAGGGTCTGCCTCCTCAGTCTACATAGACACACATACATGCTCACAAGAAAACAAGCTCTGCTTTCCTGACGGACAGGCCGATGGATATTTCTTATTGTTTTAAAAGAAGAAAGACTGACATTTTGTGCAGGAAGAATGGACTTATTCATTTTCTTGCCAAGAGTTAGATGAGATTAATACCACTCTCATGTCTTTCCAATAGAGATGCATAGGCTGGAGCAAGGAGCAAGTTCGCTTTGCTTTGCACAAGGACTGGTAACAGGGTGAAACAGTTAGCCTGGCTCTGTCTAAATGTACGAGTCAAGAAATTGCTCGGAGAGTAGAAAAGAAGTGTCGCACACTCTGGCTCCATATGTGTTTCATTTATTTGATGATGTTTCTTCAAGATCAAAATCCACCATCCATCCAGAGGTCTGAAGATGTGTATGACACTTCTACTCTCAAGTTTACTTCCAGTCATCAGCACCTCACAACCTTTGCTGTTTGCTACTTCTCTGAAGAAACAGAGTGGCACATAAGCTCCATCAAACCATCACATTTGGTTTTTTGTATGAATGAAACCAATGAGATGATATATCAGTTAGTGAGCATGAAAGGCAGACTTTCATACCTTTGAACAGAGCAGGCTAGCTGTTCCCCTGTCTTCTCATCCCCACAAAGTGGAACCATTCCTTTAGGTTATTTGTTCTTTTTCCTGTATTCCAAATGTTACCTTATTGCCACCAAACCAATGAACTGTTGTTCAGACAGACAGACCTTTGCAGCAGTAAAGACAGCCAGCTGGAGGTCAATAGACCATTATTGTGTTTTTGTCTGTTCTAGTCAGTGGTTCATTAGTAGATAGCCATCAGAGGAGAGACTGCAGTTTGGTCAAGTAATCCAAAAGACTGTCCCATAGTCACGTCACAGGTTTTTCTGTCCAGCCTCACTGTCCACACAACCTGTCATATTATGCCTCAAAGCACTAAACAAACAATAGTAAAATGAAACTTGAAGTTATATTACCCTACTCACATAATTACTTTTTGAGGTAATCACTACAAAGTGAACAATACATTTTCCCTAGCTGGTCTTAAAAGGATGATGAACAATGTTGTAATTAACACTGATGAGCATTTGGTGGAAGCTTGGACGTCAGAAAAGGTCCTGAAATAATTCAACAATTTGACTCAACTCAGCTCTGCTCAGATTAAATAATATGGAATCAGCTCACACACTAATGAAATTAACAAAAACAGTGCGTAATAATGACAGCAGAGACAGTCATCTGATGCACATCTCCTTCAGTTCAAAGTTACACTTGCCTCCATCTTCAGAGTCCAGGCTGAATGGAGGTAACAAACCTCGGTGGCATCAGACGTTCACCCACACAGTAATGACTTATTTGCCTCGCCTCATTGAGTGCCCACCCCTGATTACGCATTCTGGTGTTTTGGCAATGTGAAAAGAGACACAACATGTTAAATGAGCAGTTAGGATGTATTGTGGAGCCCACCGCTACTAGCTGATTGCTAATTGAGCCAAACAACAGAACAGAGAAAAGCTGGGTTTCTACAAGTACGACCATGTGAAAACAGGGAAATTTAAGGAAATGGAGAGTGTGTATAAAAGACAACACGAGAAACTGACACAAGGACTGAGAAACAATGAGATACATCGCTTCGTCTGATCTCAGTGTCTGATCCATGAAGCTGATTGTCCTCCACCAAATGAATCAATGTCATTAATTAAATACTCGTTAAGACTTTTCCTGTGGGAAATGGCTGAGAGCTAAACAGTAAATTAGACAGAACCACAACAGATGCTAATTTTAGCCTGCTTCAGAACTCTCTTTCTCTTCTTTGCAGCAGTTGAAATTACCTGCAAAATTATGTTCATCGTCCTCCTTCGTTAATCAAAACGTCCACTTGCCTAACACTCGTCTTAACCACACGTCTGTTGCTGGCATAATTCAGCAACTTTTTTTTTTGCTTTGCACAATTGAACCATCGTCCATGTCCACGTAGTTAGCCCATCCCTTCTACCGTGAAATCGCCATGCTCCATCAGAAGCCAGTGGGGCCTTGCTCAAGCTCAGTTCAGTAGTGGTAACTCTACCTTTCAGCTCCTAGTTTTGATTCTATGGCTTGCAAATTTACTGTCCTGGCTCATTGTCGCTCATCAGAGTCTCAGTGGAAAAAAAGTTGTGATGAACCTACTTCATGCTGCCTGGCCTGCACCTATCAGCAGACAAAATTTTTGACTAGTGACCACTAGTGGAGCATTTACAGCCAAAAAGCCAGATATGTCTCCAAAAGAATTCTGTTTCTCTCTCTCTGTTGGACCTGCGAAGATGAAACTTTCATAATATTAACTTTAAAAATATGTATGCAAGTGTTGTGTTTATAGCTTGTTTCCACAGCCTCCAGGGGGCCAAACAAAATCAGTTAATGCAGGTTTTAGTAAAAACCATCAAACATCCTTGTTGAGATGCACTAGAAATGACTGTAAATGAGAGCATGGAGGGTGGCATAGAGAGAGAGAGGGTTAGAGCAGAATAGGGAGGACACTTGTGAGATACTGCACTAATGCTGGCTCCTCCAGGGCTGCTCACTCCTGACAGGGCTTTTTAAGCTGGCCAGCAGCAAGAGGAGGGACCCACAAACGCTCCACAAGCAGCAAACAACCTTATGTTAGATAAACTGGAATGAGCAGCTGAGATGATCAGGCTCCTGGTTTGGTCAAGTAACTAAGCTTTTCGTTTTTCACCTGCTAGAAGGTTTAAGGACAACTGTGTAGGATTTAGTGTCATTTAATGCTGAGGTTGCAGACTAAAACTAAATGAAAACCTTTCGCCTCATCCACCCCTTCCAAGCATGCAGGAGAATGCATGGTGGCCTCAAAATTCATGAAAAATACAAAAGCTGCTTTTGTTTGTCCATTCTGGGCTACTGTAGAAACATAACAGGGCAACATGACAGACCCTGTGGAAGAGGACCCAATCCGTCTGTGGATATAAAAAGCTAATTCTACAGTAACAAAACACAGCAAACATGTTTTCAGGTGATTCTACACTAATGAAAACATAGCTATGAATATTCTAATACATTTCTGCCCATAGATCCCCCTAAATCCTACACACTGGACCTTTAGAGACAGCAACTATTGTATCATCCATCCTCATGCTCTGGTCCATTTGCTGCTGCGTATCGCCCATTTTCTTCATTAAAGTTCATGTAGTCTTTAGTCACACACTAGTAAGGAAGCTCCAAACAATATCTGCACTGGGCAAGAGGACAATTCCAAATATGTGCTGAAGAAATGGCACACATATATATCATACGTATTGTTTTGCATTCTGTCACTTTTTTAATGCACTTTTTTAACATCATTACTATTAATTGTATGTATGTGTCACACTGCGGTGAGGTCGTCCTGTCTTGGGTTATTGTCTTGTCATTTCCTGTTTTATTTTGAAAGTCTAACTCTCCTCTCGTTTCAGATCACTTGCCCTTCCTCTTGTGTCACCTGTTCGTCATCCCTGATTCCTGATTGTGTCCACCTGTTCCCCATTACCCTCATGTGTTTAAATAGTCTGCGTCTCCCTTTGTCCTGTGCCGAAGTGTTTCGTCTTATGTCCGATCACCAAAGCCTGCATCATAGCTCACAGCCACAGTCTGTATTTGTAAGTCTTGTTTCCTCGTCAGAGTGATTTTTTGTTGTAAATTCTGTAGTTTAGTTTAGCATTTATAGTCTTTTGAGTAATTTGCTTTCTTGGTTTGCCTCCCTTTGGAGTGATTTTCAGTTCATATAGTTCATAGTTGTAGTGAGTCTAGCCTCCATCTTTTAGGAGAGTTTTTTGTTTCTGTCCTGTTCTTTCTGTTTCTTTGTTAGCTCTTTCTCCATTCGGAGAGACTTTAGTTTAAAGTTTTGTAGCCTTTTGATTTTCCTCTCTGTGAGTGATTTTGAGTTTGATAATTTTTATAGATCCGTGATTGAGATATTTTCCTCCTTTGGAGTGTTTTTTGTTTTCTCTAGAGTTGTTGAGTATTTTCATAGATCAGGTTTCATAGCCCCTTTGTTTGCTCTGCATAGAGGTTGTCTTGACTCAATAAAAGTCTGCTCACTGTCATTCTCTGCTCCTGAGTCCTGTTTTGAGTTCGGGCCTGACAGTACACTTCGGCCAGTATGGACTCAGCAGAGGCTGGCCGGTGGGCGGCCACGTTACAGGCTCAGGAAGCCCGCATCTCTCGTCAGGAGGAGTTCCAGACGGCGATGGTGGGTCAGCTTGGCCAGCTTTCGGCCCAGGTGAGGGAGCTGACGGACCACCTGCGGCAGACAGCCCCACCATCAGCGGCGCCGGAACCCCCAGCTCCTGCTGCGGCCGCGTCCCAGGGCGTGGCCGGGATGGGAATCAAGTTGGCTTCCCCGGAGCGATACTCGGGGGAACCAGGACAATGCAGGGCTTTCCTTATTGATTGTTCCATACATTTTGAACAGCTCCCGCACGCATTCATCACAGACAAGTCTAAAATTGCATTCATGATTTCCTACCTGACAGGGAGAGCCAAAGCTTGGGCCGCCGCTGAGTGGGCTCGAGACTCTCCGCTTTGCTCCTCTTTTACAGACTTCAAAACTGCTCTCATGATGACTTTCGATCCTGTGTCGACTGACAGGGAAAAGGCCAGGGAGTTGAGCAGAGTGACACAGGGCCGGGACTCGGTGTGCGACTATGCTATTCGCTTTCGCACCCTGGCGGCGGAGAGTGGGTGGAATAACACCGCCCTGTACGATGTCTTCCTGAAGGGGCTGGCGACTCATATCCAGGAGCTGCTGTTGCCCCTGGATTTGCCTGCGGACCTGGATTCACTCATCTCGCTTGCCATCCGGACTGACAACCGGGTTCGTGAGCTCCGGCATCCGCGGAGCAGTGGTTCGAGGTCGGAGAGGGCTCCGTGTTTTCCTGCCCCGGGGGGGCAAGTTCTCCGTGATTCACCGCCTGAGCACCGTTTTCCCTCCTTCCCCACCAGGGAAGAGGAGCCCATGCAGCTTGGCAGGACACGGCTGACACCGGAGGAGCGACGACGACGCCAGCAGGAAGGCAGCTGCTTTTACTGCGGCAAATCTAATCACCTCGTCGCTACCTGTCCGGCCAAAAAGATCCAGGAGGTGAGTCAACCCCCAGCCACGGACCGCGCTCCGCGCAGCCTGACGCCTGTTAAGGTAACGCACCATGCCATCACTATGAACATTGAGGCACTCATAGACTCTGGGGCCGATGAGAGCTTAATTGACTGGGGGCTGGCGGAGACATTGGGGTTAAGATCGAACCCCCTGGCCAGCCCCATCAAAGCCAGGGCTCTCAACGGAAAAAAACTGTTTTTGATTACTCACGCCACGGAACCACTGGATCTGCAGATCCAGGGGCATTGGGAACTTCTGACCTTTTACTTGGTTACTTCACCCTCTCAGTCTCTGGTTTTAGGCTACCCTTGGTTATGTCAACACAACCCCCACGTGAACTGGATAACAGGGGCTATTATGGGATGGGGGGAGGATTGTGTGGACCACCGCAAACCGGTTCCGGTCCAGGGGAATAACATGACTGCTATTAATCACTTCTCTGTCACCTCTGCCACAGACTCTGAAACCTCCGACCTGAGCTCCGTGCCTTCCTGCTACCACCACCTCCGAGAGGTTTTTAACAAAAGCAAGGCCTTGTCACTTCCCCCACACCGGCCCTACGACTGCGCCATAGACTTGATTCCTGGCTCCCCCATACCCAAGGGCCGGTTGTACTCCATCTCCGGGCCAGAGAAAGCAGCCATGAAAGATTACATAGAGTCATCATTGAGGGCGGGGCTTATTCGTCCTTCCTCGTCAGCAGCTGGGGCCGGATTCTTTTTTGTGGGGAAAAAGGACGGATCTCTCAGGCCCTGCATCGACTACAGCCCCCTAAACGCCATCACCGTCAAAAATCGCTATCCCCTGCCCCTGATGACGTCTGTTTTCGACCAGCTGCAGCAGGCTAAGGTATTTACCAAGCTAGATTTACGCAATGCCTATCATTTAATCAGGATCAGAGAGGGGGATGAATGGAAAACAGGATTTAATACTCCTAGCGGCCACTACGAGTACTTAGTCATGCCTTTCGGTCTCACTAATGCCCCAGCGGTATTCCAGACTATGATAAATGAGGTGCTCCGGGATTTTTTAGACCGGTTTGTGTATGTGTATTTGGATGACATTCTCATTTACTCACCAGATCTAGAAACTCACAGAAACCATGTATCCCAGGTCCTCCAACGGTTGTTGGAGAATAAGCTCTATGTGAAAGCAGAAAAAAGTGAGTTTCATGCCGACACCGTCTCCTTCCTGGGCTTCATTGTAGCCCCTGGAAGGGTGCAGATGGATCCGGCTAAAGTGAGCGCTGTGGCCAAGTGGCCCACGCCTGATAGCCGCAAAAAAGTCCAGCAGTTCCTCGGCTTTGCTAACTTTTACAGGCGGTTTATCAGACACTTCAGTGCTATAGCGGCTCCGCTCCATGCACTCACCTCCACGAAACAGCCATTCCTATGGACTCCGGAGGCAGAGGCAGCCTTTCAGCACCTCAAGACCCGCTTCACCACGGCTCCCATTCTCACGATGCCTGATCCTCTGCGGCAGTTTGTGGTCGAGGTGGACGCCTCCAATGAAGGGGTTGGGGCAGTCCTGTCCCAGCGGTCGGAACAGGACGGGAAGGTGCATCCCTGCGCCTTCTTTTCGCGGCGCCTGTCCAGGGCGGAGCGGAACTATGACGTCGGCGACCGGGAGCTGCTGGCGGTCAAGCTGGCCTTGGAAGAGTGGAGACACTGGCTTGAGGGGGCGGAACATCCGTTTATTGTCTGGACCGACCATAAGAACTTGGAATACATACGTAAAGCCAAGAGACTGAATTCTCGCCAGGCCAGGTGGGGACTCTTTTTTAACCGCTTCTCCTTCTCTCTTTCTTACAGGCCGGGGTCCCAGAATGTCAAGCCCGATGCCCTGTCACGAATCTACGACCCCGAGCCTGTTGCCAAAGAACCAGAGCCAATCCTTCCACGGACCTGTGTGGTTGGAGCGGTGACTTGGCAGATAGAAAATGAGGTTAAGCATGCAAACGGTGAGAGCCTGCCACCTAGTGGGTGTCCCGAGAATCGATTGTTTGTCCCGGCTGAGCTGCGCCCACAGGTGATCCACTGGGCTCACACCTCGCTGCTTTCCTGTCATCCGGGGGTACGGCGCACCATGTATGCCATCTCCCGGAGGTTCTGGTGGTCATCCATGGAACGGGAGGTCCGGGAGTACGTCGAGGCTTGTTCGGTCTGTGCCAGGAATAAGACGTCCTCCAGGCCACGTATGGGACTTCTTCAGCCGCTGCCCATCCCCTCCAGACCATGGGCCGAAATCTCCATGGACTTCGTCACGGGGCTCCCGGTCTCCCAAGGTAACACCACGGTTCTTACGGTGGTAGACAGATTTTCCAAAATGACTAGATTCATAGCCTTGCCCAAATTGCCCACAGCCAAAGAAACGGCTGAGATTATGATTAACCATGTCTTCAGAGTCCACGGATTTCCTAGGGACATTGTTTCTGACCGGGGGCCCCAGTTTGTGTCACGTTTCTGGAAGGAGTTTTGTCGTCTCATCGGGGCCACGGCTAGTCTCACCTCAGGCTATCACCCGGAGGCCAACGGCCAGACCGAACGCATCAACCAGCAGTTGGAAACCGGCCTCCGATGTTTGGTGTCCCAGAACCCCTCAACATGGAGCAAACACCTGGTCTGGGTCGAGTATGCCCACAACTCCCTGCCCACCTCAGCCACAGGTTTTTCACCCTTCAAATGTGCATATGGTTACGAGCCTCCTGTCTTCGCGGACCAGGAACCTGAAGTGTCGGTGCCCTCCGCCCATGCCATGATCCGCCGTTGCCGACGAATCTGGGCGGCCGCCCGGCAGCTCCTTATCCGCCAGGGAGACCGGGTCAAAAAGGCCGCGGACCGGAGAAGACGGCCCGCTCCTGCATACCAGCCAGGCCAGAGAGTGTGGCTCTCAGCCAAGAACCTTCACCTCCGAACCACCTCGAGGAAATTGGCACCACGCTTCGTGGGGCCATTCCCCATCACTAAGGTTATTGGTCCTGCAGCAGTTCGCCTGCGTCTGCCCCGGTCTCTCCGTGTCCACCCCACGTTCCACGTAAGCCAGGTCAAACCAGTCAAGGACAGTTCCATGGTCCCGGCCCTCCCGCCCCCTCCTCCTCCGGAAGTTATAGACGGGGGTCCTGTCTACAAGGTCAAGAGGTTGCTGGCAGTGCGCACCCGGGGTCGGGGCAAGCAGTACCTGGTTGACTGGGAGGGTTATGGCCCAGAGGAGCGTCAGTGGGTCCCGTCCCGCTTCATACTGGACCGGTCCCTCATAGACGACTTTGTCAGGGACCATCCTGAACTTCCTGGGCCGTCAGGAGTCGGCCCTTAGGGGGGGGGTACTGTCACACTGCGGTGAGGTCGTCCTGTCTTGGGTTATTGTCTTGTCATTTCCTGTTTTATTTTGAAAGTCTAACTCTCCTCTCGTTTCAGATCACTTGCCCTTCCTCTTGTGTCACCTGTTCGTCATCCCTGATTCCTGATTGTGTCCACCTGTTCCCCATTACCCTCATGTGTTTAAATAGTCTGCGTCTCCCTTTGTCCTGTGCCGAAGTGTTTCGTCTTATGTCCGATCACCAAAGCCTGCATCATAGCTCACAGCCACAGTCTGTATTTGTAAGTCTTGTTTCCTCGTCAGAGTGATTTTTTGTTGTAAATTCTGTAGTTTAGTTTAGCATTTATAGTCTTTTGAGTAATTTGCTTTCTTGGTTTGCCTCCCTTTGGAGTGATTTTCAGTTCATATAGTTCATAGTTGTAGTGAGTCTAGCCTCCATCTTTTAGGAGAGTTTTTTGTTTCTGTCCTGTTCTTTCTGTTTCTTTGTTAGCTCTTTCTCCATTCGGAGAGACTTTAGTTTAAAGTTTTGTAGCCTTTTGATTTTCCTCTCTGTGAGTGATTTTGAGTTTGATAATTTTTATAGATCCGTGATTGAGATATTTTCCTCCTTTGGAGTGTTTTTTGTTTTCTCTAGAGTTGTTGAGTATTTTCATAGATCAGGTTTCATAGCCCCTTTGTTTGCTCTGCATAGAGGTTGTCTTGACTCAATAAAAGTCTGCTCACTGTCATTCTCTGCTCCTGAGTCCTGTTTTGAGTTCGGGCCTGACAGTATGCTGATGCAGGGGCGGCTGGCCCATAGTAGGCGATAGTGCACCGCCCTCCTTAAGCCACACGAGAAAAAGAGAGAGAAAAGAGTTTATTTTGCCGGTCTAAGGCTCAATATTATTGTCCAATCAGCAGCCTGAATATTGCTGTGACATTCAGCAGCCTGAATATCACTTTCTAACCAGAAGCCCCGCCCCCTCCGGGCAATGTCAGTCAGGTTGAAAATCGCCCCAGACGCTCTCATAGACTTACATGTTGACATTTTTCCATTTTTGGACCCTACAATGAACATGATTTCGTCATACGCACTGATGTGTGCTTGGACGATGCGCACAGCGCGCGCACGTGTCTCTCAGGAGACTGCAAGATCAACATGACTAGCAACTGTAACATTGGCCTTGCTTTCCATGGAAAGAAAACCTGTCAGGAACATGCCTGATTTCAGTGAGAGGGTAATTGATCACTGCCCTGCGATCGGCTGGTGATCGGTTCAGGGTGTACCGCGCCTCTCGCCCGGTGACACCTGGGTGTTTTATTGTGGAACCTAATTTATTGTATTTGAGACATTTAACTTGATATAGCTTTACAGAAATACTGGACAGTATGTACAATTCATGTCTGGTGTTGCCATCTTTTGATTGAACAGGAAAACCAAATTAAACAATACAATGTAACACTGTAAAGTTAGCTATCTCACATTTATTTATTATTATTGTACTCCATGAACGGGTCATGTCAGCCATCATCGCAACAGTTGCCCCCCCTGAGAAATTTGTCAGGACGCCACTGTGCTGATGTTTATTTGTCTTTTTTCTCCTTCGTTCTCCTTTCACTTTCCTCTGGTCCAGTCGTTGGGAGGACAGAGACAGGTTGCAGGTTTGTTGAAAAGAGATAACAGGTCTTATCTTCTCCCCGCCAGACGCTGAGAGGTCTGATCCAATCGAGACCTGGTTAAAAGAATTCATCGACTTTTACACCCAAGCCTCTATATGAAATAGGTTTGGGGGATCGTGCAGGTCCTTTTTGTTAAATTCCATGTCTTCTTGAAGGAGCGTTGCAGTGATTTAAGTAGAAGATGTTTCTGGAAGAGGTGGGCATTAACATAAAGTGAGCAAAGTTTTGAGAACATCCAAACACTAACATGCATTATGTGCTTTTGGAGGTACATACCAGTTGAATGGCAAGTTCCTTAAAGTTGGCCCTGAAATAGCATTCATCCAGACTAGACATGACAGAGCTTCCTAAACCAATAAAGTACAGACGGCACAAAGTACAGTATGCAGCTGTTGTTCTTAAGTGCTCCACAAAGTGTATTATTCTTTCATACTCATCTTGAACTTTTCTTCTCCAAGCCCTGTGCTTGTTAAATTGCTGTGTGGGGGTGTTGCTAGCCACCAGACCATATATGAAAACCTCTCTATAGGCCAAATGCCACAGATGTGATTCATTCACAAGGCATCAGACCATGTCATTTTCTTACCAACCAACGTGTCAAAAAGGTCGCTGTGACTGCCCCTTCCTCTCCACAGCTGACTGCTGCCATTTTTCCCATCTAACTGAACCACTGTCTAAGAAGGTTAATGGTCATCCTCCCATTACTTCCATCGTCATATCTTGAAGTGTTTGTTTGTAGTAGAGACACTACAGCTTCTGATTTGCTAATGCTGTTGTATTATTTATAGCCTGCTGTCATTATGAGAAAACAAGATCCTTGCATCCTTGAGACTTTTCATTTGTAGACTTCACTTTTCGAAAATCCGTTTGCTAAGTGAGTGTTGCTACCCCTGTCGGTATAATGATAATGATCGCAGATTTACCACTCAAAATTCAATTGGTCATAGTTATTTGAAACCAGTCCTTGGCTTCAGAGAGGCAGACAAAAGCAGCCTCTCATTTCTAGCTGGCAGCTGTCAATTTTGTCAACTCAAATGACAACTGTCATTGGCAGATTTGATCAGCAAGCTAGCTAATGAAGCTAACATTAGCACCCTGAGTTGATTAAAAATGCTGTCTCTTACTGTTAAATATTTACAGCTAAGCTTACAGCTGACTGCATAATATTGTACGAAAAGACAGAGATGTCCAAGGCAAAACAAAGAGGCACAAAGCTTCATTTCAGATAAATCAAGTGATTAGGATCACAAAAGATTTGCACTCATTGAATGTATGAGGAAATAAAAGCGGAGGGGAGATCATCTGGGGAAAAGATGGTGGCAAAATGAGCTCTACGATGACGACAGAAGGGATTACAGCTGGTTTTTGTTGCTCTTTCCGCCATTTCCTGCTTCATTAAACAGTGGACGTTGAGACTAGAGCCAATTAGGCTTTCATCCCACTTCCACAAAGATGTCTGATTTATCAGCCCCTAAAAACCACACCATGATGGCCACATCAGCTAGAACTCATGAGCAAATGATTGAATAAATATATTTCTCCATCACTGTCTTGTGAGTTTAATGATGACAGAGAGCTGGTGTGGCACTGTCAATCCAATGCAATTCCCATTATTCATGGCAGGGAGTCATCAGCTGGTCAATGGCGAGAGCGTCAATAATCTAGGTCTCGGTTGTTCAATGGACAGAGGACAAAAACAAGATGAATAAAGAAGGAGGAGGATCAGACAAAGAAAGGACAGGAATTTCAAGAAAAATGGGCCCCAATGACACGTCTGGGATTTGCACATCAAATGGACTGATGTGTTCCCCCACCAGCCCACAGAGCTCCTTATCTGGATTGAGACTGATCAGTGATAGAGCTGAAAGTCTCTATTAATAGGCTGAGGTAGGGTGGGGTGGCAGGTTGATCAGCAGCAATGGGTCTCAACATGGGGAAAGCAACTGCAGCAGCAGTCACAAGATGTATTGTGACTGCTGTGAAATGTGAAATGGGGAAAACTCAACAAAACATTGTGAATATAACCATGATATACTCAACAGATTTAACTGAAAAATGTAAAGAAACAATCTTAGTGTGCATGAACGTACTGCTGTTTGAACATGTTCTGTTTTTTCTTCTGTAATGGTTCCATACTGGGAAGTCAGCTGTAGAAGAAATTGCAATTCTTATTTCAGCAGCAGTGTTGAGAAAAAAAATCTAACAAAAATACTCGTTTTAAATCCTAAAGTGTGTTAATGTGTAGAAAGTGTTAAAACTTGTTTGTTCACAAGATACGAGTTAGACAACATGCAGGCGGAGGGAGAGTGAAGGATGTGACAATGTCATGAAGGATTACATGGAGAGATAAGTCAGGCAGTCCATCATCAAATGCCTCCAAACGAAGCTTTTATTAAAGTGAACGCTCAATGTCAAAACACTGTAGGCTGTAAAAGGTAACCTTTTACCTCATTATTATGCAAACATGCATCTTGCTCAGGGTTAAAGACACCAGCCATGATCAGGTAAGTGCCCAGTTTAAGTCTCCTCTCTGTCTGTAACAAAGGTGTAAAATGTCCAAAACATTTACCATTTCTCATATTTACTTTAATCACTAACATTACAGTTTCTTAAATTTCTGTGTCACCCTTGGACACATCCCTGATCCTATATATATATATGTGTGTGTGTGTGTGTGTGTGTGTGTGTGTGTGTGTGTGTGTGTGTGTGTGTGTGTGTGTGTGTGTGTGTGTGTGTGTGTGTGTGTAAAGGAAAAAGAAAATAGTAAAATAAAGAAGTAAAGTGAATGTGATAACATCTGAGATTACATGTGTATTACATTACATTACATTCTCTGAATACACTAAAATGAAAAAACATTACAGTGTAAAATGTAAAAATGTTGCCCTATCTTCAGAGAACTCGTTTAGAGAACTTGTTTATTTCATTGTGTGCTTTGAAGAGGTGTGGGGCTTTATTTTCTGTGCTTCCTTTGGTGGCAGAGGCTGGGCGTGGTTCTCCAGGTGGCTGGGAGTTGGCTCCTACTTAGCTGGGACTCATCATAATCAGCACAGTATAAAGACTGCGGACTGCTGAAGGCTCGTCATCAAATTGTATCTGCTACTCAGTGGTATTGTTGGCCAGTTACCAGTGTTACTGATGTTTGTTATCATCACGTGTTATTTTCTCCAGTGTCTCATCGCCTCTTGCCTACCCGCCTCAAGCCTCCAACCCTCTACCTCCACCACCTTGCTTCACCTGTGCCTCCATCACCACGTGCCCACCACACAGGTATTCGCAGCAGCTGAGTGCTGTGCGCTCCCACCTCGTAACCTCATGCCTCACCTGCTGTTCCCTGGACTTCCCAGCTACAAGTTACCTTTTTGCACATTCAATAAATTCCTTTTTTCCCTAACTCCCTGTCTGCAGTTGAGTCTCATTCCTTCCTGATACGTAACAGAGGTATGAGGGTGTACACCGTACTGATATAGTGCAGCACTTCCCAAACTTCTTGGCTTGTGATCCTTTAAAGGAATAGTTCAACATTCTGGGAGAGTTAGATGGATCAAACCATCAACCTCCTGATAAGTGGACGACTGCGCTACCACCTGAGCCACCCCAATCGATCTTTTTGGTGTCCACCTTCTCTTCTCATTCTTTCCAAGATAGAAAGTAATTGAATTTCCAAAAATGTCACATCACTCCTTCAAAACAAACCCTTCATCACCAGTAGCTTATGTCTGTATTTCTGCAGGTTGTGATAAGATCAACCAAACAGTGACCAAAAAAGGCACATTGATCCAGTAGTAAATGTTCTTCATGTCTTGTGTTACATCTCTGGTGCATACTACAGACCTGAAAGTGAATCTGTAGCCTCCATCGAGGCCACATCCTCACTGCAAAGTCTATGTGTCACTGTGATAAGATTTTTTTGTTTTTCAGATTATGTTCACAAAACTATTTTTGTGTCCCACTGGTTTAACCCCCCTGGAGTGTCAGTGTCGTGATCCAGTCCTGATGCTGTCAACATGGGGGTCAGTGGCATCCTTTTTGGACGGGAGGTGGTAAGGATAGCTGAAAGGAAAAAGTACAAAACGGGGGAGTAGGGAGCAGAATGGGAGGAGGCCAAGGTGAGTCTATGATGGAAAGGGGCGCTAATGGAGGTCAGAACCATTATAGCTAAGAAATGTGGATGTGGACAGCAGGCCAAAGCATCAGGGACTGAGAGATACCCAACCCAATTGTTTGTTGGTCTTTCTCACATAAGGGTCGGTCCAAACCAAGATGAGAAAAGAGACTCAAGGACAGCTGGATCAGCAAAACTGTAAAAATATTTAATATGGGACTTCTGAAGGAGTAATGGTTCAATGACACACACCCCTGCATAGACTTAAACACGCACACACATACACGCACACTCACTTGTCTGTTTTCATTCCTCTGGGTTTTATCTGAAAGAGGAAGTGATTGGTGTTCAGCAGAGCAGAGAACAGAAACACTCTGTTATCTACAAGTGTTCCCTGGACACTTCACTTCTGCCGCCATGTCTCTGTCTGACACACACACATACACGAAACATTCACTGACTTACAATCATGCACAGCTCGTACATGTACGTACATGCAAGCACTCACACAATGTGGTGAGTAGCACTGAGCACTTAATTTCACGTTAAATCCTCTTGAATGTGTGAAGTGTTTAAGTTTAGTCTGAAAGGAGAAAAGAGTTGCATTTAAGGGCCGCAATAAAAATCACTGTTGCTTTGAGAGATGATGCTGTGTATTGACTGGTTGGCAGCTGAAAATGGAGCACAGAGAAAAATGGGAAATTATGAAAACAAGCAAAGTTAAAGACAAAAAAAAAACTATTGAAGTTTGATTTTAAAGTGACTGTTCATACCGTTGGGCCATTTATCAATAAACAGCCCTGCTAATAGCTCTCACAAAGATTTTAGCTAGAGTGTCTGCCAGTGGCCTAAGGACCTGTACTGAAAACACACCGAGACTGAAAACTGCAAAATCTTGTGGCAATATCAATTAATTCCAACTGTTGCAAAATTAACTTGATGCAAAAATTCTGTGTCTTCTTTTCTGTACAGTGCTGACCTTTTAGGGGACAGAGAGCCAGAGAGTCCAAAATGGAGGAGATTATCAGCTAATTGGCTAGTGTTGCACCATTCACTTTCATTCAGAGCATGAGCATGAGTGGTTTGCCAAAAGTTGAAGGAATGACATGATGTGCAATGAAGAGCAAATGAAGAGCAAAATGCAAGGGAATGCAACTTTACAGTCACCACTTTGGTTTGGCCTGTATTGGTTTAAGATTGCTCTAACTCTGAATCTTTTCTTAATCTTACCCAAGTGTTTAAGTTGCCATACACCAACCATAGTTTTTTGGGGATTTTACCATAAACACATTTGACCAACTAACTGTTCTGCAGCTGTCATGCACTTTTAGTGGAGACATAGCAGTTAAACAGCAACTTAATACCAGGCTGAAAAGCTGTGTTTTAGTGTATAGTGGAAAGTTTCAATCTGTTTCACCTGAAACCACACCCAGTACTCTTCTACATCACTGCAGCAAAGGGAGGAGTAAAACCTCTGAAGGTTAGTAAATGCTAAATTTTCAGGTGGTGTAAACTTTCTCTTTGATATTAAGCAAAAGAAGGAAACTGAACTAGTAATGGTGGAAAGTGGCACAAGAGAAATGCAAAATGTCCTGAACACACACAAAAATGAAATTACATTCGACCCTGGCCAACACAAGCCCCCTGCCTAGCTTCTAGACCACTATGTCCCAAACTCTGGGTTTAAAATAGCCCTGTCAGTGGTTGATGTGTGAGATGAACCAAATAAACCCCTGCAGCTCCCTATTGAACACTGCAGACCTAGGAAGCACCAGGCTGATGAGTCGATGGAGGAATAGTCGATGACGCTGTTGCTGCTGCTTTTCGTCATGTCTGCCTGTCTGTTGGAGGCTTAAAGATTCTGTATCCACAGAAAGCACACGCGCACACATTTAAAAGTGTGCATATTGCACATGCAAGCACCCAGACAGGCACACATCATACCAGACATTTTAACAGCCTTTTTCATTTAGTTAGTGTATGTACATCAAAGCCTGGGTCTTATGTAAGTATGACATCAGTTGGAAAAAAAGTCTGTCACTGCAATCATCAAAACTCTCGGAAAGCCTCCTCTTCAAGTGCACTGTGTGCTCAGGAGGAAATGTATATACTGTAAATGTGTGCTGCCTTCGGTAAGCTGTGCTTGTCTGCAGTACACAATACAGAAACCATGAGTGTCTCCCCGGCTGCAGAGGGAAAACCCTTTGGCCTGTTTTTACCCACAAACCAGTTTGCTTCGTCTGTGGTCACCGGTGCGGCTGCAGATTAGATTGGCCTGTCTAAGTAATGAGCTCATGGCCATAAAGCTGCTAAAGTCATTAACCTTATAGAGCCCGCTGTAATGGACGGCCATATTCTGGCATGGATCTCTGCAACCAAGGCCATAAAGAGCAATCACCACTGTCTCCTGACCAGGGTTCTGCTTTTAGCCTCATACCTCCAATCTGCCCTCCACCCCCCCACCCCCTGCACACAACCAACAGCCCTAACCCTCACTTTGCCCTGCATAGCAGAGGCAATAGGCAATAAAGACAATTATATTAAGCAACCATTTGAGATCCCATTAGGGTTTGGTTGGCTGGAGCTTCAGCTTTGGGAGATGTGGGAGGTTTGATGCATTGCTTTGCCTCTTGTAATGGACTGGATGACATCACATCACTCAGGTCGTGACTATGTCCTCAGGCGGACTGCTCTCAGATCATGTTAGATAATTAAACCTCACCAAATTATGTTCTTATCCAGCATTGTTAAGACAGCCAAGTCCGGTCTGTGTCTACCATTTAGAGTTCACATATTTAACTGGCTGGTAAAATACAAGACAGTGTTTTTAAGTTTTGGGATGAAGAACTCTGTCTGAGTGAAAATAATAGTTTACCAAAAGTACTGTAAGTCTCACAGTGTCTTGTTTTTACGCTCGATTGAGTGACAATGAGAAAGTCTAACCTGGGGGCTAAAAAGTACAAACAGTTTCCAGTAGCAGACATCATTATCAGAAAGAACATTGAAACAGTGTGTTTGTGTGTGTATAGTAGTGCTGGAGGGTAGCATCGCTCAATTATGTCTTCATCCCGTCTGGATTTCCCCAGGCCTTTTGGGAATTCGACCAAGCAGCACTCCAATCACCAGCTGGCTCCTGTAACCTGTTGCGACTCCTGGCTGCCGACTGCAGACAGACCAGGACACAAGAAAACTGGTAATTGTCCACAGCACATGGAACATTTAATATATCACATTGTCCCTCCCTGCACAGGCAGGAACAATGTGTAGTGCCCTCCTGATCCTTTGTAACAACTGTTAGTATGCCCTTGTGCAAGGCACCCAAACCCTGATCGCTGGAGATTAATGAGAAACACTAACTGTGGACCATTTTTATATGCATTCATGTCAATACATACAATTCACACACACTTGTGCATATAACTGGAATAGACTATGACTGTAGACTACGGCTGTGACCAATCAGGCTGTTCAAATGAAACTACCTGTTGTCTATGCCAGGCTGTAGACCGGTTTAGGTAAAGAACGCACACACCGTCTCCTGCTTTGGTCTGATTAGTGGCCGGAACAATTACTGTAATCGTGTCATCTCAATGAAGGAACAGATAAGGAGTCAGACCTCCCCCTCCACCCGTCCGCCCTTATCATTCACATCACCACACCCAAAACACATGCACAACATGGCAAAAGACACAGGGAACAGGAGAAAGCTTCACTTCCTACAGATGCCTGCCATTACTTTCACATGAAATTGAATACACAAGAACTACTACAAATAAGAAACGACAATGAATAATAATAAAAGACAAAACCCAGTTTGTGTTTATGTAGTGTAGTATTTACAGTGAAATTTCATTGATGGATCAGGTAGCAAAAAAAAATGTTTATCAGTTCCTAATTGGTACTTAAATATAAGTAGAGTGGACCATGGTAGCCCATAGGTACCCAGTATTTACAAAAATATTTTTGTAATTTATTTCTCCTTTCCTTGAAAATGCCAAGTGACTCCCCATAGTCTTGTTTTCGTCCACTCTATCTGCATTTAAGTGCCAGCAGGAACCAGTTAGTATTTTATTGGTACCTGAATCATGCAGTGTAATTACACTGTAAATCAGAGGCTTTGTTTTTAAGTGTCATCTTAAAAAACCTCTACATCGATTACCTTACACTGTGATGGAAACTATTTTTTATACTAATGTTATACTGTCAAACTGTCCACTTACAAATCAGAGCAGAAAGACTTCAGTGTCCTCTCCTGTGTGGGAGCTCGATGGAGCGCCGTAGAGGCTGTTGAATAAGTGTAAGGCTGAAAGTTAGTGGTGAGATTGCAGGCATACATCCAGGGCTGGACCATCATGTCTGGCTGAACTCGTCAATAACACCAATCATATTTTGAGGAGCTCAAAAAAGTCCTTATTTTTTTAATTAAAGGAAAGGTGTTTAGATGGCCTGCACTTGTACAATACCTAAAGGATTATTCAGTTTTTAAGCCACACTAGCAGCATGGCTCCTTGGATGTCAAGATCAGTCTGTCAGTTAATCAGTTCACCACTTCTGGAGTCAGACATCTTAACAAGTGGGTCAATTGGACGGCTTGCCATGAAAGTCTGTACAGACATTCGTGGTCTAGAGGAGATGTATCCTAATGACTTTGCTCAGGCCCTGACTTATTCTCCATTGCCACATGATGTTGACATTTTTGTCAACATTATGTTTAGTGCTAATTAGAAAATGTTAGCATGCTAACATCATAAGATAAGATATAAGATAAGATATTCCTTTATTAGTCCCACAGTGGATAAATTTCCAAAAGAGTGGGGAAATTTCCAAGATAGAGAGCATGGTAACTATTATATATGTCAGCATGTAACATTTGTCATTGTGAGCATGTTAGCATGGTGACGTTAGCATTTAGCTCACAGTGTGCCCATGTACAGCCTCACAGAGCTGGTTGCATGGCTGTAGATTGTTGCTGTTGTTCTTAAAATTTTGTGATTATTTGTATCACTAACAGTAAACTAGTACTCGCCAGGTTAATTGTCTAGTTTTAGGATTGCAGCAACCACTACATAGAAGTGAGAGGGTATGAATCAGTCAGAAAGTCAGGTTTTAACTGAACCCACAGGGCAGCCAAACTTGTTTGGGAGAGAAAACACAGGTATATGATAAACTACTAAGATGAGACTCAAGGAGCTCCTTACTTTTCTTTTTTTCTTTAACATAATCACATAAGATTCTAGTTAAAATAAATATCTTGTTTAACAGTGTAACTGTTGTTTCTTTTTTCCAATGAAACACATACTCAACTCTGCCTCTGCAGTCATTGTCCAAGTCAGCATAAATTAGATTTCATATGCCTCATGAAGCTCTGCAGGACACCGGAAAGAAGATAATTATTTATCTGGCTAAAGGGTTACTGCAGGAACAAAGATATCCCCTTTGTTGACAGTTTGCTTCCTTTTTAAACAGGACTCAGCTTTGTAAACCAAATGGCCTCCATTCCTCTCAGGAAGGTTCACGCCTTCTTTCAACCAACGCTGAATTGAATTTTGCACTCCTGCAATGCTTTTACCTCCTTACCTGCAGCGAGTCCACCTGCCTGTATCTCCCTGGCCTCATACAGTGTTCCTGTTAAGATTAAGATCTAATAACCACTACTTGATATGTGGTTTCAACTGCTAGGTCAGGCAATCTGATTACAGTCTGCTGTAGTAAATCCAGGTCTGCTAAGCTAACCCTCATTCCAGTTGCTTTTGCTCTTTTGACTCTGTGTGTCTAATAAATCTTTCATCGTCAATGATCAAATTACGTCCCATAGCCTAGACTTCATATTCCTCACTGAGACCTGTCCTAAACCTGAGGAGTGCTCCCTGCAAGCCACACATTTTTAAAAAAAAAAAAAACATTTCTCAATCTCCTAACCCTGTGTAACATGTCTCTGTCCCCACACATAACCACAGACACACACCTTGTCTTACTCTGGGCATGTCTCTCAATTTCCTGAATAATATTGACGTTGTCTCTAACCACAAATGTATTATCTTCAATGCACCTTTACTACCTACTGCAATAACACATAAACATACAATCCAGTCTAACATCTTTTATGAGCAGTATGCAGCCACATTTTCCAGCTACTTTTCTAGTCTGGACAATTGCCCAACTCACTTCACCAATATTAACGACCAAGTTAGTTGGTTTAATGAAGTGTGTACATCAGCCCCAGACACTTGTGCTCCATACACTTTGAGGTATATTCCAGTTATTAATGCGTCCAATTGGATCAACAACGACATCAGACATCAGAATACAGGAAGGCTGAAAGTAGACGGAAAAAGCTAAACTTGAAGTTTGTCACCTACCTGCCTATTTTTCTGGCTTAATTAAAAGCAAAAAACATGACCAAAGGTTCCTGTTTAGTACAATTAACCAACTTGTAAACCTCTTTCCTCCTGTTGTTCCCACCTCATCTTCTAATGTTGGTAAGATCGATGGCCCGAGGTCCAATTGTCCACTGTTTTCCAATCCACATCATTCAGCCATCCTACTTCACACGCTGAATTTATACTTATCTCCCTGCAGATGCTCGTAAAACCAGCCCAGTTTGAGAATTACGGACCAATATCCAAGCTACCATTTTTATCCCAAAAACCTGTCACTGACCAACTCCTGAAGTTGGTTGAGGGTCATAAAATCTCTGACAAATTTCAGTCTGGCTTTTATCAAAAGCACAATACTGCTGACTGCTTCACTGAGAGTAACCAATGATATTCTTATGCATGCAGACAAAGGTGAATTCTCATCCTACTTGATTTGACTGCTGTGTTTGGCAC
The DNA here is from genome assembly GCF_039877785.1 of Chaetodon trifascialis. Classification (NCBI taxonomy): domain Eukaryota; kingdom Metazoa; phylum Chordata; class Actinopteri; order Chaetodontiformes; family Chaetodontidae; genus Chaetodon; species Chaetodon trifascialis. Next base: position 26,260,137 of record NC_092056.1, read on the forward strand.
CATCGATCATGCTATTTTACTTGATAGGTTGCATAACTGTGTTAGCATTTTTGGTACAGCTTTCAAATGGTGGAACTTCATGTTGTCCCAGATGACAACATACCTGGGCTGCTCTGGTCCACCCCTTTGCTCACTTGCAATGAAGATGCCACGTAGTGTGCCCAGGAATGTGATGAGAGCAGCAGTGTTGTAGGGACTGAGGCTGGCATGGTGACGGAGGACGCCTTGCTGGTTCACAGTTGTGCACGTGCTGATATTCCCTCCACACCGTCCACATTCGCAACGGCACAGTGGCCCTCACTGGCTTCTGTTTTACTATGTTAAAACCAGACCCATCAATGCTGAAATATAAAAGTCATGAATGGCAGCAGCATCCAGCTCCAGCAGTCTCTGAAACAGACAAGTCAATATGAGAAAAAGACTAGAGCAGTCAATATGGTGAAGCACAATACACTGGATTATAGTACTGTATGCAGTGCTGATGTGATGATATATTAACAGTATAACACTTACTTTCACATATCCATGTTCCATGGCTTCACCATTGCCCTCCAAAACAAGAGGGGGCATCTATGGCCACCCATTGCACCAGCTGTGCGTGAATTCACTGTTAAGTTGGGATGCAAAGTCTGCACTAATATGTTGAAAGTAGTGTGATACTAAAGCTTTGTCCATGTCTGGTTGCATAACAGAGATGTAAGGTTCACCTTAACTGTTTTGAGAAGAAAATGATGTTTTACTTCCGACGGCCAATCAGTGACAAGCACTATTCTTAATGCAGTGTTTCTTACTGTGATGTCAAGTTCCAATTTTAGTGTGCAAACAATTGTGAAAAGCTCTAAAATGTGCTTGGAGAGGGCGTTCTAGCAGAATTTGAGGGTGCAGTTTCTCTTTACTGTAACTGTTCCATGGGTTTCCTTCCTGGGTGCTTCTCCCTGATGACCTCTGACCTCTCGTTTGACATGCGTTAACTGTATGTGTCTGTGTGCAGGAGATAGCGAGAGGCTAATTTGTCATTACCCAGAGTGGAAGATGCTGATTGAAATTGAATAATGGAAACAGTGGGAGTGCTGTTAATATTCTTCAAAGCCCCTGCCCTTTGCTTAGGAAACCCCCCTGGGAGTCTTAATCACTCTCAGCCCTCCAGGTTTCCTTCAGGTTGTGTGGTGCAAACATTTACTTTAAATTAACCAGCTTGAAAGAAAGTAAATAAAGCTGTGGGACATAACTTGATTTTTTTTTTTTTTTTTTTTTTTTACCCAGGCAGCCATTTACAGAGTGTCACGGTGACAGCTGTGGTAACCTTCTCCTTCTGCCCCCGACTCCTGCTTAAACCTGCTATTTCCTGTTCTCCTCCACACAAGAGGAGTGGCGCGTTTCTGTAAAGAATGGACAACCTCTTATTCACTTCCTCTCAGCAGTTACGTAGCACTTTGCGTCAGGTGAGAGGCCCCGTGCAGAGGACTGACAATGAAATGCCCTTGCCCTTAAGCAAGCCTGTTAATTCAGCATCATAAATGCTAAGAAATTTCAGATGGGAAACTTTCATGAAGAAGTCCTTAAACATTCAATATTTTACCTCGTATGACATTGCACATGAAATTATGACAGATCATAATGCGCTCAGCCTTGATGAACCAGTCTCACTGAAATCCATTTGACTTTTCACATATTGAAACATTAGATGGAGATGGAGATTGCCATCAACTGTCCACAGATCACCCTCAGCGAGTGTTTCCACTCTGCCAGTCACCTGATCCCACCTCCTGCCTGTCCACTTGTTGCCCATCAGTTTCAGGGGCTGGGTGTTGGGACGCCTGCATAGAGCAGATACATCATAATGAAGAGACAAGCCTTGGGCCATTACAAAGGCTCCATCAAATACTGTTGCAAAAGCAGCCTTCTTTTGCAAAATTTTGGAGGATGCAACCACCATCTCCTTTACAGGCCACAGTATCCCAGACTCCACTGTACACTAGTCTGTACTCACTCAAGCGAGGCTCTGACTTCAACGTGTTAGGATGTGTCCATGCTGTATCAGTCAATAGTGATTATATCACATGAACTGGAACAATGAAAACTCATCTTGCTCTATTTATCTGTAACACCGTATGATGAACAGCCTGTTTAGGCTGCTAATGAGGAGCTACTCACATGGATACAGTACTAGATGCACCATACATATGTCAGATGTCCATTACAGTAAATCCATCCATGCTTTAGAGGTGCTGGTAGGTAGATTTTGCTACTTTCAGACAGAACAGACAAGCTGTTTTGCTCATTTCCAGCCTTTATGCTAAGCTAACATCTACAGTCCCATGTGCATATTAAGCACACAGACGTGAGTGCTATCAGTCTGCTTCTCTAACTCTCTGGAGGAAAGCAAACATATTTCCCAAACTGTCGAACAATTCCTTTAAATCTGTGCTATGTTTGACAGCAACTTCATGGGGATAATCTTGGAAATGTTAGACTTTACAAGTTAATGAGGATCACATCTGAGTAACCAGACTGCATGATTTATATCTCATATGTCTCATGACTGCATTTCAGTCTACGTTCTTTATTCACTACAATTTTAAGAATTTTGAGCAGCTGCAGACTTTATCCTTAATATCAAATTACAATAGCCTATAGTTTCAACAATACCTGACTTTAAGACATATTCTCTGAATCATGCATGAATATACAGTATAGATCCCAGTGTTTGTCTATCAAGGACTGTGTATTCTTGATAAATGCATAAATACTGAAATCCCACTGGCCAGCTCACTGCTTACATTTGAAGTGTGTATTTACTTTTCTACAACTTTCATTTCCTCAATTTTTACCAGTACTCTGTTTCATATAGCACCACAGTACATTCACACCCGGAGCCACCCAGTGCAAAATAAAACGACAACTGCCACATATTGCAGCAGAGCGCCCTCTACTGGTATCAATAGCTCTCTCTCCCGTTCAGACCCCATCAGCAGCCAGCAAATGATGTTGATTTTCACATCATTTACCGGCTTTAACTTTAAACCAGACTGAAATACTGAGCAAAAGAAGTGTTTTAGTAATTTATAATTATGTGCAGAAATTACTTTTTTTTTTTTTTTGCTCAAATCCTTTTTTGTCCTTTTTCAAACTTAATGTAACCAGCTCTAGCCAGCTTCACATCCAGTCTCTTCCTCGTCCTGAGTAGGAGTAGATCACCTGGAGCAGGTGAGGCTTAAGCGACAACTGAAACAGGAAGCACTGTCTTGCAATTACATATTAGGTAAGATAATGCCTCATACTATGTTGTTACATGATATTATGACAATATAATTATACAAGTAGCAATAAAGTGTCAGTTAGGGCGATTTTGTAGTACTTGTATGATAACGTTGTCATGCAGTTCCTCTAGTGTCCAGCAAGTGGCAGACACCTTCCACAGTCGCAAATAATTTGACAACAATCCTTTGTTCCAGTGAGGGATGTGTCTTTTCCGGTACGTATTTTTCAAGAGAAAAGCTGATTTTAAAACGAATCAAAATAACAACCTATTTAGTATTATCAAATTAGTAAAGTATATTTAACCTATGTCAATGCCAAAGTATAGGATATCATCACAGATTATAATGATGAATTTATTGATTCAATAAATCAATTCATTATTAATATGAATATACAATAAATTGATATTAATATCAATATTAATATTAATATTGATATTAATTCATTATCAACAGATACAAACGTTTGAATACATTTCCAAACCTAATTTGCCTCTGTTTTGGGTTTTACATCAAATGGCACTATGTCTTGTGTAAGTTTCTATAAACATTTCTCCAAATTTCTGCGAAAACTGAGCACAGTTTGCTTTCTTTTGGACTTTCAGCATTATTCAGTTTGCACACTTTAGTGTTAGACAATCAGATGTCAAGTTTTTTAAACACGGCATTGCAGCTGACTCTTTTATTAGCTGGCTTGACAGGAGGTAAAACTGTAGATACATTTTGGGGGGACTGTAAAAGATGCAATTCATGGCAAAAATTCATATTTTGAAGTATAAAAGCTCTGAATAGTTGCAACTGTTAGATCTTAGTGGAATTTGTATTGTAAGGTACCTAGATTGTACTTCAGTAATCTCTGTTGTGTTTTGTTGTAGGCTACTGCAGTGTTCAAGGTCCCGTGTTTTAATGTGTTTTCAACTGTGGATGTCTATGAGTTGGAATGTAATGGCTTTAAACTGAGTGAGAATGTGACTGGATTGAACTGAGTGTAATGTGACGTGACTCAATTAAAGTGAATCATCAGGATTTATTTTGAAAACTCAAGAGAGAAGTGTGACGTTTATTGTGTTGAATTTGACAGTGGCCAGCGGAAGTGTCGCGTGACTAACTGGGGTCCTCCACATATCTGGTAACAAACACGTTTTTTCTCTTTCTAAACCCAGAAGAAAAGAAGCGTAAGCTATCAATTATTCTATTTCTTGTTGGTAGCCTGTAAAAATTATAAATGGACTTCTGACTAACCGAGTCTGACCGGCACTTTCACCTGCTAACCTGGTGTTAACACCCGGCTGGTCTTAGTTTATGATGTAAGTTACCCCCTGTGGAAACTGCAGCAACAGTAGAGTGAGGACTAAAGTTTTCGTTGTAAACGTAATGTAAACGTGCTTACAGGTAAATTCACAAAATTAAACGAAGAATTTAGTGTTTTCGACTGAAAAGGGATGTGCAACGTTGGTATCCGGTCTTATCCGCTCGCTCTATGTTCACTAACGTACACGTTTATGTGGCTGGACAGATGAGACGACACAGCTGTGTGCGTTAAGAAGTTTAGCAAACGCTAGCTGTAACTAGAGGTAATTTTAGCATCTCTGACCTGCACTCCCATTTGACGGTACTTTTAAAATAGATTTAAGAGTGAACGGTGCGTGACCAGCACTCTCTTGTCGGCGTTTGACACTGATATCGGCCCTGGTGTCATGCGTCTTTGGTGGGATGAGTACCGTTAGCGGCACGGAACAGTAAAAGCGACAGGACTAGCGTAAAATGTGTCTATGTTATAGCCGTAAAGTTAAACATAACAAAGCATCGTCTCATATTAAAAGTTACACAGAAAAGTATATTCCAGTGCAACTTCTGACTTTGACAGACCAGTTTAACCGATGCGCTTTTAATTTGAAGAGGCGATATTTAGGCGGAAGGGCGGATGCTGCTAGCTGCGTGTAGCTCGACACAGAGGGGACATGGTGGATTCTGTTGGGAAGCTGTAGATCATCGCCAGGCGGTTCCTGAGAGATCCCTCACGGTTGTAAGTGAAGGTTAGCGGTGTTACCCCTGGGATGAATCCGCCAAGGTATGTAGCTCGAAGGCTGGGTAGTGTCTGGGGGTGTTATGTAGTCAAATGATAGGGCATGGCCAAAACTTGCCTCTTCCCTCCGCTGCTGCCCTTCAGTTTGCCTGGCAAATTAGCTCGCTAGCCCGTTTTTTGCGTTGCAGATAGCATACGTTTGCTCAGTCACATCCACCAGCTGCTTTAATGTCTTCCTTAATTTACATTTCATCTTTCCCTTCCAGCCTCCACGCCTCTGTGGATTTACATTCGCCTGGAATATGAGCAGAAGAAGAAGATAAGCGGCGGCAGGCTTCCTGGGGAATTTGCCCAGGCTTTTTGTTTTTCCGTGGACATGCCTGGTCTATGGAGCTGAGCGCAGCTAGCTGGCCGACATCCGGCTAGCGCAACATTTCCAGGCTTTTGGATGCTTGTTTAACTGAAGAGCTGATTTATTTTGGATCAGCGCTACCTCCCCTCCCTGAGTAAGGAGTCAGCATGGGGGAGTCCAACTTGGATGACGCCAATGTCAAGGTGGCTGTTCGTGTACGGCCCATGAACAGGAGAGGTGAGAGGGCTTCAGTCTGCTCAGACTCGGATTGTTATTGACACACTAACTTTCAAATTCAGATGGCACACGGAGACTGCAGCTGTCCACATTGTCTAAATTCCAGGTTACATGATGGATACACTGAGGCAATGGAGTGAATATCTGATGATAAGTACACACAAAATTAACACGATTGGTCATAGGCGATCACAGGCTTATATGACTCAAGAGCGCCCTGTTTAATTTCCTGAGAATGGGATGCCAGTCAGAAATCACCACCCATTAGAGAAATGAGCTCCTGCAGATTAAAGAAAGCCGTAGTGTGGCTCGTCTGGATGGCACATGTTTGTACAGTGCTGCCATCGGGCTTTCCTCATGGCTGCCTGCCATCCAGCTCGATTTAAAGCCGAGCTGCTGTGTGAGATCTGCAGTTAGAAAGTCTAGACGCTTTGTCCTCTTCGCTGGCTGATGCAGATGCCAATAGCTGCTTGACTTCATCCATGACTTGCTGCAACAGCAGGGCAATTCACTAGTTAAACATTATAGCTATGGGCTGATGTGACTTAGAGGTACACTGTGTGAGATGTGACCATATAGTCTGATAGTTAAGCCCCTCGTCTTTTCAGCTGGGAGATGTATGCAGGGTTGCTATGTTTCACAAGATCTCACAGCCGTTTTAGTCTAATAATCGAGCAAAATAAACTCACAAAAAACCTACTTCATTCTACCTAGACAGAAAGAATACAAAACTCACCAAAACCATCTTGATTTGTCTTTCCACTGTTAAAGCAATCACCAACTCTGGTTTGGTTCTTCAGGTTAGATGTGAAAATATTCCAGCTCTCGATGCTGCTTTTCCACTGTGGCTATGACCACCCCTCCTCTCACTCCTCTTACGGTTCACAGCTCTCTTGTCCTGCCGTGTCCAGAGTCCTGATCAGTGCTGCTGATCACCTCAGCACTGTTTTCCCTGTCATCAGACTGGCCTCCTTCTGTCTCAGAAGCTGTGTTAGGTCCCAGCCCTATTCATCTGGAGGCTGCTGAGCCCAGTTCCCTTGCTCGCAGCGAAAGCACCAACAATCCCTTGGTGCTGCAAACTCTCAGTCTGGGCAGACCCAGTGAGCTAATAGGGCCACTAGCTGTATGGTTAACTGACCTAACAAACTAATGGCAGCTGGTAGCAACAGCCAAAGACACTAAAGCAAAGACTTAAGTGAGCAGCGGTTAGTGTTTACTCTGGTGACATGCTGCCCCTGATTTGTTTGAAGCAACCTTCGGCAGTCAGCCAATTCTTACTCATTGTACCTTTTTAATATGAACAACAGCAGGATGTCAGGGAGCTCTCTCCTTGATGTTGAGTGTACTCAGTCATTAAGTATCATATACTAGAAATTGAGTTGTACAGTGATGATGTATTTTCTGAACAGAGGCTTTGCTTGCACTCCTGTCAGCGGTGCCTCGCTAACCTCAGGCCAACAGGCATGAATCTTTTGTTCAGCAGTCTTCCCTGTGCAGCAACATGTCAACATATTGTTACATCCTCCTCTCCAGTTTTAGAAAAGCCTGGCAAACAAAGGCACAGTGTTGCACAAATTTGCGTGCAAATCCTCCAGCAATTATATAGCAAATGTTCAGTACAGCATGCAGGGAGGCACAGATGACATTTCCTGGTCAATTGCCAAGTTGTGTTTTTGCCATGGGAGACCATGTGTCCCATGAAAGGAGGAGGAGGAAGGGAGCCACTGAGGCAGAGCGATTGACTGACAAGTTGCAGAATGAATCACGTGTATCCCTTTCTCTCCTTCCGCTGAGCTGGAGAAATCAGTCACAAGACCAAAACAGTGGATTGCCACACTGTTCCCATATGGAGATATTTACCGTTGAATCTAACATTTGGAAACACGGCAGCCAGAATGATGTTTTTCAGTGAAGGCTCTCTGCAAGGTTAGACATTTGTTTTGGACACACAAAAATCCCACGTATTTCTGTTTTTGAACAGCAACCATGAGTCAGTTGACGATGGGTAATTTAACTGTCAGGGTTGTGATTATGGACTGTAGATGCTGAGAAATGGTGGGAGAGGATGCAGATTAGCGCTGGTGGAAAGCCACTTCAGATCAGGTACATTTGGATGCAGTCAGGGATTTACTGTAAATACATTTCTCTGTCCACATTTCATTCATTTCTCATGGCAGAGGTGTGTGTTCCTGACCAATTCCCAGCATGCCCGTGTCCACTTCCTGCTGTCATTATGAACTCGGCGCAATTAAGAGACCTTTAGTCATTCATATTTCTCTCCAACTAAGAGAAGTAGCTTGCATTGCTAGTAGCTGTACATATGTCCAACAAGAGAAGGCAATCGTGATTTTGGTGACAGGAAACAAGCAGGCAAATTGTGGGAACGGGTTTGGAAGCCGCAGTGCCACGTTTCCAATCATGCCTTTCTGATCCCTGTCTGAGTAGAGCTTCTGTCCATATCGACCAGGCTTCAAGTAAGACTCCTGTGATATCAAATAGACTCCAGAAACCATATGAGCTGTGAGTGGACAGAGAAATCTTCCATCACTTGTCAGCTCAGTCTTATCAGCCCTTAGAAATAATGTTGCTCTATACTCTTTTCTAGCCCCACATGACTTTTATTTGGGCCTTCACACATTCACACCTTTGAGCTGCTCAGTTCAGACACAGCTCAGACAGTTACTTCAGGACATAGCAGTGATGGGGGTGGGGGGTAAATGAGTACACATTCACTGTCCACACTCACCTGTCCCGCGCCAGTGCCATGACACAGACCTGTGACACTGAAATGAGCTTCTTAAGCCTCGAGGCCGCTGTCCCTGTGTATCCCAGGTTGAGGAGGAGAGGTGGTGTAGCTGCCTGCCTGGACAAAGGCAGGAAGGGAGTGAGGCTGAATGAATATTTGCTAAAGTTGCGTAATGCTCCATGTTCCCATGGCTGTGGCCTTCGAAGAACAGAGCAACGCCAGGCGTAGCAACAGCAGCACCATGGCCAATCAGCTTCCTGCCTGATGTTGAGCCAAACCTCAGCACCGGTAGCCCAGGGAAGGACTGGAGAGACGGCCAGTGGAAAGTGGGAACTGGTTATGGAGCAAGGAGAGGCAGATAACAATGGGTACATTTATCCTCCCAACCACACCTCATCACACTTTCCCCTCAGCTAATCAGGAAGTACAACTGCAGCATCAGGGACACATGGGTAATGTAGGCAGCAGCAGCAGCAGCAGAAGAAGAGAAGCAGAACAAAAAGTTTTCTCCCTCAACCTCTCTGTCTGTGTCACTTCCACTGTTTACCTTTATCTGCTTCTTTCACTCTCACTGTCTTTCTGTCACTCCGTCTCTGTTGGCTGACCCTGCTTTTTTCTTTATTTCTTTTTTTTTTTGGCTTTGTGGTGTCCTTGACAGCAGAAGAATTGGAGGGTGATTCAGGTCCTCTGACCTTTGACACCAAGTTTCCATGGCTCTACCCCTGTGTTCCTGCCAGGAGCAGCAGGCTCTCTAAATAGAAAACTTAGCCTCAGTTCTCTAATGCTCCTGGTTTGCACAGGCACAACTAGCTTCTCCTCAGGTTTTTTGTATATCAAGGAGAGAAATGATAGTAGATTTTGACTGTGATGTATGCTTTGTTCTGCCTGCCATTACAGCCAGATAAAATGTTAACTTGCATTTTTGTGTTTGGAAAACAAGACCATGCTCATAATTGGGTATGTAAAACACACAGCTTGCTGACCACCTACTCACGAGTTGAAAGCACTCTCAGTAGGAATACAGTGGACAAATATGGACAGGTACTGTTTGGCAAGGATACTGAGCTTTTCCCAAGAGCAGTCATACAGGCAGTAAGTTGTTGTCTGTTGAAGTCATCACACATTCAGGAAACATTTAATTGAAATTGCTCTGTCTCCTTCACATTGTAACCTGCCTGAGTAGTACACTGGTTGTTTAAAATCTCATAGTATTTCTGTATCAAGAAAAATGGCTTCTGCTGATGAGTTGGTTATGCATGTGCTCATCCTTTCTTAGTCGAGTAGTCTTGCCTTGGTTAGAAAAAGCAACTGTAGGCATACATATCATAAAATGACGACGCTGCGTGCTGCTGCTTTAGACAGTTCTTGTAGAAGAAAGGAATTGAAACCACTGAATGTTTCCTGTCCTGACATATTTGTGAAGTTCAGATCCCTTGCATGCTTGCTGCATAATGGCGCTTGATTGTGTATTAAAATCTAGCTGTCTGGTCATGGTAAACACAGTGATAAAATGCCCAGTAAGCCCCTGCAGCAGAGGGTCTGCTTTGGAAAACTACTGGTTCCCATTGAAAGGGGAATTGAGCAGGGTGGATCTTTGTTTACATGGGAGGCTTGAACTAGGTCTCACAGTTGAAGGACATTATTTGTTATCAAGTCCCCTCTCTGCAGCAGTGTCCTTGAGCAAACACCATTTTGATTCGTAGAGTGCTGTTCTAGCCCAGACCTCTGACCTCCGTGTGGAAGGGGGTAAAGTAGAAGAGGATATCCCTGCCAGGAGCAACACGGGGTGGGGGAACAGGATCCTGAGTACCATCCTAATCTTTTGTTGCTGCTGCTGAAAAAACCCTTCTAATTGCAGAGAAAGTCATGTGGGTGATGTGACCTGTTCCTGTGCTGTTGATCAGCCTACAGACTGAGATACAGACTGTTCATTCAAAACAAACACTGTAACTGACATGATCCTGACTGTTAATGCAATATTTTGTGACCATTAACCAGACATTTTTATTTTAGCTTTTTACCACAGTAACAAAGTATAATCCATACGTTGATAAATTGCAGGAATTTGCTGATAAAAATCAAAGTTTTTCAGTGGCTGTGGCCCAAGCATTCACCAGCAGCCACCAGTAAAACACTGGTATTCTGCTACTGGTAAATTAGTTGGCTCTGCTGCTAACCCATTGTCAACTGCTTCTTTTTTCTTTTCTTTTTTTAAATGCATGACCAGTTCTGCTAGAAACTGGATGCCCAGGGCATGCTGGCAGCACCTAGTCTGTGTGTGTAGGCAACCATCATTACGTCTCATTGGCAAGACAGATGAATGGAGAGACTCACCAGCCTCATGAATTTCCAGTGCGGTTCATGTTGTTATTTTCCAATGCTCTTACTGGTGGCTTTCACAGCAAAAGTTCTTTTAGAAGGAAAATGCACATAACATGGAGCATTTTAAACTTTTGAACATTGTGAGTTATGTATTTCATCCAAAAGAGATCAGATATTTGCTTTTTGCATTTTTGTACAAATGCATCCATTGCATTTGGAACAACAACCTTGATCAAGTAGATTGACATAAATACCCGAGCGGACAAAGATTTAGGACCACTCCTTATGCTGAGCTGGAAATGGCCAGTTGGTGGTCTGAAGGCCAAGTGTTGCATCATGACACACAAACAGGTCAGGGCCAAAATGGGAGGTCCTTAGTCATGTGCAACTATTACTCACGTTGTGGGGACGTAAATCAGTTTACACGGTCACGTTGTGGGCACTTGGCTTCCTTATGGGGACAAAACGCAAGTCCACGTAATGTAAATCATTGAATTTTAGGCTGAAGACTTGGGTCAAGGTTAGGGTAAGGCAGGTAATCATTATGGTTAGGGTCAGTCTCCAAGAAGCTAATGTAAGGCTATGCAATGTGCAAAAAAGTGATGGAAACACACGTGTGTGTGTGTGTGTGTGTGTGTGTGTGTGTGTGTGTGTGTGTGTGTGTGTGTGTGTGTGTGTGTGTGTGTGTGTGTGTGTGTGTGTGTGTGTGTGTGTGTGTGTGTGTGTGTGTGTGTGTGTGTGTGTGTGTGTGTGTGTGTGTGTGTGTGAGAAAGAGAAACTGACTGTTGACATGTCCTGTTTTATTAGATAACTGAACACTCACTCAAAGGTAAAAGGTCATTTTCAGAGTTGGTGTTTCACGGCCTGCTAACACAGTTACTTGAACTTGATGATCCAGAGGACATCATTGTACTAATCAGCTATGTAACTTCTGCTTTCTCCCTAATGCACAGTACACTAAGATGTAACCATCAAACTAATGCTGGTAAAAGTTTGTGTCAGTAAATTAGGACAATAACATTTTGAGTCAATTTTTATTAATTAAACATCAAGTTGGCTGGTAAAAGGATCAAAGTTTAAGAGGTGGCTTGTAATTTCCACCATGGGAAGAATGTAGGGGAAAGATTTCTGTATTTTTTGATGATGATCCTACGATATCTGTGTTTCCATGATATTTTCTACTGTATTTTATCATAAAATTGAGCTGGAAATGAGAGAGAAACATACAAAACAATGTTGTGTAACAACGTAGAAACCAGTAGAATTTCAGGCATGTTTGGGTTATAACACCATGTGCTGTCTGATCCACAGAAAAGGAATTAAACACAAAATGTGTTGTGGAGATGGTGAAGAACCAGACGATCCTCCATCCTGCTGGAGGTAACCTGGGCAAAGGAGACTCCAGGTACGTTTGTATGTTTGTCAGTAGCTTCGCTCCCCAAGACTTTTCAGCCTCCTTTGGTGCACACCTTTTTTGCCCAAGGAGGCTGAAATTTGACAGGAAGGTCAAGTTTGTGTGCGAAGGAGTGTCTGCGTTCATGCCAGTTAGTAAAAAAGAGGAGCATGGCAACGGGAGTGTCCTCTCTCAGAAAGAGGCATAACTTCCAAATGGGTCCACAGACTTGCACACGATTTGGTGGAAAGGTTGGTCATGAGCCAAAGGATAACTGTTGTCATGTGAGGTTCTGTGTGTGAATGCATGAATGTGTGGATACGTGCATGTATGTGGTTGCAGCTTTTACAATTTTGCCCTTGTTTTTGTTCAGGAGGGGTGCAGTGTATTAAGCGTACTGTGTGAGGTGAGAGGGACAGATGGGTGCCAGTTAATGTACTTTGTGTGTTTTTTCCCCCGTCTTTATTCAAGAGCGCGATCTCTCATTTTGAGAACATGGCTCATTGTTTTCACGTTCAGATGTTGCTATGCTTTCCGTCAAACCCTGCCATCGTACTCAAAAAGTCCCTGCATGCTTCCACTCAGGTATATTGTTGCTTGCACAGATTTCCTGTGCTTCAGCTTCAGCCCTTGTCCTCGCACTCAGGCGCTTGTGAAACGTCTGCTCTCACATTTGATGATCCCTGCCTCCTCCTGGGAACATTTGCTTTACCTCTTAGAACATGAAGGGCAAGAGAGGATAAACCGCCGATTAGGGACGCTGTAAGTGCTTGAGCGTAAAATCAAACATTACAAAATCTTAACATGAAATCAATGAGTCCTGTGTTTTACAGCAGTGCCACTTCTTTCTATCCTCACTTTGGAATGTGTCTTTGTCATCATAAAGGAGTTTTTGGCAGGAAGCTGACTGACCAGCCGTTGGGCCTTCTACAGGCAGGTGGATTTCAACCCACTTGTCACTTGTTTCCCTCTATTGGTTTTTACTCTGTTTCCATCCTGTTAACCAGCTGTTGTTTGTGGGCAAAACTGAATTAAGCTCAGAGTCTCAATCTCTGCACTGAAGGAAGCATTGGGCGAAACAGAAATGCATGATTGCAAAGTGTGTGTGTGTGTGTGTGTGTGTGTGTGTGTGTGTGTGTGTGTGTGTGTGTGTGTGTGTGTGTGTGTGTGTGTGTGTGTGTGTGTGTGTGTGTGTGTGTGTGTGTGTGTGTGTGTGTGTGTGTGTGGGGCTGGAAGAAAGACAGCAGCAGACAGAGACAAATATACATGAATAGACAGACTCCTCTCCTCTCTCCTCTCCCTCCGTTGGGTCGTAACTCCCCACTCCCTGGCTTCCTCCCTTTTTCTCAGCTCTTCCGTTTCCGTGGCAACACAGAGGGAGGTTAACTCCAGGTCGCTGTCGGTGACCGTGAAGCCCCTTCCTTGAGTGAGGAGACGATGGAAGAGGGGGAGAAGCCCTCATTTTCTCGAGCATCTGTCGACCATAAACTTCCCCCGGTGACTTTTATGGAGGACTAAACAAGAGCAGAGCTGTAGTTTGTCTCTGTGTCTGTGACAAAGGAGCGAGGAAGCAGCCAGAGGATGGGCTGACTGACTGCGACCCTCAGCGTGCAGATGCTATTTTGGTTTTGTTTGTTTGTTCTCTGTTTTCAATTTGCATAGTATTTACATTGGAGGATTATCTTTTACTCAGCATTTCACTTAGTCGTAAATAGTTGAGAAAGACTGGATTGGGTGCTCAGAGGAAGTATGTAGTAAATTAGGATGTTGCAGTTGCATGGCTTTTTCTTAGCTAACTGTGTTACCAGCATGCCCTTTGTTCAAAACTGGGAGGACATAAAAGATGATGAGAAAGAGAGTCTCGACTGAAGCCAAACTCCCAACTTCTATGGCTTATCTAACTTCAGATGTTGCAATAGGAGCTGCCTACATCAAACTGAATGTGTTTCAAGGATTCTCTTCTTATTTAACCAAAAAACTTGTGATATAGTGATTGGATATGAAAGAGTCTTTGTCTTTAAAACAACAATCTCCTCACAGAAAACAAGTTATTCAATATATAACGCTTTAGAGGAACTATGAGGATTGGAAGAAAAAGACAGTTGTTAGATGTTCACTCCTACATAGATACTATTCAGTCCGTCACGTTACATGTACTATGTCGTCTATCATGATCTGTTGCCATCAGCCATTTGTCAGTGTTGTCTACTACTTTAAATACACTCTCATTTTTGGTAATTCTTGTGCTCTACTGTAGCTTCAAATGATCTTCATTTCCTTGATTAAAAACACATCCTGCCCCACTTCCAGGATCTGATCTAGCCTCCATTTCATAATGTATTTTTTTAACTGCTACAGGGCTACACTACAGCTTTTGGTTTTGACAGTGCAAAAACAGTGTGGACCCTGACAATTGGGCAATGGCCCTCTATACAAATAAGCCTTAGGAAGATGTGGAGAAGTGATGTGGAGGAAGCCTGTGTGTGTTCCCATTTTAAAGCAGGTTTGCTGTTGTGATGCAGTGAAACGTTTTTATTCGTCGTCTTCAGCAGCAGACTCCTGATCTCTGCAGTCTGACATAAACTTATGAAAAACGTCTTTAGTGGTGTTTCGGTGGGGGTTGTTGCCAAAGCTAAGGATTAGTTGTGTTTAAATATAAATGAAGGATTTTCTCTTTCTGTTGGTCTCTCAGAAAGAACTTTCCATCCAAGTAATTTGTAAAAGCCAGTGTGCTTGATCTGATATCGCTCCACAAAATGTTTCACTGGGAAGTAGAACTTTCATTTGCAAGTGTTGACTGCCTTTTCTGTAGAGCTGACTCCTGATTAGAGAGTCCATTCAGACAAACTGCGTTACTTCTAGATTATGACTCAGGCTGCATGTTCTGGAGCTAATACATAGAACTCATCTGTTCCTTGACTTTCATACTACATAGTGCCCATTTATTTCTACCACATGCTCTTACTTTAAAATAAGGTCTGAGCTGCAAGACAAGAATTAATCAGAGAATTTTAATTACAAAGTCCCTTCCACAAGCCAAAGTGTTAAGAGTGTTACTTAACTTTAATGGCAAACTAGTTTCACTTTTCTCCAGCTGAAGTGCTGAAATGTCTTAACTTTCAGCTTACAAATAACGTTACATGCTGTGCTTTAACTGATCAAAACACCCACCGACTATTTTTGAGTTCTCCACCATGAATAATTTGAAAGGACCTCACTTGAAGGTCATTTCCTCTTTTTTTTTTTTTTAACTTCTCAGTTGTCAGTTGTTTTTTCGGCCTATGTATCTGTCCGATTCAGTTTTTCCACCAGCGGTGCACACTGGACAGGCCACATTTACTGAAAGTTCCTCGCGCTGCCACTCTCAGTGACTCTTTGCAGTGGTGACTTGTTGTGTGAAGTCTGAGTGTTTCAGTTTCTTTAAGCACTATTTATAGAGGATTATCAATGGGACATTAATATTATGATGCACTGGCTTTTGCACCTGCCCTCCCTCTCCCAGAGTCTGGACTGCAGGGCCAGGGCACTCTGTACCAGTCTATCTGATAAGCAGACTACTCGCCTCCCTGCAGCCATGTGGTCAGACACTACAGTTTGCATGATAACCTGAGGCTGTTTGCATTGGACTGCTGAATCTGGATGTTGACACACTCTGACAACGATCTGTCTCCTGTCAGATGTCACTGAGGCAAACACAAGCGCCTCGGTTTCCAAGGCGATACACAAAAGAGGCTGCGTGGCCCCATATGTTGGAATGATGTGGGACATTTTGTGTGTGCATGTGGGGTGGGTCTGCTGTATATTTTTCAATATGGAAAGGTGGTATTTGTGTGCAGAGTAAGGCCAAGTGCTGAAACAATCCAGCCTGAAACAACCCTGTGATGGTGGGAGTTTCTAACAGCCCACTAAGATAATGATAAGGTCAGGAATTAAAGCAACATGTCTTTCATCCACAGCATGTCTTTCATCCACAGGCCACCGTGGCTCATTTTCTCCTCATTTTTCCTGCCTTCCTGATTTTGTCTTAAGCTGTGTTGAGGTCAGCAACTTGACCCAAGTATGGTGAAGTCCAAGTTTATCCCAGTCTTCAGACCATTTGGTCATGCTCAGGTACAGCTTTGGACACTCAATGCGACAGAGTAGCAAAAATACTTTATCATTAACGATCCTTTTTTTTTAATCTGGCTAAAAAGATTGCAGGATATGCTTGTAACAATATGTGGTATGTTCATATGTGAGACTGCTGTCATGTGCCAGACAACATTGCATTCATAGGTCATAGGAGCAAATATAAGCAAAATGACTCTTAAAATGATTGCTGGTCAGCAGCCTGTTGGACTTTCCCATAAATACATCACCATGAGCATTATCTGAGTTGTCTAGGCTGGAGTGAGGAGTTACTGAGCTAAAACATAACCACAATCCCTGACCATGTAAATGTGAAGAAAGTTAGAGTGAGCATTAAGCTGGAACTCAAGACAGAAAAGGGTCAAGAGAAAAAGATAACTTGACTTTTCTTTTTGTGTGTTGTGTTTGAGCAAAGGATGAGAGCAGACAGAGTGCACTGGTATGTGTGGAGGCTACCATAGTCACCACTCCAAATGTAGAGTGCCTTTCCAACCATGGTTAGTCAGACAGCAGTGTCCAAATATGCAGTTTTTCCTGCTGGTGAGGCTGAGACAGTCATGGTGTGCTGTACAGCTCAGGCCTGAACACCTAGAGTCAGGGCCCGGCTGAAATTTGAACGTTATCCCAATGCATGCCAATCTCAAGAAGAGGAGATGATTCATTGTGCTCTTCTCAGCCTCTGTCAGAAATGTCCAACCTTTAACTGGTGTCATATCCAGAAAATGTCTTATTACATATGAACTGGTTCACTGTCACAAGGTGATAAACATTAACCAAGCGAACTGTTTGTATTCTTTAGGTCAACTTTGCTTTTATATTTACATTTCAGTGAAGAGCATGAAAGCTAGCATGAGAAATCAAAACTGTCCAGAGGCGTAGTTCTCATACGTAGCACAGAGAGAAAGTGAAGTGAAATTTGATGCAAGGACTTCATGTCAGGATGGGCATCGATTTTAATTGTTCTTGCAAGCTCTGCTTTTGATGAGCTTGTCACAGCCAAAATCAATGTGAAGGAATTATTAATAGATAAATATACTGTATGTGGACCATGTAACCTTATCTTACTGTTTACAGTTTGTTTTGATGGCCAAATCCTTGATACTAGCAGGCAAACCCTTATTATTATTATTATTATTATTATTATTATTATTATTATTATTATTATTATTATTATTATTATTATTATATTGTAGCAGAAAAAGAAAGAAATTGAGTTCGAGGCATCAATTTGATATACAAAATACAAAAAATACGTCTTAAAGCAGCAGCTACACATACTATGTATTTACAATAAGTGATACAAATGCAAGTAAAAATCACTGTCTGCCAGAGCTAATCCCCTCAGGCAGAATGACTGCAACCAGCCTCAGTCTGGATGGTGTAACATGGCCTCCATGACATGGCAATGAATGTTTTTTAACATCAGTGGGCTGCTAGACCACATGTACTGTAAACATTGTCTACTTGACTCAGTGCATATTTGTAAAATGAGAGGAGCTCAACAGTGATTGGTATAGTCCATTTTATGTCCCCCAAACATACAGTTTGTGTGTGTAGGATGATATGCTGAGGCTGTCTCCCACATAATCATTCTCACAGTATGTGGGGGGACTATTGTCCTATATAGTGTTATTCAGTATGTGCTGAACCCAGGAACTAGCCTGCTACATGTCCTATTGTCATGTGCCATCAGTACGCACTGTGTTAAACTGACGCCGTTTCTGCTTCAGCTTAACATTCCAGTCTCAGGCCCAGCCTCTTTCCTTCCTAACCCCCCTGGCTACCTTCAGCCTCTTTTCCATCCTCCATCCCCTGTCCCTATACAGCCATGGATGGTACAGTCCCAAAGAGGAAAAAAAAACACAAGAACAGTAGAGAAAGAGAGGAGGCGTGGGGGGTGGGGTGGGGGAGCAACCATGCATTAAGTTATTTTTTAAATGACGGTGATCAGAGTGGAGGAGCATGCTGAAGGGAGGAGGGACGAATAGAAGTGTTCGAGGACCGAGGGAGGCGGGTTCACAGCTCTCCTGACTGACTCATTCTCCCCACTCATTGGTCAGGGGGGCCCCTAGCTTCGCTAATACGCGTTTGAGCGCAAGACATTGGTGACCCTTCTCGCCTACAGTCTTTGAAGCAACCATGACAGCTGTCATCACTACGTACGTCAAAACCTGCCACGCAGATTTCCCCCCTAGTCTTCAGAGATATGACTGTGGGGAGATTGTAGGCATGTAAGATGCTCTAAAACTCCCTGAGAGGAGCATTCAGAGATACAAAAATATTGGGGAATGAACGATTCACATACATGTCCATTAGGGATAAGCATTCCAGTTTGACAAGGTTTTACTTCAAACAGTCCATCTTTGAAGATTGTGGTTAATAGAATATTACAGTAACATCCTGTTATGTCCTGTCTTTGTATTGTTAAAGAATAAGACGCTCTGAACACATTTGTTCTTAACAGTCTGTCAAATACCCCTAAAATCAGTGATCTAGATAACTTCCAACACTGTGTAGATGAGGTCCTAATTGTATCCTGGTTTGAAGAGCTACTGGAATCAATATGCCTCCAGATAGGAATTACTCATGCATGCATGTTATTGCTCTGTGAATGCAGCACGTCAGCAGTGGAACGCCAGTGAAATATGAAGTGTTACAGATTGGACTGCATGCTGGCTGGTTTGTGCAAGAACTGTAGCTCTGGCGGTTTATAAAGAATGTGCATGGGTAAAAGGAAACAGGTGTGTGTGTGTGTGTGTGTGTGTGTGTGTGTGTGTGTGTGTGTGTGTGTGTGTGTGTGTGTGTGTGTGTGTGTGTGTGTGTGTGTGTGTGTGTGTGTGTGTGTGTGTGTGTGTGTGTGTGTGTGTGTGTGTGTGTGTGTGTGTGTGTGTGTGTGTGTGTGTGTGCGCATGCATGTTTGTTCTAACTTTAGAAGTGGCAAGTTTGAGATATTTAGATTGATATTTATGTTGATTTTTGTGATGTAGCTTAAGGTCAAGGTTAGATATGGTGTCAGGTCAGGCATTGAGCATTGATGGTAAGCATTACTGAGAAACAGAATGGACATAGTTGAGGATCCTCATAAGGACAGAAGTGTGTTTGCGTGCGTGCGTGCGTGCGTGCGTGCGTGCGTGCGTGCGTGCGTGTGTATATAAATCACTAGCAGTCTCTTACCGCTGGCCTTGTCATCTAACTTGACGCAACTCTCTGACTGACAGCAGCCCTCACCCTGTGGGTGGAGCAAGCACTGCGCAGATGGAGGAGGAAGATGAATAGTCCCCTGTAGTGAGAAGAGCACAACACAAGAAATACAAGAGAACTTTTTAGACTGTGGAGAAAGTGTTGTTACAGAAACACCTGAAAGGAGGTTATTTTATAGATGAGAGAAATTCATGAGAGCGCTGCATGTGTTGTACGAGTTAATGGGAAGAACAAGGTTGCCAGTGTTTCAGAGTCTGTGCCCTTGGGGAACGCCAGTCCTAATGTTGTCATATTGCAGTAAGCCTTTTTGATTAAAGGGCCTACCACATGGCTAACGTTAATACCCTAATGACAATTGTCACTTCACAATCACAAGAAAGCAGCTCAGTGAGTTTTACTGAGATTTTGCTGGAAATGGACATGATATATTAGCAGAAGTGAATTGTGTTTTTTCCTACCAGCTTCGTTTTTACTGTGTCCTACAGATCTTTTACAGAGTGGCAGCCTACTTTTCTCCAACCTAGATTTAAAAGTACTGCACAGGTCGTATATAGTTTGTGGATCATGCCGTGATGATTATCATAAAAAATATGATAGTAGTCTCGTATAGTAACATCCACCCATCTTACACTGTCAGTAAAGTAGGTTCAAACAAATGCTGCAGTCAAAAGCAGATCGATGCTGAGCTTGGCAGTTGAATAATTTGATGACTACTGAACAACTGCCAGCCTGGTATTTAGCACTTGTGGTATTTTGGATCTGATCAGTGTTATCTGTAATAGCAAGTGCTGTTGCAGCTTCCAACAGTAGGTCAAAAGCAAATACTGTATTGAATGGCATGAAAATGCTGAAATTCCCAGACAGCTACACTATTAAAGCTAGAAAACAGCACATTTTCACCATCAACTAGGGCTGGGGCAATATAACCTAAAATCAATATCACAGTGCTGCCTGCTTCAGCCTGCAGACTGTGGTCATGGGAGAGCCTCCTTTACGACTCCAGGGCCTGTGGCTAACTTCAGGGAACAGAACATTCATCTCTGTACCTAAAACTCAGAAACCCTGTTTGGTTCTTGAGAAGCTTTAGCTTCTAGTGACTCCTGAGCTCTCCGACAGTCAGCACACCTGCCTCACTGAGCACCGCTCTTACAGCAACTTATATTTATAAGCATTTGTACTTTAACCATTCTGGCCAGCAGACGGGGTGTACCACAGTGAAAACTTGTATCGGTGTACCCCAGTTTTTTTGAAGTGTTTTGTGATTTATTTGAAGTACATTTTTCTGTAGAAGATGTTAGAGAAGGGTTTATTTTTGGTCTGGATGCTCTGACATATGCAGCGATATCCAGATGGAGTGACTGTCCGTGCGCGGCTTTAAAGGACACGGCTGATGGCTAAATGCTCAGAACTCTGACGTGTTTGAGTGTGGGTTCGTGTTTTTAGTGTATGCGCCTGTTTGCACATGTGTCCCCTGGTTTTTTTCTGTAAAAGATTGGAGCAGATATTTGGGGCAATCCCCCTCTCTATTTAAATTTCAAACATTTTTTTAAGCTTTCGGAAGCTTTTTTCCCCCCATTTGTCCCTTTTCATTTCTGAGTGTGACCTCGATCCAGTAACCCCTTTACTCCACCATCTGATTCTGCCACACACGACCTCAACCCTCTGCCAACTTCAGTACCAACCCCCTCCACCACTCACACATGCCCACACACAGGCACAGCAATTCCCCCCAGTCCCAGAGATTTTTCATGTTTCCCCGAGCCCTCAGGGATGAATCCATGACACACACCCATAACAAATCCCCTGTGAAGTTGGTTTGACATGTGACAAATGCACAAGATGTGAACAAGCTACACACAAGGCTGATTTTGAACCAAAATGTGGACTGTGACCTGTTAAAATAAGGAAAGCCTGAGGCCAGTGGCTCTAGCTGTGCCTTTGTTTTCTGTCTCCGTTCACCCATGTTTTTATTTCTCACTCTGACTCCTTTTCTACTTATAGGGACGCATGATGATAGTAAAAACGCTGATAGGCAGATCGTTGAATAAACTGTTTCCATTCTCTGATGCTTCAGATTTCATTTGTTCCAGACACAAACTTCCCAGCAGCCTGCTCTGAAAGGCTTAACATACGAGCAGCCTGTCTAACATGTGCACTAAATGTCATCTTCCTATCTCTCAACATGCTGCTGTGGACCCTGACCCTCACAACGTCATCAGGAATCAATCTAAGGTAACACCACACACACACACAAACCTGCACTGACATTTTAAACGCTGAGCTAATTCCATGGTTATGAATCATCTCTGTGTTTAACAAAGAAGCTCCTGTATGTTCTTGACTCCGTTTGGGAACTGTGTGCAACTGCACAAGCGCTGATACACAGTAATGTCTGTACAACTGTTTATGCCACATGAGCCCTGTTTAAAAACTCCCAGGAGTACTCGTTGCAAGGAAACTTTTGAATATATTTGTGCCTCCACAGCTTGCTTTACTGTGTGTCAGTATGTCTCAAGAAGATCCTTTGGACATTTTCCCATAGAAATGAATGGAAATTGAAATGTGAAATTGTTATTAACTTTGCTGTGTAACAATCAGCCATAGACCTGTGTTGTTCATGTCTTTTGTACTACTGTTTTCACCTGCCAGGTCTTTGCCTATGATTACTGCTTCTGGTCCATGGATGAGACAGATAAAGAGAAATTTGCAGGTTAGTTTGCTCAGCAGATCCAGTTCACATTATTAACAGTTTATTGTGTTTGTCACTAAAATGCTTTTCAAGTGGTTCAGTTTAAAAATTCTACAAAGTCACCGTTGTATTGAATAAAATTCTGTGTGTGTGTGTGTGTGTGTGTGTGTGTGTGTGTGTGTGTGTGTGTGTGTGTGTGTCTGTGTCTGTGTGTCTGTGTGTCTGTGTGTCTGTGTGTCTGTGTCCAGGTCAGGAGGTGGTCTTCCAGTGCCTTGGGGAAAGTCTTCTCCAGAATGCCTTCCAGGGCTACAACGCCTGTATCTTTGCCTATGGACAAACTGGTAATTCACCATGAGTAACCTCTCTCAATCTTTGTTGCTTCTGTCCCAACTTTTTTGAACTGTGCTGCTACATCAAATTCAGAATGAGCAGATATTTCCAAAACCAATGGAGTTGATGAGACAAGCATTAGATATAGGGGTTTGGTGTTGTTGTTTGTTTGTTGTATATGTCAAAAAAAAAAAGGATGAGCAAATTAACACGCTCTGTTTTATTTATATTTCACACAGTGTCCCAGCTTTTTTGGAAACAGGGCTGCAGCTACAGGAGTTGGACACAATATAAACAATTCCTCTTTGCCTTCATTAGCATAGTGCTCTAAATCTTTTTGTATAATATTTAAGAGAGGAATGTCAGTGTGGCTGTGTAGCTTCCAATCAGAAGCACATGTTTAGAGACATGATAGACCTGCACAGTGTTGCTAAAGCTGATGACTGAAAAAACAGGGCTGATAATCTCACACATAATGTCAAGACTACAAATCTTTCAACAGACACGTCAGAGCTAATAAATCTACATAAGTCACAACTGAGTTATACACTCAGTGGACACTTTATCAGGCACACCAGCAGCCGCAGTCTAATGCGATCCATCACAACCGTTCTGCCATGAGGACAAGGTGTTTCTAATATTCTGCCCTCCTCATGTATGTTGATGGGAAGAATAAAAAAATCTAATCAATTTAATCAAAAAATGTAATCAATTTGATGCAGTCCAGTGTAACATCACTTTTTATTATGCAGTAATAAACATAATAGAATCTGCACATTTTCAACAATGTCAGGACTAATCGCATGTTACCGACTGTGTAGAATTTGTGGCAGAGCTGTCTTATTGAATTGCATTATATTGCATAATGAAGTGGCCATATGAGATTGTTTTGTAGTTAATGACTCAGAAACATTGTGACTATCTTAGTTGTGGTGCTGGAAGTTGTACATCAGCTGTCACAAAGATGCCATTTTCACTGACGTTGTCTGTGTGTGTTGTTACCAGGTTCAGGAAAGTCATACACCATGATGGGTTCAGTGGACCAGCCAGGTCTGATTCCCCGGCTGTGCAGTGCTTTGTTTGAACGAACCCAGAAGGAACAGCGGGAGGAGGAGAGCTTTACTGTTGAGGTGTCCTACATGGAGATCTACAACGAGAAGGTCCGAGATCTGCTCGATCCCAAAGGGTACAACCTCCACTTGATCTTCTTCTAACCTTTTTTACAAGCTTCATTTCCTAGTGCAGACCCTGCTGACTCTGACATTTGACTCAAACACAATTGTGCAACGTTAATGGACTGAGACATCAAGTTTTAAGTGAATAACCATTATCTGAAGTCATTTTTAGTGTTGATATCAAGTTAGTGTGTAGAAAAGGCAAAGTGGCTAATGAATTCTAGTACTAACAGCTGCTGTGGACAACAGATAAAAAGATCACTCTTGTGCCCTGCAGTCACTGGTGGTGTCCAGTTCATGTCCAGCAGGTCAGCAGTAAATCAGCAGCACAGGCCTGTGTCTGCTGCCCCAGACAGCATAACCTTTGACCTTCACTCACTATGTGACCTTGTGACCTCAGTAAAATGGCCCAAAGAGAAGCAGACCATCTGACAGCCATATGGACTTTGCAGTGGAGAACAGAATGATGAAGTTCTCAGGCCTGGAGCAAGTTTATAGCAAGTGCCAAGTGCTAACAAAGTCTCTATGAACTGGGCAAAGTTGCAGTGGTAGCCAGAACATGCTTAGCCTATATTGCCACTCCTGTTAATACATCAGACGAATAATAACTTGCCAAGAGTGACAGTGTTGTTTGTCTGTGTTTCAAACCTGCTTTTATTTTCTGTCCAGGGGTCGACAAACTCTGAGGGTGAGGGAACATAAAGTTTTGGGTCCCTACGTGGATGGCCTGTCTCGACTAGCTGTTGCAAGCTACAAGGTAAAAATATTTATCTTGAATAGTTCATTTAAATGTTTGCCTGGCTTTTATGTCAGGTTTATTTAAGTGCAGTCCAGCAGGCATGAGTGGAGCATCTTACTTGCATTCCCTCTCACTTTTAGGATTTTTTTAACCGTGCTGCTCACCTGTTTGCAGCAGTGTGCTTATTAGTCCCACCAATCACACTGGAAAGAGGCTAGTTATAAAAATGTTGGCCTTCGATTGGCCCAATCGATCATCGGTCATTAAACATGCATGGAAATCTCACCAAATGTACTGTGTAATCTTCTTTTTCACACTCGTATGGGGTTATGCTGCAGGGAAAATCAAAATGATTTAGTCAGCATTTTTATATTATTTGATTTTTGCTGTTGTGACAGGACATTGAGTCTCTGATGTCAGAGGGAAACAAGTCTCGGACTGTCGCTGCTACCAACATGAATGAGGAGAGCAGCCGATCACACGCTGTCTTCAACATCATCCTCACACACACACTTAAAGATCTGCAGTCTGGGGTAAGATAAACTGTAACACACACACACACACACACACACACACACACACACACACACACACACACACACACTTATAAGATGAGATCAGATTTTTTTTTTCCTCCTGATCATTTTCATTGTGTTTGTACATCATCAGACATTAAATGTCTTTCTTCCATCACGTTCTGTTGTCCCAGAATCCATCTGCTACATCTGACTGACAATGGCAGACATTAACCAATGTAACACAACATTAGTGTATGTATGATTGTGCACGATTCACTGGGCAAACAGTATCTGTCAAATTTTAGATCAATCAGCCACTGCAGCCGGCGGGTGAAAAAGTAGTTACAAATTAATGTCTGCTCAGCTGTCTGAGTGGGAACTCCAAAAAGACCCAAATGACTAATTCTCTGTCCTCACTGACCCACTTAGGCTGTCCTGCTCCTTGCTCTTATTTCCAGACCAAGTTGCCACTAGCAAACACTGTTAATAATTCACAAGCGTGACTTTGAGTTCGTCAGCTGATCCAGCCTGCTCTGTTTTCAAGGCACACCCAGAGTCACTCACTAATTTGGTCATTCAGTCAGTAGGCTCATCAACAATGGCTAATGCGTAGTCTGTCTAGTCAGTGAGTCACTTAGTTGACACGTCCTGAATTTGGATGAATCAGTGTTTGATTGTCTTTGTCACTTTGTTTCAATGATGGATTTAATCATTAGTT
Source organism: Chaetodon trifascialis (assembly GCF_039877785.1). Classification (NCBI taxonomy): domain Eukaryota; kingdom Metazoa; phylum Chordata; class Actinopteri; order Chaetodontiformes; family Chaetodontidae; genus Chaetodon; species Chaetodon trifascialis. The sequence continues at coordinate 26,285,971 of NC_092056.1, forward strand.
GCAGCCTTAGAGTGATTATATATTTAATTTATCAATCAAATAACTGGATGTAGTGTGAAGCTGCTCTTTAATTATATATAGACCTTCTATTTTAATGTATAATGATGTAAAATTTAACATCATCACATCACACACACACACACATATATATAAAGATTTAAGTTAGATAACTTAAACTTCAGCTGAATCTCTGCAGGAATACTGACTGTGTATCATAGCATAGGAGCTCATGTGTGCCCCCCAATGGCTCAGCATGTGTATGAAGGGAAAAAAAAGAAAAGCCACCTAGGACCATAGCAAGATCTGCCAGTGCTGGATGAGTCATTCTGATGCCTGACAGCTCATCACAGGATTTCCTTACAGTAACGTTTCTGTTTCACACTTCAGTCAGTTTGAACTTCGGTCTCATTTGCTGCTGATTCTCAGTTGTTTGTTATTTCGTTCTGTGCTTTGGTCACTTAGTTTAGCGTACTGCGGAGTTTTTAGATGTTTTTATCCTATTAGTTACCATGTGTAGCACCTGTTGATGCCATGACACTTGTTCTGTGCTGTTACCTTCAAGCTGCAGCCAAGCAGGCTGATGAGCTGTATGTCCTGCCTGCTGATCTGGTTGCTGATTCAGGTCCTCTCTCCTGGTCCTTTTTAAGAAAGAAAGAGCATCTGCAGACTGTACACCAAAAAAAAAAAAAAAAGTTTTGCTCTTTTTTTGGATTTCATTTGTTCAGTGTTTCAGATAGAAATCTCTTGTTTGTTTAATACTTTGCTGTACTCTGGGGCATTTGTAGCAGTGCTGGTCTGAAGCTAATCTGTAACAGTGCATTTGAGGTTGATTGTTATCAGTTAATCTCATGACATTATCTTTTCAGGCTTCAGGTTTTGAGTTTGCTCTACCTGAGATTTTAGTGTGGTATGAGGTATATGGTAAAACTCTTGAAGCTGTTAACATCAAACCTATCACTTTGTCAAGATGAGGTTGTCTTTTGTTTTCACAGCACAGTGGAAACCCCCTTAAACACTTACTTATTCTACAGTAACATAGATGCTGCTCTCATTTCCTTCACAAAACTCCAGGAGCAAAATTTGAGATTTTAAAACATGATATGATCCTTTTCCAACACTCAAGACTAATTTTAGTTAGCTTTGTGACTTTTGAATTTCTTTTTCTTTTTTTTTCCTTTTTTTTTTGCTTAGCTTTAATTTCTTCAGCACCACAAGCAGCTAACAGGAAGTAGATGCTTTTGTTATTTAAATGTATTTTCAGGCAAAAGTCACAGCTTTCAAGAAGTTAGGAGTAGTTTAGAATCCAGACTGACTCATGGAGGTATGCGGCTGTAGGATTAAACCTGTTTTTTCAGAAGGTCCACTATAGACACAGACAGATGACTGAAGCTGCTGACGTTGAGCTGCTGATGTGCTGCTTTCACTGTGCGGCAGGTGAACGATCAGGTGTTACATTCAGCCTTGTCAGCTACTGACCTGTCACGCTTGGCCAGGAGTGGATCTGTCCCAGTGCAGATGGGGATGTGATATCCAGTTCTTTAACAGCCTGCAGCAGGAAACTGAAGGAACCTGTCAACAAGAGACTGAAAGATGAGAAACCAGAGTCTAACAGAGCATCTTGGCATCACCACGTCGATAGAATCACAAGAACCAGATCAAAGTGGAGAGAACAAGCCCCTCTGAACAAAAGTGGACCAAAGCGTCTACAGTAGCTCAGCAAAGGCAACAGCAAATTCACAAGGGGAGCTTTCTGATAAAGCCAAACGGCTTCTAGTTTATTTATGGGTTGTCTGTTGCTGCCATGCTTGCAAATCAGAGTAGTGCTTAGTTGAAATCCAGCCAGGGATTGCCTTGATGTAGTGCGGCCGTGGTGATTAATGAGACTTCGGAATTTTGTGACCTCACCTCACAATGATGTATGGTACTGCTTTCAGGAATTTCGGCAGATCCAGATCTGCAGGTATGTCCTAGACTGGAGCTCCAGGACATTTTATATGTCCCACCAGGCTGGACATTGCATTGCTTGGTGTCATATGGCTAACCATCCTGAGTTGACAAGTTGATGAATATTCAGTCAGAAGACAATAAGAAGGACAACAAAAGCTGGTCGCTTTATACAGAGTTCAGAAATGAAAGTCAACCCTTGTCAGGCTTCAAGGCCACTGTTGTTGTTGATGTGTCCTTCCAGCCCATTAAACCTGCGTCTTGCTATTTGGCTGCAAGACAAACAGAAAATAATGGCAATTATGACTGCCATTGTTGCTGTGAATAACATGTATGCCTTATGTCATTAGGAGTCATTCATGAGTTTGTTGGTGTAATAAATTTCTGAACTATATTAGCCAATGTTAAATACTGCCAGCTGTGGCCAGTATTAACGTGAACATAGTCTGAGCAAAGCTCAACTTATGGGTACAGTTTGCTCCAAGGTAGATAGAAAGCTGTCTGCTTTGGACATAAATGTTGACAGAAAAAACAAACAAATCTTCCACAACACCTAGGAGGCTTAGTGCTGCTAATGAATAAAGAATATGCAATTTGCCAGCTTACTGGCTAAATATAGAGGCAGTAATCATACTTTCTCTCTGTCCCATTCTCTCTCTGTCTAGACGAGTGGAGAGAAGGTGAGTCGGTTGAGTCTGGTTGACTTGGCTGGAAGTGAGCGAGCAGCAAAGACCGGAGCGGCAGGAGAACGGCTCAAGGAGGGAAGCAACATCAACAAGTACGCAAAAGCAGTTCAACACACATGCACATACAGAAACCCACAATTAGGTGTTTCCCCAGTTGTTGAGTATCCTTAGCTGTTACAGCTGTGCTTTCGTCCCTGCAGTGTTTTGTTTTGTTTTGTTTTTTAACCAGATAGTGTCGTCATACCACTCCTGTAACTCACTTTTGGTCATTTGCATTTTGGAATTGCAAAGTCCATGTGGTGGCGGAACATGACAGGGACAAAAGTGGTATACCCACCCCTAATATATAGTCCAACTGCAGCAACTTAAGCGTAGTATTATACAAAGTGAATGAGTCTGGAAAACTCTTCAAACACACTGAATGTTACATGACATGATGTGTCATATATGCAGAGATTCACCCACTAAAGAAACAGACACACAGTGATACCAACCCTTGAACAGATACATGAAGTGAAAAAGAAAGAACTTGACCCGAGTTTTTTTTTGTGCGTGTTTGTCAGGTCACTCACGACTCTGGGCCTTGTGATCTCGGCACTAGCTGAACAGGGAACAGCCAAGAACAAAAACAAGTTTGTTCCTTACAGAGACTCTGTTCTGACATGGCTGCTGAAGGTACATACATACATATCCAGTACATGTTCTTTACCGTCTCAAAGGAAAAGGGAAAATCCTCCTGTATTTCCTGCATCTTTCTCCAGGACTGTCTGGGTGGCAACAGTCGCACAGCAATGGTTGCAACTGTGAGTCCAGCAGCAGACAACTATGAGGAGACGCTATCGACCCTGCGCTACGCAGATCGAGCAAAGAGCATTGTGAACCATGCTGTAGTTAACGAGGACCCCAACGCTCGCATCATCAGGGAGCTCAGAGAGGAAGTAGAGAAACTAAGAGTACAACTGACTCAGGCAGAGGTGAGATATCTTTGAAATATTAGAAGTGAGCGTTTAGGAACCTCTGCTTTCCCATATTTCTCACTTTCTGTTTTTTCCTTCAGTCTTTGAAGGCTCCAGAGCTGAAAGACCGTCTAGAAGAGTCAGAAAAGTTGATTCAAGAGATGACCATCACCTGGGAGGAGAAACTTCGCAAAACTGAGGAGATTGCACAGGTAAGACAGATGAGAGTTTTGAAAGTTATTTAATTCTATATGTAATTATTAAACCAAATTGAGCAACTGTACAAGATCTCTCCCGGTTTGATTTTCTGCATTTGGTGAAGCTCCTCCCAAGCAGTAGTTTCAGATATGGACTTAAACACTGTATGAATGTTATGTTTGTGTGTTTGCAGGAGCGTCAGAAGCAGTTAGAGAGTCTGGGTATTTCTCTCCAGTCCTCAGGGATTAAGGTTGGAGATGATAAGAGTTTTCTTGTCAACCTTAACGCTGATCCTGCCCTTAATGAACTTCTGGTTTACTACCTGAAGGTATGCACACATGCACACACACACACACACACACACACACACACACACACACACACACACACACACGCACATATATATATCGGCCACCCTCTTCATGTTTTACTGAATGCCTTCTTATTTATTCGTCTTATAAACACCAGACAATATTGTCACTGAGTTTTCCATCTGTGTTTAAGTCAGTGTCCAATCCATCTGCCCTTTTTAACATTACATCCCAGCTCTGCCATTGGGATTGTAGAAAAAATTTCATAACAGCCTGTGTGAGTAGGAGTCAGTTGTCATCGACTGACGATGGGTGCTTGTGGATAACTGTGTTTTGTGTTTTTGGAAGCCTCGAGACAGAAATGTAATCAATTCTATCAAATCTGACTGCACAGATCAGCTTTTGAGGGAAAAAAGGGTAATAAAAAGTTGGTGGGTTGGATCAGAACAGATAAAGTCATATCAAAACTCATGGCAGGGGCAAATCAAGTTTGTCAGTTGTGCTTGTATTTATAACAACAATGGATACTTTCCAGACTCGCTTTAATCCAGTAATTTGTCCGACTGTCAGATGATAAAGTCAAGCAATATCTTGAATGTTTATACCCAATTTTATTTTTCTTATTTTTTTTATTCCTGCTCTTATTTGTGTAGTAGCACCTTGGGCCTGTGAAGAATGACATTGTGATCTGCTCTGTACTCTGTATATGGATGAATGACAATAAACTTGAACTTGTGTTTCAGGAGCACACAAAGGTGGGCTCAGCAGACTCTCAGGACATCCAACTGTGCGGGATGGGTATCCTGGCAGAGCACTGCATCATCGAAATCGCAGATGCTGCTGTCATCCTCACGCCCTACCGCAATGCTCGGTAAGGACCACCAACATCACACACTTAAAGTCCAGTGTTGGCAAGACACCTAAAATGGCGTTGTTAAGAGTTCTTTTACCACTGGAGACATCGTCACATCAGTTTTTATCAGTAAATCCTAATGTCAGTGCTGCCTTTATTGTGTTTTAGGACGTGTGTTAATGGTTCTCCAGTAACCAGTGGTCTGCAGCTTCATCACGGGGACCGAATCCTCTGGGGAAACAACCATTTCTTCAGGTAATTTTATATATATATATTTTGTATGTTTGCTGATTTGTATTTGTGAATGTTTTTTTCGTATCATAAAAAATTGCTCATACTTCTGAAAATGATTTTGTCAATTTGGATAAATTGCACACACTTCAAATTCATGTACACATTTTTAATTTGTAGTTAGTTTTTTATTCAGACGCACCCAGCTCTTCTAATGTATCTCATCTGTGATCTGTAATAGTTAGGAATTATTCAAGATATTACCTAATCGCTGATAATTGGGTTATAGCAAACTGACCAACTGATACCAAAGATTACAGTGAATTAATTGGACATCCCACTGCAGGATCAACCTGCCTAAGCGGCGTTTTCGGGGAACTGAGGATGAGGAGGGCGAGGGTAGCGTAATGAAGAACAGTGGCAGCAGCGAGCAGCTGGATGCAGATGGTGACACAGCCAGCGAAGTGTCTAGTGAAGTCAGCTTCTCCTATGAGTTTGCCCAGACAGAGGTCATGATGAAGGCCCTGGGCAATAATGGTAAGGAGGCGTTAAATATCTTTACTCTGCATAGACAGAACATCAGCTAGTTTATTCTCCTGTGTGTGTTTTCTGATTCATCTACGTTTTGTCCTGTCAGACCCCATGCAAGCAGTCCTGCAGTCTTTGGAGAGGCAGCATGAAGAGGAGAAGCGCTCTGCTCTGGAGCGACAGAGACAAATGTATGAACAGGAACTCCAGCAGCTCCGCAAGAAGCTGAACCCGGACCGTCTGTCCACGGGCTCGTCTGGAGGGTCAGTGTCTGGCCAGCAAGGTCCGGGACAGCAGTCTCACTACCGCAGCCTGGAGAGACTCAGTATGGGAGGAATGAGTCATTCATCCAGTGCTCAGAGCAGACTGAGACAGTGGAGTGAGGACAGGTGCGAGTGTTTGTATGTCTGTCTGTCTGTCTGTCTGTCTGTCTGCCTATATAGAAATGCACACTGAATTAGAGACTCTTTACTTCCATGTATTCTACGTCCATTTGGATATGAATACAAACTAAACACCTTCTCCTTCCATTCCCTGCTCCCTGCCTCGGTCACTCTTTCTTCTCTGCCACCTCCATTCCTCCAACAGGGAGGTGGTGCTGGTGAGGAGTCTGCGGCGGCTGAGGGAGCAGATAGTGAGGGCAAACCTCCTGGTGCAAGAAGCCTGTTTCATCGCTGAGGAGCTGGAGCGACACACAGAGTACAGAGTCACGCTGCAAATCCCATCAGACAACCTCAACGCAAACCGCAAGGTCTCACACATAAACATGTGGCCACTCATATGCACATTCCCTGTCTTCTGTTTTCAGCAGAGCCAGTTCTCTTAATATATCTGTGTGTGTGTGTGTGTGTGTGTGTGTGTGTGTGTGTGTGTGTGTGTGTGTGTGTGTGTGTGTGTGTGTGTGTGTGTGTGTGTGTGTGTGTGTGTGTGTGTGTGTGTGTGTGTGTGTGTGTGTGTGTGTGTAGAGGGATGCAGTGCTCAGTGAACCAGCAATTCAGGTTCGACGTCGGTGTCGAGGGAAGCAGATCTGGAGTCTGGAGAAGATGGAGAACCGTCTGGTCGATATGAGAGAGCTGTACCAGGAATGGCAGGACTACCACGTCCATCACCATGACAACCCTGTGAGTTAGCTTGACAAATGTGCCACGTGAAGTCTTATCAATTACCCTCCCAAGTCACTAGGACAGGAACAGGAGTCCCCCAATCCAGTAAAGACCTACTTAAATGAGGACACACCCTTTGGCCAGCATATGGAATCATAAATGAGTACTATTGGGACCTGTGTGCTAACATGCTAAAACTTGCATTTCAGTAAATTTAAGTTGCATTCCATGCTATCCTGTTTGCCCTCGTTCAGGTGATGCGCTCATATTTCCGTCGAGCAGACCCGTTCTTTGACGAGCAGGAAAACCACAGTCTGATCGGCGTTGCCAACGTCTTCCTTTCCTGCCTCTTCTATGACGTCAAGCTGCAGTACGCTGTTCCCATCATCAACCAGAAGGGGGAGGTGGGTCGTCAAAGACTTGTTGGTTAAATCCCATTATCTGTTTTTCACAGCTTTCATTCTCCAGAATGAATTTCCTCAGTGTCGTTTCTGTTGGTTTCTAAATTTCAGAAACTACTTCTGTTTAGATTTTACATTGGTCAAACGCTATTCAGACGATAATCATGTTCCAAGAATGCTAAAGTCCTGTAGTGTTGATGGCAAAATACAATAAAAACTATAAAAAGGAAATGCCAGCTGTAGTTGTGGAGTGGACCATACATTCACAGACACATTCTGGGTGTGATTGCAAAGAAGGTTGGGTTGTTTTTTTTATTGTTTTTTATGTGTGTTTTCACACTCTGTGGTCAGGTGGCAGGGCGTCTTCATGTGGAGGTGGTGAGAGTTGGAGGGGGATTGGAGGACAACATGGCTGGAGGAGATGAATCCGACAACAACCAAGACGCTGAAGTCCAGGATCGCAAACTGGTCTGCATGGTAAGACGGACAGATCATCAGCCAGATGTACATCATCTCTGTTCAGACCCGCTGTAGTCAGTAGTTTGAACTCATTCCTTTAGCTTTGATTTCTAGTTCAAAGAGCATTAAGTGCATTTAGTCTACTTAAATTTTCATTACACACTCAGTTGCCAGTTTATTAGGTAAACTAAGTTAAACCTGTCCTGCAACACATCCCACCTTCAATAATGTTGATATATAGTAATATGTAATGATAGTAATTAGTGCTGTCAAAAATATTGCGTCATTTTTTTTTTTATTGCGAGATTAACGCTCTTTGTGACCTAGTGAACCTGTAGTTTTTTATAAGCTGTGGCCACTGCTAGTAACGTAAGAAAAACTACAGGATTCTACAGGAGTTTAAGCCATGGTTTAACTGCACTATGGCCTGAGTCCTAGTTTACAATGATGTGCACTTTATTTTGTATCACCCTGTTTTGATCCCTTAGAAAGGGTTGTTGAAGGGGCTTTTTTTAATCAAGTTTTTATTTTTTGTCATCTGTTTATTGACAGTGTTAAATTGTGTGAGATTTGATTCATTCAAATGTGAATGACTGCTCGAAGTGAGAATGTTAGTGTGAAATATAACACTACACATTGTTGTTTTCAATTAAAAAACATTTGCACAAAGCAAGCCTATCCACTTTTCCATGTTGATAACAGTATTAAAATGATAATTCAAGGGACATTCAGAATAGATAAAAATGTGCGATTAATTTGCGATTAATCGCGAGTTAACTATGACAGTCATGAGATTAATCGGGATTAAATATTTTAATCGATTGACAGCACTAATAGTAATATTAGACTGCATTAATTTTAGCTTGCAAAAGATATATGTTTAAATGTTGAAATGATTTTTTTACCTGTGCATCCTCTACAGATAAAGATCCTGCAGGCCACTGGTCTTCCTCAGTTTCTGTCCAACTTCGTCTTCTGTCAGTATGCATTCTGGGACCAGCCTGAGCCCATCATTGTGGCTCCTGAAGTAGACCCATCATCCTCTTCGCCCAGCACCAAGGACCCACACTGCATGGTGGTGTTTGACAGCTGCAAGGTAAAACCTGGGCGGGAGACAACGAGTCCAGATTCAGTGCTTTAATGAACCTTTAATTGTTCTTGTGTTTAACTGACACATGGGGAGGAGGAAATGAAATCGTTAGTGGTGGTGGTGGGGTTCTAACTTGTTGTTGTTGTTGTTGTTGTTGTTGTTGTTGTTGTTGTTGTTGTTGTTGTTGGTGGTGGTGGTGGTGGTGGTGGTGGTGGTGGTGGTGGTATAATGGTCTGATTTTTTTCTTTGGTCCTGTAGGAGCTGGCAGTGTCAGTAACAGAGGATTTCATCGAATATTTGACTGAAGGGGCAGTTGCCATTGAGGTGTATGGACACAGACAGGCTGATGCAGGGAGAAATCCTGCCCTGTGGGACCTCAGCATCATCCAGGCCAAGACACGCACACTACGAGATAGGTAGACACACACACTCACCCCTGGCTCATAGTGTTGCTTGCAAGACTAGTTTGACATGCTTTCCAGTAAGTGATGAAAAAACCAATGCACCAGTGTTGCTCACATTTGCCAATAATGTTTAATAATGTTTTATGAAGGTGGAGTGAGGTAACACGTCGCTTGGAGCTGTGGATTCAGATCCTGGAGATAAACGAGAACGGAGACTTTGTCCCAGTGGAAGTGGTTCCTGCTAGAGATGTGCGGACCGGGGGAATCTTCCAGCTTCGGCAGGTAGGGATGAGCCAGAACACAACCACAGTCAAACTGGTCACCGCAGGTGGAACTGGCAAACTACAGCTGAAAAGCCAACTTCAGAGTATTTTCAAACTAATGTCCTCTCTCCTAAATGTCTGTGTCTTGCTCCATCTCCTCCCCCTCCTCATCAAAGGGTCAGTCAAGGCGAATCCAGGTGGACGTGCGCTCAGTTCAGGACTCGGGCACCATGCCTTTGATAGCAGAAATACTGCTTGCAGTGTCAGTAGGTTGTGTGGAGATCAGAAACACCACAGCAAACCAGGAAGGAGATGAGATGGACAGTTATCAGGTAGACCCCTTTAAAACAACCCTACAGTCTTGTCTTACATTGACTTACAGAGGAACTGAAGATGATTATCTGATTGGTTTGTTGTAAAGGAAAGAGACCTGGAACGTATGAGGGGCCAGTGGTTAGGTGCTCTCACTAAGAGACAGGAGTACCTCGACCAGCACCTGCAGAGCCTGGTCAGCAAAGCAGGTAATGCATTAAAACACACACGTCAGTATGCTTACACATTCAGAAATGTGTAATGCTGTTCTCTGCTCCTGTAGCTCAAGGTTGTATTGACAGGCGTCTTCAGGATTAGGCAAGTTAAAATGTGCGTGTGTTTTAGTTTATGGTGTGTTTAACGTTTGAGCGTTGTTGTGCGCACAGAAAAGACAGAGGACGACATCGAGAGGGAGGCCCAGCTGCTCGAGTGGCGCTTGACTCTGACAGAGGAGAGGAACGCTGTTATGGTGCCCTCTGCTGGCAGCGGCATTCCTGGAGCGCCTGCTGAATGGTATGACACACAGCAGGGTGTGTCTCTGTGTGTGTGTGTGTGTGTGTGTGTGTGTGTGTGTGTGTGTGTGTGTGTGTGTGTGTGTGTGTGTGTGTGTGTGTGTGTGTGTGTGTGTGTGTGTGTGTGTGTGTGTGATTTGATTTAGTATTTCTTTGTGATTGCCTCAACTTACCTTAACAGAAAATATATCTTGATTGTTCACAGGGTTCCTCTGCCAGGCATGGAGACTCATATTCCTGTTGTCTTCCTGAACCTCAAACGTATGTCCCTTCCTTTCTGTATGACATATGCTTGCTCACAGGTTTTTCTACTCACAGGCTGATTTACAATATTTTCTGTTGGTTTTCCCAGCTGATGACCTCAGCTCTCAAGACCAGTTTGAGGTTCCTGAGGCCGGAGGTTGGGATGCCACCCTGAGCGGAGAGGATGAGGATGATTTCTTTGACCTACAGATTGTCAAACACTACGATGGAGAGGTGAGCATGGACCTGCATGAGGTTTTTTTTTTTTTTTGCTTGTTTCTTTGTTTTTCCAAGGAATTCCTGGAGTCCATTCTGGGAACCGTTTCATTAACTGGTTGTGTTTGTCCGACCCCGTAGGTAAAAGCAGAGGCATCATGGGACTCCACTGTCCATGATTGTCCCCAGCTCAGCCGTGGGGGAGCGTGGCCGGAGCAGCGAGTATACCTGACAGTTAGAGTGGTGGTTCAGCTGAGCCACCCTGCCGACATGCAGCTGGTCCTGAGAAAGAGGATCTGCGTCAACGTTAACCCGGGCCGCCAGGGTTTTGCCCACAACTTCCTCAGAAGGATGTCGACCCGCAGCACCATACCTGGCTGTGGGGTCACCTTTGAGGTGGTCTCCAACATCCCTGGGGTAAGGCCGGGGTGAAATGTCAGGGAACTAGTGTTTTGCCAAAGATATCAGCAGGGAGGATGATGGAAAACATGATATTTTGTCCCATCAGGACGCCCCTGGTTCAGAGGACAGGGAGATGCTGGCCCGGCTTGCTGCCAGCGCACACAACAGCCAGTCAGGTGATGACGAGGCTGCAATTGAGAAATACCTCCGCAGTGTCCTCAGTCTGGAGAACATCCTGACTCTGGATAGACTCAGACAGGTAAACGGAGAAACTGGTAGATTTAGAGTCAGAGAGTTAATTTTAACACATATCAGCCTACAAGAGTCATTGCTTGTTAGAAGTTGTTTTTTTTTTCTTTCTGCACTTTATACTTTTTATACTTTCCAGTATGTTGAAAATGTCCTCTCTGTGTGTGTGTGTGTGTGTGTGTGTGTGTGTGTGTGTGTGTGTGTGTGTGTGTGTGTGTGTGTGTGTGTGTGTGTGTGTGTGTGTGTGTGTGTGTGTGTGTGTGTTTTTAGGAGGTGGCTGTGAAGGAGCAACTGACAGGCAGAGGGAGGAGCAACAGAAGGAGCCTAAGTTCTCCTTCCGTCCACAGGGTAAACACAAATACAATGACATTATACTGCCCAATATATTACAACATCATATGAATTCTCTCTCTCTCTGTCTCTCTCTCTGTCTCTCTCTCTCTCTCTCTCTCTCTCTCTCTCTCTCTCTCTCTCTCTCTCTCTCTCTCTCTCTCTCTCTCTCTCTGTTCATTCGTCCTCAGCTGTCTGGAAGCAGACAAGACTTATCCACAACCTGCCTGCTTGACGATAAGGTAACACACAGGATATGCTTCAGTCTCTACATCAAGTTCAAAGTGTTGTGATCATTTGTGGATCCAGTTTCAATCATTTGTCTGATGTAATTAAATAAAACTTTCCTGTTTAAAGTAGCAAAGTGAAAACTTCTCAGTCTCATATATCATGTTCATGCACAGTGGTGACATCTGCTTTCACACGTTGTTCTACAATACACTTTTTTTTGCCCTGATACCATAATTTATTATTTTACATATATATTACAAACCAATGTCTTTCTGTCCGTTTCTCAGGGCCGATGGGAGAGTCAGCAGGATATCTTCATGCCTTCCCAGTGCCACCGCACCCTCCCCCGGCCTGCGTCTTCTCCCTCCACCTATTCCACCTCCCCCTCTTCATCCCCTACTCCCTTCGGCATGACGCCGCCACAGACCCAGGAACCAGAGCAAGGTAAACCTTTCCCCACTTTGCCTTTCCGCTCTTCTCTACTGTGAATTCCTCATCACTTTACCTCCATGCTTCATACTCTTACTCTCCTACCAGTTCTTTCATCCTCCTCTCCTCTTCTTTCCAAACAGATTTATCCATTTCTACTATATACTGATCTCACTGGTGCTTTGACACACTCCTTGCTTTGCTCTTCTTCCATCTCTTCTCCTTCTGTTTGATGTTGCCAACATACAGCAGTTCATGACACAGTCCCATGTGTCGTTTCCATAATTAAATGCTGGGTCTCTACTCGTTTCCTTCCTCCCTAGTAGTGTCTGTCCTCCTACCTGCTCCTTCTGGTGTCAGTCACATCTGTTTGTGTAACCTGCGTTGTCTCATGCAATGTGTTGCTTCTCTTGCTTCATATTCATTACCAAAGCTTTTCAGTGTCAAGTTAATTGACCTGTTTCTATCAGTCTGAATATTTCTCTTTCTCATAGTCATTTCTTGCCCATGTCAGAAATCACGTTAGTCTGATGTCCTTCAGATTAATTCCGTCCACAGAATGAATTAATCTGTTTTTTTATGATTAGTTTCTGTTTGATAATTCAGTGAATTAGAATGTTTAATCACATTGTAATAGCCAAATCAGCCATCTGTGCGTCAGTGTGTCCTATGGCCAGCTGATGTCTTCTGTCTGTCACTGTGTTGGGGTTTTTTGCCATTTTCTGGACTCGCTTTCAACTTCCGGTCTTAATCTTTCACACCTCTCTGCCTCCCACACCTGCTCATCTTTCCTTGCTTCCTTCCTCTTCTGCCTCGTCCTCCTCCTCTCTCACTTCTCCACCCCCTCCCCCAGGTCGTTCAGGACTTGCTGCCTCTTATCTTTCAGTTAAGGCGCTGGTTCCTCAGATGCCCAAACTGCTCAAGTCTCTGTTTCCAGCACGAGACGACAAGAAGGAGTTGAGACCGTCACCGCACAGCCAGCAGGTCAGCAGAGTCAGCAGAGCTCAGAGCCCAGAAAACTGTGCCTGGTTGCATAAACTACCTTAAGTTTCAAACTTCAGCTTGTCTCTTGTGCAAACTTATAATGTCCCTGATGTTTCCCTAAACTCAGGGGTTCATTTAGGAGAGACTTGTCTCCTTGCCTCAGTGTTTAAACTAAGACTTTCACTGTAGTTACTGTCATGATACAGCATGTGCACTTCAGTTGCCATGGTTACACTTCTCTCACGTCATCATCCTTTAACATTACATCAGCATCCAATCTATATTCTCTAACAAGTCGCACGACTCACAGTTCAGTAGGTTTTCCTTGTCCCGACAGATGTGTGCTGGTATCCCCCCTCCTCAGTCACATTAAATTCAGCCATTGTCTTACGTTTCCCAAATTAATTCACTTCTAAGAGAATCGTATGGACTCATTTAAAAATTTCTAAGGAAAATAGCTACCAAAGACCTACTAGCAATATATAAGGAAATACATAAGGAGCTAAGGGCAGACACTTGGAGATCAAAGGGTTCCCCTTGAAACATTGTAAGGAAATCCATATGGAGATTTTATGCAGCTCATTTCTCTCAGGCACACTTTGTGGTTTAATGTAACGGAGCACAGGCCTTTGTCTAACTGTGTGAATTACAGTAAAAAATAACATGTGTATAACAAATAATGACTCATACTAGGCTGGTTCAACTGCTATATTTCAAGCTCATGCAGCGAGGCCACCATTCATGTTTGCTTGTCATGACCTTATTTGTTGTTACTCAGCAGCATGTTCCTCGCATCATGGCATCAGGAGGGGACGACAGCCGAGTCAAGGCTGAGACGGTGAGATTGTGTCCCTGTCCAGCTTCCCCTTAGGAGTTGAACAGTTTTTTGTTGTTGTTGTTGTTTTTTTTTTTATGTTTTTGCAAGCTGCAGTAACATAAATGTACATGTACATCATATGTGGTTTAGAGACCTTTTCATGTATTTACTCATTAGCCCAAAGGGAAGCAGCATTATCTGTGTAGTTGACCACTAGACTTTATAGAAAATGATTGTTCCAGTGAGTGGTTGTAGCGTTTTTGGGGAAGTTGATTATTGTTGCTGATTATTCTTTGTTGTTTTGCCTTGTCTGCATGCTCTCGTCTGTCCCTCCGCTCCTGTGGCAACCATTGGTGTCCTGTAGACTGCTATTCTACGGCCCCCAACCAAAGACAGACGGGCTGAGTTCCCAGAAGTCCCTCCTCTTCCTGTGCATGACCCGCATGACACTACCCCCCTCAGCCCTCTCAGCCAGTCATCAAGCGGCTACTTCTCCAGTAGTGTTTCTACAGTTACTCTGTCTGACGTCCTCCAACCCTCCTCCTCATCCTCCTCCCTCCTGGCCGCTGAGACTACGTTACCCACAAACTCCCAGCAGCAGGGCGCTGACAGGAACGATGTTGTGACCTCTCCCTCTCAGTTTAGCGTCAAGATGGCCGTCGTCACTCCACCTGTTTCCCACAGCACAACCAACCACAACAACGTCACCACAGAAAACTCCTTCTCTGAACAGAAGCTGGTCAACTCAGGAGGAGGAGGAGGAGGAGGTGAAGGCTTCGAGAGGCTGGAGATCTTTGTGGATGATGAAGAGCGTAGCCATGATGATGTACTGCCCGATTGGCTGACAGATGGGGCGTGTGTTACAGTGGGAAGCAATAAGGCTGGAACAGTGCGCTACGTGGGAACGACACAGTTCGCTGAGGGAGTGTGGGTGGGGGTGGAGCTGGACACCCCTGTAGGTAGGTTCACAGTTAAAAAGGGTCATTTCACCCAAATGATGCAGATGCATGAGAAACCACTCCCTCAAACACCAGGCTTTAGCAGAGTGAAAGAGCACTGCTCATTTATACTACATACAGTGTAGTGTAGTACTTCTGTAAAAAGTATTTCAGAATGATCAGCTGAGCCCTGACTGGCTCCTCAGTCAATATGCTGCCTTTACTTAGTGGAGCTTTACGTTATAGCGCTGAGTGACCTCTGATTGTTGGTGACGACCTTCTTTATTTTCTCCTACAGGTAAAAATGACGGTTCGGTCGGAGGTCATCGTTATTTCCAGTGTAAACCGGGTTACGGGGTGCTGGTTCGCCCAAACCGACTGTCCTTCCGTGATCGGGCCAGTCGGCGCACGGGAGACCTTGCTCCTCCCGCCCACGTCCCTGTCCTGCGAGGAGAAGCCATTGTTGCCCGCCGGGGGGAGAACCGCAAGTCCTGGAGCAGCTGAGACAGGGAAACCAGGAGCTAAATGGGAGAGATGAACTCCCCACAGCCCTCCTCCCCCTTCACCTCCTCCTACTACTCCTCTCTTCTTTTCCTCGCAGCTATGCAACAGGCTCCCACATCAGAACTGACATTCTGCCTACCCTCTATGGATTGAAACTACATTCACTACATCCCTTCACAGGTGATGGATAAAAATAGCATAATGTCAGTGAAGAGACCATTCAGAAGGAATGCAAGTAAATAGATGAAAGACTGCAGAATATATGGAAGTCCATGGAAGGACTCTTATCATGTGGGAAGATCATGCTACATGAACGGTGGTCAGTGGGAAGACTGCTCAGAGTGATCGGAGGTCAGTGCAGACTTTGTTGTATTTGGAGTGTTGCGGCTCTGCAGTGGTGTGGATCGGACGCTGTGGTCTGGAACTGATGCGCAGGGATGTAAACTAATCACATTTTAGGCAGGAGTTCCATTTTTTGTCTTTTTCTGTGAATATGTTTTAAACTTTTAAACTTTGCCACTTTTATTTTTCTCTTCACCCTTCATAATGATTAGTTATTCTTAGTAGTCAGGTAGAAAAGATCAAAATATACTCAATGAGCATTCTGATATGTAACCACATTCTTGTGACAAGCTGAAAGCACCATCTTAAATGTAGAGTATTGAATTATCTCCTAGTATCTCAGTGATAATTCTTACTCTCCCTTTATGTCTCACTATAATATGTGCTTTGTTTTCTTTGTGAATGAGGAAATAGAAATAGATCGATCAGTTTTGTTTTTTTTTAACTTGCTGACACCAGTCATGCAGCGATTTTTCACCTGTGATGCGTTTGCATCCCTGGATATGAGGTTTCTACCAGACCGTCCCAGAATCCCCTGCTCCAGCTGCCACTCTCCTGAACTCTCTATGTCTGCAGACAGACACTTTGACTCATTGTTTGAGACACGTCTCCTCCTCCTAGACTCCTCCTTTCTTTTGAAGATAGATCCTCCCAGAATGTGCCTTCACCATGGCTTGGTCTGCATTTGTTTGTCTGTATATTTAATGTCTGTTAGCTGTGTTTGTGTTTAAGAGAATGCCTTGAGCTAAGTGTGGGGTGATCTCAGGGACTGCAGAGGGGAAAGGACGAGGTGTGTGTGTGTGTGTGTGTGTGTGTGTGTGTGTGTGTGTGTGTGTGTGTGTGTGTGTGTGTGTGTGTGTGTGTGTGTGTGTGTGTGTGTGTGTGTGTGTGTGTGTGTGTGTGTTTGTTTAAGTGCATAAGTGCTGTACGGTGTTGTGCACAGGTTCATGTCCTAGTCGTGTTGATGTTGAAGATTATATGTGTAAAGCAGGAACAGTTGTGTCCTTGTTGGACAAAGCCACTATGGGAGCAAATTGTTCATACTGGGAGGCTTTAAAAGTGGATTTTGCACTGGTGACGTTGGATAAGAAGCATCTGTATGTGAGCAGAAGGCGTCTGTGGTCATGTGCAGCGAGACAGAGGTAAAGGAGTGTTAACAACCTGAAATGTGACAATGTGAAAATGGCTCATGATGACCTTTAACTCGAGTGTGTTCTCCATCTGAGTGGGCTGTCTGGATGTCTGCTCTGGGGGCAGATTTGCCGGTAATCAGCTGGGGTTGACATTTGGAAACCAGGAGGCGCTGTTGAGAGGAGTACTGTGGTGGTGGGCTGGTGAGAAATAGGCATGTGTATTGTGTAATGAGGAAAAGAAAAGAAAAGAAAGAAAAGTGAGAAGGACTCGCAGATGTTTTGCTGCGTGTTTCACTCTTGAGCAGAGAACCAACTTGCTTCTATGCATTTGATCTGTTTTCTAACAGATTTTACTTTTTGTTTCTGAGTGACTGGCACAGCTGGGAGAACGAGCTGTGCGTTTCAGGAGAGTCTTCAACACAAGCACCGTTCTGGCTGATTGAACAGTCCTGGCACGTCTGTTGAAGAGAGAGTTTTTGAAATTAGTTTTTTTAATTGAATGTCACATTCCAGAGGGACTTCAACATTTTACAGTGACCTTATTCTTTACATATGAATTGATGGGAAGCATTGATGGTACATCACTGCACAGTTCATACTTCATGTATACCATCAGTTCATGAAAAATATAGATTGAATATTTGAAATATAACTTGTCCACAAGTTAAAGGGGCACACCACCAATCTTACATGTCCAGTTTACTTGTCATGAGGAGTGCTGCTCAACCTGTGAAAACAATTGTATTATATCATCTGCAGCTCTAGAGGCAGCTTTAAAAAGTCTACAAGAAAAGTAAACAAATTAACCCTGATGATGTCATCAGGGTTACTACCTGAAGACTGCAATTTTTGCATAGAAAGATTGTCTTACAAACACATGGGGAAAGTCTAACAAAAGAAATTCTAGAGTTGCATTGTGGGAGATGTAGGCTCTAGTGTTTTTAGAGCTTACCCATATTGATACAAACTAAAAGTGAGGATATCTCGGCCTCTGGGTCTTCGATTGTGATCATTCTGTTTTCTGCAGTACCCATTGCATAAAGTAGACTGAGGTCAGTGTAAAGTGTTCAGTTTGAGTCATCCTGAGTTAGAGTGATGCTGTCTCACCAAGTGAGCAACAAGCATGTGCTAACGGTGGATGGAAGCAGTATTTCATCATTACTCGGTGTCCTTTAGCACCATGTCTCATTTCTAATGGCTGTGACGGTGATGATTAACCTGAATATGCTAGTTGACATGTTATTGATGTCCACTGAGGGGACATTCAGTTCATCCATGTATACTAAGGAATCTATGCAGATTCCTGAGGAGATGATGTGCTGATGCATGCTTATCAATACATCATCTGGAATACCGTGCACATGTAAACGCACGGTATGTCCAAACACTATCATCTTTATGGATATATGTTTTCCATTCTTTTTGTCATGCCTCTTCTTAATTCAAGAGGCATGGATTTACTATTTATATTTAAATGCTTGTACACATGCATTTATCGCATGAAAATTGATAAAGCCTTTTTTATTTTAAGAAATATTGCACAAATGATTCCATGAAAATTGCTGCTATTAGCATTGTAAATTTACCTGTAAATGGATCCATTGATTTCTCTAACACTCTCTATCTCTTACTGTATACTGGATAGGAATACAGTAGTTTGTTTTTTAATCCCAGACAGAGAAACTGAAGGCGGCGCTTTGGTTCAGTGGCCAATATATTTTTAATATGAGTACAATTCCTAGAAAAATTAGGCACTTTGTCGTGTGAGCCTAGGAGGAGATGTGGGAGTAGATCGGAATATTTTCTGGGTGAATAATCACTCAGTGGACTATTTTTTTCAAGAGGAAGAGGAAACTATATTGTTGGAGTTGAAGTATGAGACGAGGAGACAATGTATCACCATAGTCTAGATATTATCTGTGATTATCTGTGTATTTATTATCTGGCCTTAAAGCCCAGGACCCTCTGGTTGGTTACTGTAGGTGGCTGTCTGGTATGTTATTGGTTTGGCTTGTGAAGTGGTTCATAGAATGGACTCTCGTTGGGTTGGTTGTGTGTTAGAATATAGTGGTTCATAGCAGTTATGTGGTAACGAAGGAAGGGAGTACACTTTTCTTGTGTGTGCGTGTGTGTGAGAGAGAGAGAATATTTTGGGTGGACGTGGCTTTGAATCGGTCGTGTCTGTGAGTTCTCGCCGAGATGGGAAGTGACCACCAGCTGCCATTTCACCTCTGATTTGAGCGGACAGCAACAAACTTTGACCCCCGCTGTCTTTTAGAATTCCAGTCTCGGTGGCTGGTGGGCTTTCCCGTCCCGGTCTTGGCTCAGGGCACTGCTAAAGGGGTTTGAGATCACTTCAGGCTTCTGGATGTCCCTTTATGTTATTGTGCCTCAGAAATCACATGACCATGTATCTTCCACACACTGTTTTCATATCAATGCTTCAGTTCATTTGCACAGAAGTCTCCAGAGGTGATGAAAGAGTTCATGTCTGGAACGCTTGTACATGAAGGAAGAAAATCCATCTTTTTATTTTTTATTTTTTAATGGCTCAGTGTTCTCAAGTTTCCTGTTGTGCTTTAAATTGTACTGGAATTGTTTGAATTTTCTGCTTTCAGTTCAGTGTTTAGAGTTTTTGGATATTCTTCAGCTATATTCCTTCACTCACCGCTCAACTACATTTCAAGTAAAAAAGATGGAAGGTGGATAAATGGGGAGTCATTATGGTGTTAATAGTGGTGGTTAAAAGTGGTGGTAATAAGCGATGTTGTCTTTTTCCAGCACACTTCCTCCTCTGTAACTCTCCGCAGCAGCTGCATAAATGCATTAGTCTAACGAGTGTGACGCTGACATTAGGTAGGAACATGCGGCTCATGGGCTGCGTGGTGATCAGCGAGAGCCATTTCACTTAAGAACTGTAAAAAGCAAATTAGCATTAGTAATAACTGTTTTGCTCGGAATGGATTTAATGTTGTAACTTTATTTCGGTGGTCTCCATCTCTGCCAGCAGTGTTATAAGTGTGACTGTAAGGACCATAAGAACCACATTCACACATTTGTGTCCAGTCATGTTCAGACTGCATACTGATCTGTAGGAGTCTTCAGCCCCAAAGAAAGTTTCTTTTCATTTTTGTTGTATTGTTTTTGTTTCCTTTTTTTAACTTAAGTGCATTTGTTTTGCTCTGAATTGGTCCCATATCTCTGTTCATCTCTGTGCTCATTCACCTCCTGTAGCTCAGTGCTAACTGAGGGATCACTGGTCTGGAGCAACATGTTCCTCCACCTTAACGTGGCCTTCAATCTGGAGCCAGACTGGCTTTAGCAGGAACAATCCCAGCTCTCCAACTCAACACGCTGTACTAAAAACCTGTGCTGTTGAAGAGAGTCATTCCAAACCATTGTGGTTCACATTTATTAAAAAGACATCAATGGATGGAGGAAGCTCACCTTCTGATGATCAACACCATTTAGTCGAAGGTGGTTTGGTCACAGATGCTGTCAGGTTTTAAGACATCAGAGGGATTTTGGAGAAACATTTCTCAGATTGAACCTCCTGCCTTACTGGAGGCATGGTCATTGTGTCGCCCCCTGCTGGCTGCTGTCACACCTCAGCCACAAAAGGGCCCGACTCTTCCACACAGGGAATTTTTATACACAACCAGAAAATGATCAAAATCAGTGAATTTACAAGCCACCACTGCCCTGCAGCAGCATGCCTGACAGCTTCTGCCTACCTGGGATCATTCCGCTGCTACCAGCCAGAGATCTGAGGTTGTGTTCTGTTGTTAAAAAAGAAAAACAATAATAATAATAATAACTGAGGCTGCAGAAAAGTAACAAGCTTTTGTATTTGCCAGGCACTAAAACATTTCCTCGTCTCGGTCGTGAGCGTTCACCTTTTTTACTACCTCTCTCTGCCTGTCCGGAGTGTTCCGCCGCCCTCGCCCCTGAGGCCTTGTAGCTGACACAGACTCGAACCTGCTTCACGACTGATCCGGCTGCATTCAGCTCACTTTCTGTGTGTTCTCTAATATTAGAATAAACCACACACATAAGCAATACTTGGCTGTCAGGTGATGTAATGCAGCCCTTTTGCAGGTGCACAGCCTTTTTTTAAATTTTATTTTTATTTTGCAGTTTTTGGCATTGCCGACCTGCATCTGGGTTTGCTTTTCAGATACAACTTCTCCTCTTGGTGCATCTTAAAGGCAGTTGGTATCAATACCAAGTTGCATTTAAGTTTCCTAGGTACCAGCGGCCATATTTACCTGAGCTGTGTAATAATGGAAGGCTAATAGGATCTTCAGGAGAGGGCTTGGTGCTTGCTAAGTCGGGAGTTTTAGTAGAATCTTGTTACTCCTGCAAAAAAAATAAATAAAAAAAAGCCCCTCCAGTCCCTGTAACCTTTGACGCATTTAACAAAAGATGAATTTTAATAATCCAACATGGGTTTGGAATGAGGTTTCAGCCTGGTCAACAGTATTTCTGTATCATCCTAACCAATCACTATCAATTATGTTTGTTGCTACTGTTGATTCTGTGGAGCAGATTTGTGTTGTGTCATTTGTATGTGTGAGTGCACCATTGGAGTGGTTGTTCTTTGTATGTATGTGTATATATGCGCATATTAAGACTTATAAAAAGAAAAATCTGAGCACAAGTTTGGGTTTTGATTAATTTAATTGTTTTATGTAATTCTATGCTGCAATCCAAAGAATAAACATGTATTATAATACATTTATAATTTTCATTTTTTATCATCTGAACAGTAATCTGGTAAGAAAAAATAAAAAAGGAAGATTAACAGAGTATTTGTTCGTTATTTGCACCAGATGGGCTGAATGTATACGGACATGTGCAGAGGTGTTGGAGGCTGATCCAAAGACGATGATACAGCTGAAATCTAAGGACACTGATTTGGGATTGTTTTGTCGAATGAGTCCTTCAAAGGTCGACTCCACCGCTGCATCCTTTGAACATTACATAAGGCTCCAGCTGGATACCACTTACTACTGCTGCTGAACTAATATGGATTTCTGAGATTTAATTTCTACTAAGCTTCTTGTTGTGTGCGACAGAGTCCTCCTAAAAAAAAAACTCAAGACACCACATGGAGTCTGATCAGTTTTTATTCCCTTGTAAATAGAATATCAATAAAAACACCTTTAAAATAACAAATAAGGTTTATCCAACAGATGAAAAAGTAACAAAAGGCATATGTAGATTTTCTACATAGCGATTACAGAACAGTCTACTGTCCAAAAAAGGCACTAAATCTTGAAATAGAGAAGAACAAGAAGGGATAAAAATCTATTAAAACGGATAAAACAAACATCCTGCTGAGGCTTGATATTTTTCATTCTAGAGAATTATTGAAGAGTTTATTGCCAAAATGAAATGTTAACCACTCAGAAGTCTCAAAAACATTTTTTTACATGACTGATAAAATGTCTGAACCAGATGTTCATTTTTTAAGTAGTATTTACAGTCATTGGCTGATTAAAGGAGGAACATTTAGAATGGAGCATCTACATTTTATGTTGAATGCATGAAAGTCAACTTTTTTCCACCTCAACAAAAAGAGCATTTTGGAAAATAACCCTTCAAATGTCTTACTGCAGCTCATGTATTCACCGTGTTGATGAAGGTAAGAGACGGGGAGCATTCAGTCCTGAGGCATGAAACCACACTGACACCAGATCCCCTGCACCTTCTCTGCAGACCAAAATCCTCTACAGCCCCTTTAACTTGTGGATCAAGCACCAATGGAAGCATCCACAATCCAAACAGCCCTGAGCAGGCGAATATTTACTCGACTGGATTTAGGTGACAGATGTATTGCCAGAGGGAGAGACAGTTGGACTTTGGCAGAAGTCAAGTGTGATCAAGGTTTGATTAATGCCAAAGGTGCTTCCAGGTGAAAAACAGGATCTGATCTGAAACGTCAGCTGCTTTGTTCCTGTGAGGAACCCGTGAAGGAACCTCATCCTGTCAAACCAAGCAGCAGCCAGGCAGCAGAGCGATGAAGGCAGATGGTAAAAGCAAAGAAAAGACATAATGCTGAATGGAACTTCAAGAGCGAAGGGGAAACTGGTGTCACTGCAGCTGGATCTCATGCCAACTCTTCTTACGCATTTCAAGTTGATTAGAGTATGAAAACATACTTTCTGGCACTGATTAGTGTAATAAAAAGTACAGAGACAATTTAGGGTCAAAAACTGAAAGCAAAATGAAATGTGGTCAACAAACACGGACCAAGACCACTCCATGAAATTTGTAAATGAGAAACAACATGAAAGATCAGGAGACTGCTGCCGAGAAATCAGCTGCTCTGGTTCACTGTGTGAAGTAGTTATTTTGGATCATTTCTTGATCGGAGGAATTTGGGCCCAACTTGAACACTGTAGTGTTAAAGTAGCTGGATCTGAAGCATTTTAACAAGCTTAACAAAATCTTTCATTCACCTGATGAGGAGGTCTGCTCCGTGTTTAAACCGGGCAGAAAATGGCGAAACTGATTCTTTTGTGCAATAAACATCATAAAGTAGGAAGACAATCAAGAGCAAAACTAACTATTTCACAGAACAAAACCAGGACAGCAGCCTCACTATTACCATTTACAGGTCTGCTCCAGCTGTTCGGTTTCTCATTACTTAAGCTACTTTTTCACTTCACATTAATTTGCTGCTGTAGAACTCCAAAGTACAACTTGAAGGCAGCATCTGAAATGATTAAAAACCCTGAAATAATCTCAAAAGCATGTTGTCCTCAGTGAATCCACAGATTCACTTCAGAAAGGCTTCTGCTTGGCAGATGTAGAAGAAAATGAAAATAAAAAAAACTTTCTAACCCTCGGTGGGATAGTATATTTTGATATTTTGGTGTACATAATTCAAACACATGACAGGACGCTACATAACTGACTAATGATGCCTCAGAGTTTTAGAAACGCCTCAGACAAAGACACTCAGGACAGCTCTGCTGCCGTACATTTAAAGAGACATTCCACCACAAAACTTAGATTGTGTCAGTGTGAAACAACGCTGACGAGTCGCGTCAGTGTTCCACCAGGATACGGGAAAATGTGTTAGTATTTCATGGACTCTGGTGGACGCAGGAGCTTATGAAGGAAGAAAATTCTTTTTTGAAGTGGAATTTCCCTTTACTTTCAAACGTAACATTTATTGGCTCGAGTTCAAGAAGGAATTTCCCTTTTAAAAAGGACACTGACATTTCTGTTCCAGATCAGCCAATGAGCCGTCTTTCCAGCCTCGTCACAGTTTGCTGTCAGCCTCCTCTTTTACTCTCAACTGTCTAAACTTTGATTCACATTGAAGCAGCCGTGGAGGAACCTGTGGGGTGTAGCTTATAGCTGCGGGGGGTAAAGTGAGGTATTTGTGTTGAGTTTTTAACTCTGAACTAGTAGCTTAGCCTGTAATAAAGCACCTGGTGATGAACAATGATGAAGCGCTCTGAATGACGCCATCACGTGTTTAGCTTTCTTGCATTGGTTCTGATACAGTGATGCATTTACAGCCATTGTAGAAATCTTTCAAGCACTGCAAAAAATGAAGGCACTTCAACTTAAAACCGCACAAACCGTCACTGACACGACTGCAGATGGTTAGATCATGTCATGACTGACACATTAAAAAGTGTTTAGCGTCACTTAAACACTAACGTTTGTATTGTACATAGCTCGTATGAACAACTTTCCTGGGAAACTAGTGAATAAGCACTTAAAGATGACGATCAAATTAAATGAAAACATGTGTCAAATGAACGTTTCTCATCCATCCGGCTGATATCACCTGTCTGAAAGGAAAATGATGAAACCTGACCTTTAAAGAATCCCTTGTGCAGATGAAAATAAATGCATTAAAAGCTTGGACCTCTACAATGGCTGAAAGAATGCTCCTCGCTGTGGTTGTTTCAAGAGAATCCTCCTCTCACTAAATGTGAAACTGTTAGCTTTTTGAGGAAAACATCAGCTTCCCTAATAATTTTTCTTCCACTTTCTACAGCCTCTCTGGTTTGTCACACACTGATCAATGAAATGTTTCAACAGCAGGGAATCTAAGCACTGTGACATTGATCCAATAAAGTGTCATTTCAAATGAACATGCTATTTAAACATGTCGGTATGTGTTTCGAACACATGGCATATTGAGCACAAACACAGATGTACCTTAAAAGGAAATGCAATCTGCTTGCAATAATTTGACACATCTGATGCATCTTTGATTAGCATATCTCTAATACGTAGTTCCACCCATAACTATCATACACTCAGGAAATACACCAAACTTAAACTTAATACTTTGGCTAATGCTTCACTCACCTTTCACCAACAAGAAAAGACTCATACTGATAGTTTCTCTCATTTGAAGCTAAATATGTCTATATACTGTAAAGAGAAATGGATCAGGGGTGTGTGTATATACATATATACATATATACACACACCCCTTGTTTATAGAATATACTGTATATATGCATGTGTGTA
This sequence comes from Chaetodon trifascialis, assembly GCF_039877785.1. Classification (NCBI taxonomy): domain Eukaryota; kingdom Metazoa; phylum Chordata; class Actinopteri; order Chaetodontiformes; family Chaetodontidae; genus Chaetodon; species Chaetodon trifascialis. The sequence continues at coordinate 26,311,545 of NC_092056.1, forward strand.
TGCATACATACACATGTGGTATATGTAGTATATATTCACTTTATACTTTAATCTGTAGTATCTAGTAACAGTTTGTTACACTGCTGAATACCTCCCAACTGATCCATGCTGATTAGAGATCATCTCACAGTGATTCATTCATTGTGGGTGAGTGGGCGTACATGAATAACACTCGGCCACCCGGACATCCGAGTTTCTACTTCCTTCAACATTACGTTCTTGTTTTTTTAAATTACTTGTTATCAGTATGGAAGCATAGAGAAGACACTGAATACCTAATTGTGAAATATTCTCTCTCCTGAATACTGTTGATTTAAATCCCACTGAATTTACAGCAATGAAGTATTTTATCTAGAAAAGCACCTGTTTAAGAGGTTGTTTCAAGCGGTACAATAATAAAAAAAACACTTGTATTTGTGAAGCCGAATGAAAATCTTCAGACGTCGTGTCCAATATTTGAACAAATTCATTCATTTCAAGTGAAGAAAGGGCATGTTGCTCATTCTGAATTGATGAAATTCAGACATGAAATGTTCAGAACACCCAGCAGTGACGGACTCAGTCTGACCTGGCCTATCAGGAAACACTCTGTCAGTCATGTGACTAAGTAAGGGTGGAAGTAAAAAATTGCATTTACTCTCATTACTGTAGCAAAGTAGTTTTTTGTATATCTTTCAAAATCTGTAAATTTACTTGCGTACTTTATATCACAAATATTGCACTTCACTTCATCTCATGTGGCATCTGTCACAGACTGAAAACAAACGTCACATGAAAAACCCGTGAGAATGGGCCGAGAAGCTGCAGGTGCGTCTGCGGCTGCAGGAGGGCAGAGCTCCACGTCCACACTCTCTGCGCTCAGCTGACACTGTGCAAACGTGTGCGTTCACTGGCCGAGCGTCAGAGGGGGCTGGGGGTGCAGCTGTACTGCGGTCACTGAACAACAGCGCGCAATGATGTACTAAAATTCCAGATGACATCATTATGGGTTAAGGTTAGCATCACAGTTACCTAGCTTTGCCTAGTTAGGTTGTGTGTGTGTGTGTGTGTGTGTGTGTGTGTGTGTGTGTGTGTGTGTGTGTGTGTGTGTGTGTGTGTGTGTGTGTGCAACCGCACAGATTTATTGGTTTTTCAGATTATATATTTGAGTGCGACCCATTCAGTGGTATTTCATTTTCAGCAGTATTCAGCTGTGGTTCAGTTTCACTCAGCTGCTCACAACATTCAGAATGACGGTGGCCTTCCTTTGCTTCCATACTTCTTTTAACAGAACAGGGGGTGAAGGTGTGGCTGCGTTATTCTGTGTCTTTCTCTCTTTTACTTTTTCAAATCATCTTAAGCTCACAGAAATATTACAAACAAGCTGTGACCTCGATGAAACAGCTTATTCTGCTATTCTCCTCACTGGAAGGAATTAACATAAAAAAAATTGTAATATGATCAACTGTGATGAAATGCACTATACAATTTTCAAACAATCAGTTAAAAATGAACTTTCAAATTCATGTATTTACCTGTTGAGGAGGTTCAGTTGTGTGATCACAGTGCAAGACCCTGAAACTATTTGAACCCCGTGTCAAATACAGTGTTGTCCTGCTGTGAAAAAGAGAGCATCAGGTCCTGTTAGACCGACTATGGAAGATTTCAAATGCCCAAATAAAAGCAAATCAACAGTGTAAAGCACACTGCTCTGTGCGTGTCCTTTAATGTATGCATTGACTGTGTTAAAATTAAATAATTCATAATTTCTGTCGCTGTCTTTCTTTGATTTGCTTTTATTCAGGCATTTCCATAGCCTGCTTGGGAGAACTTAAACAAATAAAAGCTAATCATTATTACTGTCATTATTATAATATACTAGTAATACCTATAAGAGTGTAGCAGAGCAGGTTGGTGGTTGGAGGTAGGGTTGGGAGGTATCTCAGGGTTGGAGTTTACACGACTTTTGGTCTTTTTTTTCACTTATTACATTCCTATAAAATCTGCTTGCATATTAACAGACCTCTGATCCTGTTCCATCCATTACTCCAACAATTTCAATATCCACCGCTCCCTTCAGTCGTCTTCCAGCGTTTCCGTCTTGATGTCATTCCCCATACTGCAACTTGCCCCTTCCACCTGATTGGCTAGGGCTTGGTTGCTGTGACTGACAGCCACCTTCTCCAAACCGATTTGGTCCTGGGGCTCGGACAGCACGCTGTGGATGGTGGGTTCCTCCTGGAGGGAAGGGGAGGGGGGAGACCAGGACACACCTGTCAATCTGGAACCTTCCGCCTGAGAGCCCGCCCCTGACACTAGGGAGCGGCCAATCAGAGCAGTGCCCCTCTGTCCAGACAAGCCTCCTCTACCCAGGGCGGAGAACCAGCTGGGGAGCAGGGTGGGCACCTGGGTGAGGAGAGGAGAAATGAAATGAAGGGAATGAGTCACAGACTTTTGGCTCAATTCTTAATTCTCATTCTTAAATTAAAAGCTTCTAATGTACATCTGCCCAGATCTATTTATCTAAGGTCAAAGCTCTGATGATGCAGTTGTAGTGAGGAGGCAGTGCGTACGCACCTGGGTGGGAGAGGACAGGTCAGCTCGGCTGAAACCAAACTGCCTGGCTGAAGCTCTCTTGTCAAATAAGGACACCTCACAAGCCTGTGACAGAGCAGCACAGAGGTTATCCAATAACCAGCTCATTCCTCTGTCGCAAGAACAGTGTCACAATGCTGCGACCTCTGACTTCTTCACAGCTAGTTATTCATACTGTCAGAGATGAAATGCCCATACTGACTACACAATCATACTGTCTAAACAGAGGGGGCAAATATGTGACTAAATGTGAACTCGAACAGGAATCAAAACAAGTAGATTATGTAATGTTTCATACACTGTTAAACTTTACTGACCAAACGTTCACTAACCCCACTGTACATTTACTGCTGCTCAGTGCAGATACCATCATCCTCTCTTGTCACTGGACAGCCCTATAAGAGGAGTTTCACCATCTACATCTTGTTTACCTGGTCAGGGAAGTCGTTGCCGTCCACCTCGTCGCTATTGGACTGACCACCTGGACTCTGAACCTCAATTCCATGGCTCTCCAAGATGGCTGCTTCTTCAAAAACACAAACCTCATCATAGCATATCGACTTCAACAACATCCTGTTACTGCTGCTGCTAAAAATCAAGCAGCTGCAAAAGCAAGAATTTCCAAGAGGTCACGACAGGAATGTGTGTTCATAGGCCAGGTGTGTGTGAAATTATACAGCACGAGCAGGATGGCATCTAAGTGCTGGTTGGGCAATACAGAGAGCAAAGAACATCCAGCTGGTCTACCAGGATGTTTGCTGTACAGTCAAAGATCTTTGATGTGTGTTTATTCATTTATTTCGAGTCCACTTCTTTAGCTACGCTAGGATATATTGTATGTATAGCTCCAGCAACATCCACTACTGTTAAACACACACACACACACACACACACACACAAAACACACACAGAGGTAGACATTACCAATGTTAGCGCGCCTCTTAATGTCTTTGCGGCGGTTGGCAAACCAGTTGTAGACTTTCAGAGATGTTACCCTCTCCAGATCAGTCAGCTTCTTTCCTGTAACACACACACACACACACACACACACACACACACACACACACACACACAACCAGATAAACACACCAAGTTAACCAAAAGAAGACACTGGATGACAGTTTGCAGTCTTGAGAGGGGGACATTGTAAAAACAGTGTCATAAACGAAGTACTTCACATAGCAGAGGATGTGTTTTTCCTATCCCACCCCTCATTAATTACTACATAAGATGTAATTCATAACCAAATCTATTTCTGTGTGGTGATTTGACATGGAGCTGTTATCAAAGACACCACTGATCCACGATGTGCCCTTGAGCAGCACAATAAAGCTTCGTCCTCAGCTAACGTAACAGGAGCTGAACGTCTAATTACAATAAATACAACAATTATGAAACAAGTTGCTAAAATGAAAGAGTAAAAAAAGTAATGTACCACAGACTATCACTTCAGTGGGAGTCATTCATCCCTGTTTCTTCATACCTGGTTTCTGAATGACAGCATTGCAGGCAGTTGCAATCTCCTCTCTCTTGGCCTCATCGGGGTACTGGTTATCACTGAAGTAGCTGTGTAAACACACAATTATGTATTATTCTTTGTTACCTTTTCAGCTAATCCAGACCTCTTCCTTCACCTCCTTCCCAACCCTCCCCGCAGCTTACCACCTCCTCCTCACCTCTCCATAACAGCCAGACACTCCTTCCTCCAGGTGAACCTGCTCCCGCGCCGCAGACGGAAGCCCGTAGGGGCTGAGCCAAATGAAGGCGGGGCTTGGTGCCAGTCCATCATGTCATCCAGAGCCAATGGAGCGGCTCGCATGGCCAGAGTGGCACCTGAAGTCACAAACACCAGACAGCTTGGTCTTATAGTTAATTTTCATGACAGTGTGTCTCTTCAAACAGTTCTGTTCAGTGACTCTCCACCTCTTCATCGCTCTTCTCAAATATACTAATGAAATGACTTCAATGCATATTGTACATCTTTGGACCTTTGGAGTACGTACACTTCGTCATCTGGTTGTAAGGACAGAGTGATCCATTACATCCTGACGTTTGTTTATTTCAGAGCATCGAGCCAATGAAAACAAATGAAAGTCAAGAGATTATGATTAAAGCACCACACCAGTCTGTTTCATACTGCACATGCCACAGTGTTTGTCTCAACTCAACACAATGCATTCATTGTTCAATCATAAGAAAAGTCTCAAGATGCCTATAAAAATGCAAGCACATGCCATGGTTTTCTTTTCTATCAAAAGAATCTTTGATAGCAACTTAATGTCACATCTGCCTCTCTCCAAATATTGGACACCAGTCCTGCAAAATTATGGCTAAAAAAACTGTTCACCTCCCTTTAGTTCATACCGCAAGAGTGGTCAGTGGAGACTCTGACTGTACATGGACATAAGGGTTGTCCATTGTGAAATATGCTTTTAATAAATGTGTTTAATGTTGAGGAGTGGGCGGTTATGCAAGAGATGTAGGCCTGAAGGTGGACGGTGCTGTTACCAGGGTTGGTCTTCTCAAGCTGATACCAGCGGAAGAAGGCTCGTTTCTTCTGCTCGCTGAGGTCTGATCCCTGCTGCAGGAGCCAGTGGGAGATCCGGCTCTGGCTGATCCCTGGAGGAAGAGGAACGGAGCGACATCTGCATCATCAGTAGGCTAAATGCGTGCTGGCATGCCTACTCTTTCTGGTGCTGATTTAGTGGGCCTGGTTCAAGTGGCAGATGAAGATGATACTCACCCGTTACCTGAGCGACCACGGCCTGAGAGATTCGCCTGTTTGCCAGGAAGGACTTAATCTCCTCTTTGATCACAGCACTGTCCCTCCTACAAGCCAAGAGGACAATATACTGTTTAACACAAAGTCCAATAAACACTCACAGCTCCAACACAAACAGCAAAAGACGACTGTCACTGTGTTGAAACCAGCTGTAGGTCTGCAATCCAAACCACACATATTCATGGCAGTGGCTGCTGAAGCTGAATATGTGGCCCCATCCTGCTGTAATATCCGTGGCTCTCTTTCTGGTTTGATTTTCATACACCCTCGAATCCATACCACTCTGATTGCTGCTCTCTGACTGCAGACTACAGATGAGAGGCACTAGTGTGTGTGTGTGTGTGTGTGTGTGTGTGTGTGTGTGTGTGTGTGTGTGTGTGTGTGTGTGTGTGTGTGTGTGTGTGTGTGTGTGAGTGAGTGTGTGTAGGCATTAATCCTTGTATCATATTCAGATTCAGTGTGGGCTACAGGCAGGCTTGTTGACCATCAGGCCCTCTGTATCAACACCTGCTCTCTGCTGCAGGAATGTACGTGTTGGCATTTCTGGACTTCAATTCCTGACATAAACACCGGCCGGCCGGTTTATGGGTTGGGCTCTATAACTATCAGACATTATTTTACGGAGTTGACAAATTTTTGTGCTAAAAACACACCTTTGCTTGCTTTCAGTGCCACTTTACACACTGAGGAAGGACATCAGTCCACAATGTCCATGCTTAATACAAGCATTTTATTGGACAGGTGGAATGGTGGTCTATCCTTGGTCTAGCCACCCACCCACTGTGTGGGAAATAGTTCCACATTAAAAAGCTTATGGAAACAGTTGTACATTGCTCTTTATCGAGGCGGGAAAAAGCCCAGTATGGACTGGCTCACCAGTAAAACGTGAAGATGTTTTCACACTCAAAAACTTATTTGGAAAAGTACGACAAACAGTGAAATTTATGTTTAGTATAAAGTGTTTGCAAACACTTCTCGGTTTTCCCTTGGCTTTTCAATGGGAAGTATCTGGAATAGTCTTCCATGCAGTGGGACCATCAGCCAATCATATCACACATTGATTATCTGTTGCTGTGTATTTAAACATGATGTAACGCTGTTATCAGATCGTGTAGCCTGACAATCAAATCTCAATCAACCATCAAAATGCCATTCCTCAATACCTTCTCTGAGCTCATCTTGTTTTTCCTGGCAGCCAGTACTGGTCTAAACCGCTGTGAGTACAGACAAGTCTAGTCTGGTCTTACCTCATCAAGTCCTCCACCTTGTCATCAACATCTATGTCCTCTTCACTGGTTTCAAACCCGTAGCCTGGTGCAGTCACGCTGCCACTGACCACGCCAAGAGGAAACCGGGGCGGTGACAGCTTCCCATTGGTGACAGCGACTAGACCGTTCTGAGCCATGGTGACGGGAGAGGCTACTGGAATCGGCAAAGGCGGAGAGGTGGTGTCAAAGTTGTTATTAGGTGACAGGGACAATCGGTTGTCAGGGAAACTTGTCTGAGTGGCGGTGGAAGTCATGGAGGAAGAGGCGGCGACAGCATTGGAAGAAGACAAGGAAGATGAGGGAGGCAGGTAGGAAGGTTTGTGGGTTAGCTTGTGTCCATGTTTCCGATCCAGGTGGTCCAGGGTGTCCAGGGCATGGAGGACCTCCACCTGTGTGATCCCTGTCCTTCTTAGCCTCTGGAGGAGGTCAATCTGCTCGATGGTGAAACGAGGCTCCTCACACTGCTGGAACATCCTAGAGGAGATCATAACAATACCATCAATACCAAAGAGAAATGACAAGACACACAGTACTTTCACTCAAACGCTGTACTCTGTAGAACAGTTTTGAAGCAGCGCTATTTTACATAAATATTCCCAGCTTGTAAGATTTTCCAGTTGTCTCCTACATGGCACATTAAATATAATTCAGCATCAAAGTTCAGCCTCCTCGAGAATAAATGGAGTCAGGTCAGCTGCACCACTCAAATACTTCGTGTAGGTTGTGCCCCTGATCAAATTAGACTTGATTTTCTCTCGCAAGGGGCAACCACTGTGTTTCAGAGCACAACACGCTACAAGCTACGCAAAAGCATTTTTCTGCAAACAGAACAATTCTATGCAATTTAGTTCACCTCACTGGCTACTTTTATCATGCAAGTAAAAAATTACAAAAAAAAAACTTAAGGCACTGTGTGGAGTTTCTGACCACTAGTAATGCTTTGCAGCAATGTTTTTATGAGCGGATCTTTTGTTTGTAGTGTGCACATGGTTGGCGTGATTTTCATCCTGCCACTGGTTTCACGATGTTTTGCTGATGGACAGTTGTTGGCAGTAACACAAAAAGAAGTGTTGCAATGCTCCAACAAACACAATGAAGACAAAGACTGCTAGCAAGAAAATACGGATGTAAGCAATGCTCAGTTTAAGATATTGAGTAAAAAAGAAATGTTTCTTAGACTTCAATTCAGTCCTGGATGGTTATCTTCCACATCACGTCCAGGACATAGATGCATTGTTTTCTGTGAATCTCGTACATGGGCGCACAATTTGAATGTCCACTAGTGACTAAAGAAAAATATTGAATTCTGTAGAGAGGCGATTCAAGAAAACACATACATTGAGTGTCTATTGCAAAAGCATAAAATAAAATAAATACTGGCCATAAAACAGGTCAAAAATGGGGCTTGGTTTAATGCAGATCTCCAGTTTTGACCTCTGATTAACTGATAGGTTTTAGCTCATTAGTGATTTTTTTCTCCTCGCACTGAGCTTCACATCCCTGACCAAAAAAAAAAAAACTCCAATGGGACAATCACAGAACAAAATGAAATTAATGTACAGTCACATCTGTTAGCTTCATGCCTGCAGATTTACAGCACACACACACACACACACACACACACACACACACACACACACACACACACAGAGAGAAAGACGTCAGAGCCCAGCAGCTGCTATCCAGATATGAAGTGCATTCCTCCAGACTTACTATATCAGATACCTTTTCAACCACAGTAATCATTTATATTCAAATAATGTAATGTATGGTATGTTTTCAAACCAAAAACATGGATCTGTCATTTCTAAAAACTGCCGTAAAAACAGTCGCTGAGCTGAAGCGAGAGAAAACAAGGGAGAGGAAGACAAATGGAGAAATGAGATAACACATCTGTCTGTGCTTTTTTTTTCTGATGCCAAGAAGAAAAATAGGCCACAGCAGAGAATCAAAGTCAGCAGACATGTCAACACTTACACAGGGAAGGAGGGTGAGGTCGAGTGTGTATCTGTGTGTGTGTGTGTGTGTGTGTGTGTGTGTGTGTGTGTGTGTGTGTGTGTGTGTGTGTGTGTGTGTGTGTGTGTGTGTGTGTGTGTGTGTGTGTGTGTGTGCACGCGTGTGTCTTGGGAAAAATGCCAAGAAAAATTTACATCTCAGGCAGCCAAGCTGCTCCATACTTTCTCTCAGTGCTGCAGAGGATGAGTCACGCTGTGTAAAGTTAGACTGATACACAGGATCGATACAGGCCTGCAATGCTATGCTTAAAACATGACTGATGATATTATCTACACCACTTTATTGACAATGACATTATTTCATTTATTTCTGTGCAGCATTTATTAGTCTTCTTTACAGTTTTCCTGCACTGCAAATCTGACAGAATTAACATTAAAATCACTTAATGATTGCTATTACTTTTGACTGACAAAAGGGGAGCACGGAAGGAAACTGACAGTGTCATATAATACATTAATATATATTCAATCAAAATGTGACAAGTATGATTCAAATTTTTATTCACTGGCCACTCCTTGCTCAATATGAGCTTTCATGTCTTTATTCGATAGCCAGCAGCAAACAGATGACAGGAAATGAAGACAGAACGAGATGGGGAATGACAAGCCACGAAAAGTCCTCGGCCAAATGCAAACCAGGGTTGTTGCAGTTCATGGTTGACGCCTTAGCCCCAAGGCCACCAGGGTGGCGCACCAAATCACTTTCAGTCACTTTTGCCCCTGAGTGGCCGCCATTGTCCTGTCTGACCCTGCCCAGAAAGACGGCTTTATGAAGAGTTCTGTCGGCGTTTAGCTTTGCTCTACAGTACAGCTTTGCTCTAGTAGCACAGTGAACTGTGAGGACTACGGTGTTTATGTGTAAATTTGTCAGATGCAACCTAAGGACAAATTTAGAATAATCAAAGGAAACAAGATGTATCTAAGTGCAATATGACTGGTCTGCATAAAATCAGGGGCAGCCTTGCAAAAAAAAAATTAAAAAAAATCAATGCACTGAAGCTGTACCTATTTAAAGTTAAGTTGTTACCTCTACTGTAACATCTCTAAACACCTACAGCAACATCTGAAAAGGTGACAGGCAAAACACATTTCTAATCATAGCATGTTTTATAAAAGGCTGGTGGAATACTGTGGATTATTCTAATATCATGTCAAAAATCCATCTCAGTTTGTCATCTAAGGTGTTCACAAGCAAAGGACGATTAACAAAACACTGTGAAAATGTGACTTTCAATGTATGAACAAGTGTAATCTGGCCAAACATTTGCACAGTTTTTGAATAAGTGTAGAAACCAGCCACCAGGGAAAAACTACACTATTTTGGCCAAATCTGTCTGCTAAATCATCAATCTTCCAGCAGCCACTTTGGCAGGAAGCCAACTTCCTTTACAAGGTGCTCTATTTGTAGGAAGACACAGCGGCTTTTCGATGCACAATGACACCATGTGACCAGGAGGCAAACAGAACATTTCCTTCCTGCTCTGAAAAGAGAATCAGACTAATTATTTAGCGTAGCCTTGCAGACAAGAGTGTATCCCATCCGACATGCATCTTGTCTCCAAAGCAAACCATGTCAGGGCAGCAAACCCACCCACATGTACTGCACTTGTCAGTGTCTGCCAGAGGAGTTGCAGTTTAAACTTTTACTTTTGCACACCATCTGGAATGTGGACCCAGTGACTTCAGCAGACACTAAAGTTTCTCATTGTGGCTACAGTACATTAACAGAGCCTTTCCAGTAGCCACGCTCGCTTTGGTAAGAAGGCAACGTCAGTACAGTACAGGACAAAGTACTTTTATCTTGTCATTTCTATCATTATGAATAGACAATGTCAAGAAAATATGTCAGACTATTTTGGAAGCCGTAACAAACTGTGATAACACGGTCCAGTTTTAAACTGATGTCGGCAGTCGAACATTAAAACTGACAATGTGTGTCACAGTATGTGTGATTATGTGAGGCCGGGAAAGACGATGTGTGCAAGTAGGGACAGAGAGACCAGTAATCAAATAGTGCTGACTGTCGCTGCTCAAGTCCTGAAGAGATCTGTGCTGAGCAGCAACACCAGGAAGACAAAGGACAGGAGCATGGACACACATGGGCGCGCGCGCGCGCACACACACACACACACACACACACACACACACACACACACACACACACACACACACAAACAGAAGTCACAACTAAAGTAATACTGTATGAGCGTTCTGGAGCAGGACACTGAACAACTGCCAGCTCTGCAGCTGAGCATGCCCTGACCTCTGACCTCCCTGTGCAGCACAGAACTTCTCCACAGAACGCCCCCAATAAATTTATCAACACACCGCCCAAATGTCTCTAGGCTCTGGATCACCATTCACTCCGGAGATTACTCACATTTTGTCTGTCCAAAACAAATTCTCATACAACGTCTGCTGCGCTTGAAATATTGCGCCTCATAAAGGTTTATTGTGTCAAAGATAAACTGTATTAATGTTCCTGAACCCGGTGACCTGCCTCCCAGCCAGACGTGGCATAAAGCGCAGCCTGGTTACAGACAAGAGCCAGCTGAGCACATACACAAAAGTCATTTAATTACAGTATGCAACTTTTTAACCAGCCTTGGAACCCGAAATTTGACAACAACAACAAAAAGAACCGCTGGCTCATGGGGCCGGAAACAATACTGTAGTAGACCCAGATGTCAAGGGCGACCCGATGCAGTGTTCTCTTGAAATGATCGCCCTTCACGCCGAATCACACTGAAAAAATCATGGATTTTAATGTTGCACTGCTCCAAGGAAAACAGGCATGCCCGTTTGACGGTGTCTTAAGGCGTTTAATGGATAACGAAGAACAACAACTCAATTCGGCATATATCTCATAAACTAAACCACTCCAGGCACAACAGAATAGTACATGTTATTACTAGTTCGCCTGTTGTTCACCGGAATAATTACACTCTACTAAAATACACTGTGCATCGCGGTAGCGAGCATTAGACCAACTGGAAAAGTTGATATTAAGTGTTTTTTGGTGAACTCCGTCCACGCCGAATTAGAGACTGACTCTTTATCATTCAGCCAAGACCGTTAACAGCAGTTTACGTAGTGTGAACCTTCACCGCAAAGTAAAACGCTGCAGCACAGGCGGAAATTTTAAGGAGTTTTCAGTTATCACCGTACAGAGAAAAGGAAATGCATCGGGCTAGCGGGACCGTTTTAAGACAGCAGTAGTTGGAGCTGCAGGACTTAACTTACCTTAATATTCCAGTCTAAGAGCCTCCACTGATGTTTCTTTTACCATATATCTATTGTCTTGGAGCGCCAGGACACACAGACACTGACAGTTTTCCCAAAATGTCTCCTCTGTTTCTAATTGGGTTTCAATCCACCGTCAGACAGATTCGCCTTTTGTCCGGCAGACAGGCGCCATGTTGACACAATGACGCAAGGAACGACGGGAGTTGCAGTGTACAGAACTTACTGTACTCAGAAGAGCCACTTCGTTCGTTACACCTGGCAACATCTGACATTCAATACAACATCCCTGTAATACTGCCTAGCTTTACGAGGTTTATGGCGTTCAGCTTTTGTTGACAGGCCCAGAGAGGTGTTGATTCAACTCAACTGTTTGTTACTTAGTTTGTGTATATCTCAGGATGGTTATGCAGCTTCAGAGTCAACTTTCCAATTATTTTGTCCCTGCTTTTACACATTCAGTAAAACAATTCATTTTCCTTATTTTACCTTTCTTATTTTTTCACAGCATAAATGCTTAGGTGCCTCTTAACAGTCACATGCACACAAACATATAAACAAAAGAGTTAACTTTCCATATTACACCTAATCACACTCAATGATTAATGATCAATCAATGATTAATGATCAATCACACTCACACTCACACTTGTGCTGTGTTCTGTACCCACAGAGCAGGAAACATGGAACCAGACAGCTGATCACAGTATTGCTCCTGTGACCTTTGAGTAATTGGAACCACCAGGTCTGTTTCTTCATGTACATTAGTGACATGGAACATTTTTGGTAGCTGTACAGTATTTCATCATGGCGATCAGTGATGTGCACTCTATCAAAGGGACAGCCTGCATTACCAGCTCATACCCCTGTGTGCAGGCTTAGAGTTATGTTCAGGTTTAGTGTTCTTAAATTAGTCACATCAGTGTGGTGCTTGAGGGTATTTAGGGTGACTGGGTCACCTGGGCTGCTGAAGTGCTGTTTCAGTAAAAAATGTCCCATTTGGCTACAGTTATATTGTATCTTGGTTAAAAAAAAATTATAATTAAATTATAACAATAAGACCAAAACACACAGGGATTGTCATCCTGCTTGCGACTTTTCTGGAGCTGACAACAGGAGCTTATAACACTTTTACGCAGAATGCCACTGATGTGTCAGAACCAGAAGGAACCTATTGGTATGCCCCTTCCTTAAATCAGTAGCACTTGTGCTCATTACTCAGAGTCCTTCTGGTTTGCATCCTAGCTGCCGAGTCAGTGACTAATAAACACCTGGGAAACAATGGGAATACAATAATCACCCTAGTAAGGAAAGCTGCAGTGCTGTGAGTCCTTACTAACCCAGACAGAACCACGGCAGCAAGGAAAAGTGTAGAACACAAATAACAGACTACACTGTGCATACAATGATACAACATTTCATTCAGTATTCTGTTGATCGCTCATTGGTGTACATTGATTGTGTCTATCAAATCTGCAGTGTGCTGGATGATGTTAGCCAATGTGGCTACATGACTGTGTTCAATCCGATTTCTGACAGAAAAGTTCACATGACTTTGGGGTAAGAAAGCATGTCACGATAAAGGTCGTCTTCATAAGCTGCTGGAATGCCCTTAGCAAGATAAGGTGAGGTAATTCAAGTGCATGTGGCACGTGGGAGACGTTTTCCTCCAGGGCTTTCAGCCAGAGAACAATGCTTGCGTGTCTGATGAACAAAGTCAAAGGTGAACAGGTAAGCTCGTGCTGCAGGCGAGTGGCAGTGGGGTGGGTGGAGATAGGAGTGCAGATTATTTGCATATTAATAGATCTGTGTATTCTAATTGAGTGCAAAGGTGCAGTTACATCTTAGCCGTCTGAAGGATAAAACTTCTAAATATGCAATTTTGAAGAAAAGAGATGAGTTTTTCAGAATCAGAATCAGAAATCAGATTCTGATTTCGAGGTTTACTCAATGTTCTGTCAAATTTAGATCCTCTTGCAAAATTTAAGGAAGCACAACATCACTGCTGGACAATACAACATTGTTCTATTTATTGGTAGAAAACATATGAGTCTCCAGTGCGGTATAAAATATAAAAATAAATGTTACTGACAACTAACACCTATATATAGTACTGACAGTTACAAACAGCAGTTTTAAAGAAATAAAGAGGTCGGCTCGTGTGTGTGTGTGTGTGTGTGTGTGTGTGTGTGTGTGTGTGTGTGTGTGTGTGTGTGTGTGTGTGTGTGTGTATTTGTGTGTGTTCATTCAGGAGGGAACCCAGATGTTGCCATGTGTGTCCGGAGCCTGGCTATAGGGAATGTTCCAGATCCAAGGCTGATCTGGAAACAGAGAAGTAAAATGAAATGTGAATTCTTTGGTTTCATATGTAAAAGGGACATTACACTGGACCAAGTGGAAACATTTAGGCCTGCTACACTGTCTTCATTCACTGTGTAAATGGAAGCGCATGCCTCACTCAAAGTTTAATATTCAAGTGGTATCTCAGAGATCCCATGAATTTTAAATTATGCCCATTCAGCTGCACTGAGCTGCTCAAAGAAATTGGATTGAATGTCTTCAGAAAAAATCGATATGATATGAAATGCTTTGAATTTAACTAAGCATGAATTTTACTCAAACCCTTTGTTGTTTGAAGTACTGCAGGAAAAACTACTTGGGAGGGGTCTACAGACATTTTACAAGCACTCTTCATCCCAGCTCAGAGAGAAAGCGTCTGACAAAATGTGATCTAAACCCATTTCTGCTCTTGTGAGATTAGAAACATTGCTTACACAATACAATAAATATAGCTTAAAATTAGGGAATCAAAAAACATATAAGCCACAAGGCAATGATGACAAAAAATTATATATTTAGGTCTGTCTGAGATCAAAAATATGCCACAACCCCCTTGAAACTGATTCAGTCACCAAGTTTCAAACTAAAATGCAAAACATAAAGGGTCTGTCGCTGTCAGCTGAGTTGACAGGGGAGCATCAGGTTTAAGACCAGAAAGTTCAGTACAACACTGAAATCTTCTTCTTCCACTGATATATTTCTACTTTATCCTTTTCCAAGAGAAATGAGTGTTGACAGCATTATTACAGAGCATGTGGTATTTTAACCAGGCTCACACCTGAGAGGAGCCATTCCAATCTGCAGTTATGACAGAGTCAAACGCCGTGTGACAGAGCAACACAGTCACTGAATAATCCAGTCTCTACATAAATACACACAGAAGATTTCAAACACACACTCCTGTACCTTTAGGGGAGTAGCATGTAGGAGGGAGGTCAAAGGGCACAGTGAAACCAGAGGAGGAGGAGACAGGGAATGGACTGTTGTCGACGGGGAAGGTCTTCATTTTCTGGAAGGAGACAACCATCACACCGCATATTACTACACACCAGCATCATTCAGCACATGTAACGCTGTTTCTCTGACACTGACTCATATGTCTGAACACTGACAACATTTAGAGGTGTGTTTCAGGTGAAGAATGAGGTGTCGGCACAGAGCTCCTGTCTGTCCGTGTGTGTCGCTCTTACAAAGGCGGAGGGCACGTACAGGACTCCCAGCTCATATGACCGGACCATCACCTGAGTGTTGTTCTTCTCTAGTGCACCCCAAGCTGCTTTGGACAGGTTGGCACTGAAACGCACACAAAAACACACACTCTTTAGTGCTTCAGGGCAGCTGTGTGGATGAGGAAAGAACGAGCATATCAATCATCTGATATGAGGGCGTCATAAACAGTTTTATCTGCTGCTTCGTCTGTTAAACTGACAGACTGATGAGATGCATAATGACACAACCACAATACACAAATCACACAAGCAGGTTTTATTACTGATCATGTTTCACGTTGAACATAGGACGCACACCTTGTGACAAGGAACCAGGCCAACTGAGTAAAATCTGGCGACGCCCTCATGTACGTCTTGATGTGTGGCATAGCATGACTCCTTCCTGTCGCGTTTGCCTTCCAGCGGCTATACGCAGACACACGTGCAAACAAGAGTAGTTTATTCATCAGCATAACTTAATGTTAAGTAATGGACTGTGCAAACTGCAGGTTGTTACGAAGCTAAAGTCGTCCTGTACATGCTGTACATGTCCCTTCACTTCTGACCATATTTCAAATGCAGTTCAGGTGTTCAGGTGAACATCTAAAATGTAAATTAATTGAAATATGGGCATCACAAATGAAAAAAGTACCAATATCATGACTAACTTAAGGGTTTTACAGAGGTTGATGTAACATAGATGTACTAGTACAACAGGACTGACTTTTGACCGGTGGAAGGGAACTTACTGGAAGTAGGAGTGGAGCCAGAGTTGTTTCTGAGCTGTCTGGATGCTGTAGGGAAGAGAGCCTCCCGCTGGAGGACATGTACATCTCAATAAAACACACAGCAGTCACTAAACAATCAAATCCAAGATCAATCAAGCAATATGTCTAACACTGATGTCTGGGGTGCCTTATTTAAATAAATAAATCAATAAGGCACCAATAAAGCTGCTAAACTGATCATGCTGCCCCCAAAATGTACCTGTGTTTAGCAATTTATTTTCATATCACTGCTAGAACACATTACATATTAACACAATACATTTTTCAAATGAAAAAATAAAGTTTCTTACTCACCTGGATAACCTTCTAAACTTGTTCTCACATCTTCAACTGATGGATACAGCTGCAAAAAGATCAAGTCAGTCACAAGTTGTTTCAGAGGTTTTAAAGGGACACTGTGTCACTTCTGCTGATCTGTGGCCAAACATGGCAGCAACATTTCTACATCTGACAAGAAACCTAAGAGATCGGTCAGTAGCACCAGTGGAGGAGTTGAATTTTCTATCAAGCATCATTGTGACTGAAAGTCTTTAGATTGGTTATTTCTCTATTACAGAACAGAGTGATAATATCAGCAGCAGCGGTCACAGAAGACCTCATTTGTATTGTATAATTTGGATTATCTTTCTCATAGCATTTGAATGCAGCATCACACGAGCAACAGACCATACTGAGTTTGTGTTGGAGGAACGTACCAAGTGCATGGGGGGGTCTGAGCGAAGAGAGGATTTTCCCAGGGTGGTCATGGTGCGCTGAAATTCCCCTGCCAACCACTTGGACTTATCCTGTCCCATAGAGCCGATGCTGGAGAACTGGCCAATCACAGGCCACTTTTCCTCACCGGGGACAGGCTCTGTGTGGTCGTACAACAGCTGATGAAACAAGAAGAGAAGAGTTAAAGAAATATGCTAACATTTTAAAGAGCTTCCAAAGATCAGTGTCCATGTTAAGACGTGTGTTCAAATGCCTGCAGGGAGCTCTGAAATGTAAAAGTTGGCTGAATTTAGCATTAGAGTGTAGTAGGGCTGGGCGATATGGCTGAAAACTCTATTGCGATATAAGTATCGGTCGATATCGATAATTATTGATATTTTTTATGACCTATTTAAAATAAGGACCAGGTGAAAAATACATTCAATTAAACATTTTTATTTTAAATTTAACCTTCCTCTGATTATAATCCCCTCAGCTATCAAGGCAGAAAGGAAAGGAAATGTAAACACAACCATGGAAAACACTCAAATAATAAATGTAAATAAAAGTGTAAAAATGTAAACAGAGAAACCTGAGAACTTTTTTCCTGCAGGTTTAGTGGAGGAAGTTCACAAGCTGATTCACCTTCTGCTGAATACAATGTTTTCAGATATGTGCAGTGTTTTGTAAACATAGCAGAAACTGAGGTGGACTTGACATCTGTAACATACAAACAAACAGTACAGTAACACTGACTGAACTATAAAACCAGCCTAGACATATGAACAACTTTAGTCACTCTTCTTACTCTAAACATAAATGAACTATTCAATTATATTTTTATTGCAAGTGTGTTTAAGAAAAAAAAGTACGTGTAAGAGATGTTTATAACCTGGCTTCTCCTCAGTGCTCAGTGAAGCATGTCTTTAGCTATATGATATGCCGCTGCCTCTGTTATGTCTTCGTGCCTTTTAGATGATTTGTCATCAGGCACTGAAGCAGATACCTCTGCATGGCGGTCTGCTGCTTGTGCGGTGGTGCTGCAGTTGGCGGACGTTGGCGAATACGGCTGCGCTCCAAAGAGTGAGCGCAGCTAAGGTGGTTAAATAAGTTTGTGGTGTTACCGGTCTTCCTGGGGACGGAAGTCTTGCATAAGTTACAGACCACATTGGTCTGACTACGGTCCGACTTATAAAATCCAAAAAACTCCATACTGGCGAGCTGACTTTCCGTTTTATCGCTGATTTCTTCGCTCGCTGCATCTCACTCCTCGCGGAGCATCAAACACGTGACGACATGTTGCAACCGAACTTGATAATGTTACATGATTGGCGTGTTAGCGTGTCTCTCTCACTGATAAGCGATTACTCCCTACGTTGCTCAGTTACCTGAGAGCGAGTGCCTTTGTTCATGCAACCAACCTCGCTTCGAAACTTCAGGTTTCTTCCGACAAAGAAAAAAAAATTATCGAATGCTTTATCGAACGCATTTTATATTGATATTGATGACGTGTCTATCGCAAGACATATCGCTATCGTTTTATCGGCCCAGCCCTAGAGTGTAGACAAACGTAAATCTTTACCTTCCTCAGCCTCAGGTGGCCCCAGTGCTCCATGTCTGAACCCACATATCTCCCTGGGGTTGAGCCCACCAAATAAACCCTGATAACATAAGCATATAAGATAAATTACTTGTAATCCAGATTGCACTGTAGATTTAAAATAGAACTGCAATGAATGTTGCAGGACCATCATTGTTACCTGTTTGGATGAAAGAGTCATTATTCTAGCTTATTTTCCAGCATGACTACTCCTATCTATGTCAAGTCTATGTGAAACGTGTGCGTGCGTATGTCCACCTATACGTGCCTCACCTCGTCTCCGACAGGTCGTGCTCTTCGATTCGTTTGATCCACTCCTCCAGTTCCGGTGCTCGGTATGATGCCAGGTATTTCAGCAGGTCCCTCTTAAAGAAGGTTGGTGACTCACCAGCGCTCGCACTGCTGCCCTCTGGTAACCGTGGAAACATGGGGCTCATCCACATCCTGTGTTAGAGATGCTATGTTCAGGTGCATTTCCATAATCAAAGCTCATGTCTGCATCCTGTGCAGCACGCAGGCTCACCCTTGTGTTTTCTGGTACCAGTCAGCTCTGATGAGGTTGGAGGTCAGAATGATGACTCTGAAGCCTTCCTCGTACCACAGCAACATCATCTTCCTGCACGAAGGCACACAATATGATCGCTTCATATAACAACAATGACTCTAACACCTGTAACAGCTGCAACGTAAGCCGTCTGGTGCTGAATGTGAACATAGCATTTTAGACAAGAGGCACACAGACAATGGCTGACTAATCTCCACTTGTGTCAAACTCAGTACGTTAGAGTTTGTGACAATGTCAGCAAAACAATAATACCATGAAGGGAAAGAAATTCTTACGTGTGGTGAGTTCCAAAAGCAATATCAAGCTTGGCCTGTCAGGGAAAATCACACACATTAGTCTCATTTAAATGGAAATCCAGAGTCCGTAAAGAACAGCCTCGGTCTCACTTTACAGATCAGAGTGTATATCCAGTAATATCAGCCAAGGTGCACGTCAGAGAAACTGTTGTTAACAGTGCAGATGAGTCTGTACCTGGCAGAATCGAACATGAGGATAAGGCTGAGCCTGCTGCACTAGCCGGGCCTTGGCCTCCCTCTTATCTCCATGGACGATCAGAACCGGACGATCCCTGTCAACACAACCCAACGCCAAGGATGAATTTCATTTTTTCAATGTATACATTTGCAACCATATGATACAAGCCACAAAACACTAGGGGATGCTGTCGTTAGTATAAAGTGGACATGAGCAGACCGCCACTGGGGGGGTGTGTGTATGATAATGTGATGCCTGCAGCAGAAGACACAAAACTTACCTAAACTCTGGTGGATACTGCTTAACCATCCAGGCAATATCGAAGCAGTAGTTAAACTATGAAGAAAGACAGAACACTGGTATTAATGGCCGGAATGACTCCAAGCCTGGCAGAAAGATGGAAACTACAGCCATGCTAACCGCCACCTGTGAGACTGTACTCAGTCATGGTGTTGCTTTGTGCTAAATGCTAATGCCAGCATCACAATGACAATTCTGACATGCTGATGCTCAACAGGTATGGTGCTTACCATGTTTTCTCATCAATGTTAGCATGCTAGCCAGATGTTAGCAAATAGGACCTGAAATTCTTTCCACGGTTCATATGGTTACTCACCTGAACAGATTCTCTCAGGGTCCCGAATAATGGCGAGAGAATGTCTGGGTGAAAGAAAAAAGGGAAGATTTCTTCATCGAGGTTGATGACAATCATCTACAGCAGCGACATCTTAACTAAAGACTTCATTCGACAAAAACAAGTAAGATTAAGACATTCAGCCTCCGTTCACCCAGAGAACGATTTCATCTGTTCTTCACTTTGACTGGGTGAAGCTGATGACTGATAATGCTTCCTTTGAATTGATGATAGATTCAATGATTACAAAGGAAATTCTGACCAGGTCTGGCATTTTTTTAATCATATAAAAGGTAGAAATGGGTGTTTATAGCATGTAAGGGGGAGAAGACTATTATCTGACAGAGCATCTTTCATAGTTGAGGATGCATGGGATATACAACATAATAGCTTGATTGACAAAAAAAGAAAAGAACGGGTGATGCCAGACAGTCACATGCTGTTGCAACGTCTTGATCAAAAGCATGAAATACAGAATGACCCTCTCTGCACCAAATGGAAGTCACTGAAAGTCTTCTCACCTCTGATGTGCAGAGCTCCGCTGTTGTACTTCCTGTCCAGGCCTGTGACTTTGGTGAGGTAAAACCTGAAGGTGTCATTTAGACAAGGAACACTGGATTCAAAGAAGTCCTCTGGCTCTTCGATGTAGTAAAGCCGGCCGTGGGGACTAGGAGGGCGCTCGTGCTCCACCTTTGCTTTCTTTGTTTTGGGCCTCGGAGGCGTCTTGTTTGGCAAATTACTGAGACTCTTCACATCTCCATCATCACCATCACTATCTGAGAGAGCCCAGCCTGAGCCGTCCGACACCTCTTTCTTACGCTTTCCAGCCAATGACGGGCTAGTTTCATACTTGACTGGATTTAACTGGTTCATTGCTGCAGACTGTCTGGCCTCAGAACCAATAACAAGTGAGGATACAGGTGTGTTTGCTGGTTCTGCTTTCACCTCCACAGTGGCTGTCACTGGTTCCAGTTTGGGGATGGGGAGAGAGGCAGACTGATGGGAGCTGGGACTGGATCCGGTGGGTCGGTGGATTTTAGATGTCGTAGTCCCAGAAGCAGGAAGATCCTCGTCATCGTCATCACTGCTGGAGATGGTCCACTTGCCATGTTGACTGTCCTGAGACATGCCTGAGCGGAGACACAGAGTTCAAACACCAGCCGAGCAGCAGGATGAGAGTGAGCCTGAACTACAGCACTGAAAGGGACCAGTACAGCTTGATGTGGCCAAAAGTTTACCTCGGTTATACCTGTTTCGAGCTTGTTATGACACCAAACATCAAATGACATCCATGAAAGTTGGAGAACAGACCGGTTCTGAGCCAAGTTATTCCACCAGTCTGGAGCTGATTAACAGCTGCCCTAACAGAGTCCTTTATGTTTGCAGCTGAAAAACACAGCTTACAGTGTATCTGTGTTTGGGTGCATCTCGGCTAAATAGAATGAGGTTAAACACTGAATAGCGCAGATTCAATAACGGGAACTTACAGGGTCTCAATCTAAAATGCGTGGACATACATTAACGTGCCAATGCGGTTAAAAACACGTTAATTATGAAAATACGGATTCAAATAGAAACAAATAAAAATGATTTTAGATTTAAGATTAACATACCTTGTAAAAATGTCAATAGAGGCCAAAGAGATCATGCAAGTTAGGCGAATTTAATTTACAGATTTCGACGATCAAATGGTGTTTTAACTGTTATTGTGATGACAAACTAACAGCTGATTGTCATTTTTCTTTTACCGGGTCAGAGAAGAGGCTCAGGTTCGCGATGCTGAGTGCACACACTGTTCAATCCACCGCCACACAAACTCCAGCACATCTGCACTAAACAAGGCACAGTGCAGGAGGTGCGCATGGCACAAGTGTCCGGCTCGAAACTCCTCTTCTGGTCTGTTGTTTCGAAGTTCCGCCACAAGCGCGAGCTCTGAATCCAAACCCCTCATTAACGCATTGAGATACAGTTCAGATAACTGACGAGGGTTGTACACAAGCATGATCGTTACCAGCTAACGGCAAGACATGATTGTTAATCACCCACAAATAAAAGGAATAAATATATTCCACCATGAATTTCGTGTAAGTCCGTTGATGATAAAGTGTGTTTCTGAAAGGACAAATCCATACTTGGCAAAGCTTTCAAAGTCATTTCGATTTCAAGTGTAAGTTTAAGATTTAAGTTTAAATGTGAACAAATGTGAACTATTACCGCTGTGTCCCTTTAATGATGTTCATGTCAATTCAGCTTTAATGTGAAGTGAAATATTTAGGCATAAAATTGATCAAATATGTAAAAGAAAGAGAGAGAAAAAATGGAAAATCTGAATAAATCTCTAAATCCCTGGCTGATGAGAGACCTTTCTGTTTTGGGCAAAAACTTGTTGTCAAAAGTTGAGGGAATATCTGAATTGGTCTATCCGATTCACTCTTTGTATGTTGGTCCTCAAACGTTAAGTCTATAATCTATAACTTTCTATGCCTGCAGTGTTTTTTATGCCAGCAGCCTGAATGCCCAATCCTGTTTTCATCAACTCTCCAGTGCTAATAATACATCATTGTGATTTGAATCGTGAGCCAATCTTGAGCCAACAGCAAAAAGTGACCATGCTGCCAAATGACATATGTTACATGTTTTTTGTAACTGTAATACCTACTACCTGTAATGCCTACTTTCTTATCTAGAAGAGAAATGTCTACACTACACATTAGTACACTGATTTTCTCATTTGTCAATGAGCCTAAATGTATGTTCCTAAAACTCTGAAAGTAACCCACGTGCTTTGATTTAGCCAGAGTAGAATAATTTGATACAGTCTGTGTCCCAGATCAGAAATGCTTAAAAAGCCCTTTTTCCTTGCCTTAACCTACACAGACAGAGGAGCTGATGCAAGACATTTATTTCAGGAAGGCTGTGGAAGTACCAGGCATGGCCACAGGGTGGGATGAGTGCAGCAGTATGAGTTTTCACCTCCAGAAAATAATGGGGTAGGGGAGAAAAGGATAACTTACTGGACCATCGACATTCTTATAGAAAGCAGTTAAGTGCAGACACACACATATCCGTTTCCTGTGGTTTCCCTGTGTGTCTCTGTGCTCCCTGTGTAAGGCTGCTGCAGTATATAAACACCTGCTTTCCTCACAGCTTTAACCACATTGTTCCATCACTCACAGTAGAAGCTAACGCTCTGAATCTAACCTTTAAAACCTTTCACTTTAAGGGAATACACAAAGCAGTGTCAGCTGGCCAGCCTCATCATCTGACGTCTGTCTGCGTCTGTTCATACTCCCGTACAGTTGGTGGCAGTATTGTACCAATAAGTTGTTGGTTCGCAGTCATGAAAACAAAAGAAGTTGTATTTTGGCTCTTCACGCCGTGCTGCTGCTGCTCTGAGGTTCTTGGTGTGGAGAGGAGTCTCGGCTGTCTGCTGGCTGTTGTTGGGTCTCTGAAACAGTGAGAAGGATTTACCACCTGTGTGGAAGAAGGATTTCACAGTATGGCGTTAAACTTCACCATCAACACAAGCAATCCTCCTTTAGGTGAGTTGCAGCCTGCTTTTCCTGAGTAAATACTTCAGTGAGTCGTGTGCACTTAGTGACAGCTAGCAAACTGCTAGCACCGATACGTGTCATCTAACGAATGACAGAAACTCCTTTTGAAAATCTTCCCATTTTGATGCCATTTGTTCATTTGTCGAACTTGTAATCAAATATAGATAACTTTGCCAAGGAAAACACTCGACCAGTCATTACGATTTCGCGGTTGATACGGACGACTTTAAGGAAATTGTAAAATTGCAAGATCATATTAAAAGTTGTTTTTTTTTGTTTAAATTATGCCCAATTTTCTTTTATGTAAACAAGCCGAATTGAATAGTGGATGATCTCAAGTTGAAAAATGGAAATAGCTGCGGAGTAGCTCAGTGGTTAATTTTTTAAATAAACATCTCTGTAACTTGACCTATATATGAATTGATATTGGTATGTTGGTGTGTCCAAATAAGTTAAATGGGGCGTGTTTGAAGTTAGCTAACCTTACTGTCCAGCTAGCTAATGGGAGTGTGTAGCAAACGTTAGCTAGCTTGTCGTCGTGGCACACCAAACCACAACGTGTGGGCAATTCGCTAAAATTGACTTTCAGCGACACCAGCAACTTTGCTATTTACACTTTCCAGCCTTCACTGTGGTATGCTTATAAACATCATTATATGCATAAACTCGTCATGAATTTACAAGTGACACATGGATAATCCACGCACATCAAAGAATATGCAGTGTGGATCAGTTGACACGCTGACATGAGCTAACCCAGGTTAGCTCAGCTGGGTGGTTTGGGCTTAGATATGAAACATTACATGCTGCTAAAATATATCAATAACCTAACTTCTTATGTTAATATGTGACAGTTCGTCGTATCGTGCTCAGTATATAGTTTTGACAAGACTGTCAAATGGTTAGTGTGTTCCTGCTTTGTACGAAGAAAAGCTAATGCATTAAGTAGCTTTGACAGTGACTAAACAGCGCCACTGTGCGACTGCTGTGAAAACAGCAGGCTGATGCAAGCAAGCTGAAACGTGGTGTTGCATACGGAGTCCAGATTTTTGCACTCTGATTTCCGTTTCATTTGCTCTGCACCAGCGTCCTTTCTAGAAAGTGTAATATTGGGCAGTCTTAGTCAGTGGCTGGGGTGATGCCCACAAACCCAGCACTGCAGAGATTGCTAATGGTAATAATGGTTTTCTCTACAGGTCTTCGATCAGACCTGTACGGTAGATTGTTACGATGTAAGACACACCGGTACATAAGACAAACACAAAGTCAGAAATGAATGAGGAAAACATGATCTGATTAAACAAACATGATCTCTGTGCCAAGCATTAGCCTACATCAGGTGAACGTCATAAGCCTGAATTACGTAGCTAGTCTTTTAGCGTGTTCAACTTTTTAGCTTTGATAATCTATTAAAGACTGGCCTGTTTGTAACTTCTCAAAACTATGAGAGAATTGGCCATGCAGAAAGAACACTAGGGTCTTTTGTTTGTGCTTCACAAGGATGCAACATACTTGCAATTTAGCCCCATGACCCTTGACTGTATTGATATAAAGTCTGTGACATTACAAGCTTTTTTTTTTTTTTTAATGAAAAACGAACACTTGAGTACTGAGATGTTGAAATTGTATTCGACATGTAGTACAACTGGAAAGAGTGCACTGCTGTTGAGGAAGCAGGAGAGGGTTATGATTGGGTTTAGCAGAGTAATATGAAACACTGCATGGTTTGCACCACGGGACCAGTTCAACTGGCTCTCTAACCTAAATGTTTGTGAAGCTCTTCAGCAGTGCAGGTCAACATCTTTTAAGAATCTAAAGCGAATCCAGTTGCCCTTGACTTAGCACTTGTCCATTCTCTCAGTAAAGCTGACATAGGCTGTTAATGTTAAGTTTATTCAGACTCTCAAACACTGGATTTTCTCCTCTGTCCTGCAGGAGCGCTTCTGGCAGCAGAGCATGTGAAGGGCTCTGTGCAGGTATCAGTGGAGGAAGGCAAAGACACCAGGCTTCAAGTCTCAGAGTGGGTGACATAATTATTTCATCAAATTGCTGAGTGAGCAGAAATGATGTGCTATAGAAAATGTATATGTGAAGAGTGTGCAGTTTGTTGCTTGAGTGTTTTCATGATTTATTAGTTTCAACTCTGTGTTCTCTTTCCTTCCCCCAGTGAGATCCAGTTCAACGATGCCAACTCTATCAGTCGGTACCTGGCTCGGGTGGCTCCTGCTCTTGGCCTCTACGGAGCCAACACAATGGAGCAGACTGAGGTGTGTATGTGTGTGAGCGTGTGAGACATTCTTTTGTAACAGTTTGGGGCTCCTGATCTATATTCTAGATGCTCATGTGGTATCTGCAGGTCGATCACTGGTTGGAGTTCAGTGCTCGCCGTCTGTGTGGTCAGCCTGGTTTGACTGTGGCACTGGGTGAACTGGATAAGGCCCTCTCCCTGCGGACCTTCCTGGTTGGACATGCTGTCACCTTGGCTGACCTTTCTGTCTGGGCTGCCCTCAAAGGTCAGTACCATCCGGGATGTTTTCTGTCTGTTTTAGGGTGGAATTTCTGCAGTGAAACAGGTGAAATGCAGCGCTACAGTCGTGTTTGTTTCTCTGCAGGTCATGGGGAATGGCCAAGCCAGGGCAAATCCTTCTCCCACGTCAATCGCTGGTTCTCTTTCCTGAGCTCGCAGGTTCCCTTCACTGCTGTGGGCAACAAGTACACCAGAAAGTCAGCTCCAGTGAGCAAATCCAATGTAGGTGTAATTTCAGGCATTAAAAAGCAAGTTGTGATTTGATATTTATAGCATTTGGAGCATCAGTGTGAAGCCAGGCAGATAAAACAAAGCTGTTGTGAAAAGTTTTTAAATGTTAATGATTATTTTTATGGTAGCTAACCCTTCATTTTTGTCCTTGATCGACAGTCCGATGAGAAGAAGCAGGATGTTGGCAAGTTTGTGGATTTGCCAGGAGCTGAGATGGGCAAGGTCGTGGTTCGATTCCCCCCTGAGGCCAGTGGGTAAGTCAGCATCTGAAGTTTGGGCAAAGTTCAGATTATCCGTGGTCATTAAATTCCTAAGAGCTCATTGGGAGTTCAATACCTTTCTTAATGGGGACTATTTTTCTGCCAGATACCTGCATATCGGCCATGCCAAGGCTGCTCTGCTCAACCAGCACTACCAGGTCACATTCAAAGGCAAACTCATCATGCGCTTTGACGACACCAACCCCGAGAAGGAAAAGGAGGACTTTGAGAAGGTAAAGCATCCAGATCACAGAGCAAATACAAGAATTGAATTGCAACTGAGTCATTATTCCCAAACTATATGTAAGAAACCAGAAACAGTATTGTCATTTCGACTTGTCCTTATCCCTTCTCAGGTGATCCTGGAAGATCTTGCTATGCTCCAGATCCATCCAGACCAGTTCACCTACACCAGCGACCATTTTCCCATCATCATGCAGTTTGCTGAACAGCTGCTTAGTGAGGGCAAGGCCTACATCGACAACACACCCCCCGAGCAGATGAAGCAGGAGAGGGAGCAGCGCACGGAGTCCAAATGCAGAAGCAACAGTATGCCTGGGGAATCATGACCTCGTTACCAGTCACAGTGAATGTTGAAGCTGCAGCATGCACATTTCTGAATTTTATGACGCTGCAATATGGAACTTCTCTGTCCTGTGTAGCGTTGGAAGAGAACATGAAGATGTGGTCGGCGATGAAAGCTGGGACAGAGTATGGTCAGACCTGCTGCATGAGAGCCAAGATTGACATGAACTCCAACAATGGCTGCATGAGAGACCCCACCCTCTTCCGCTGCAAGAACACTCCCCACCCTCGCACCGGAAGC
Organism: Chaetodon trifascialis; assembly: GCF_039877785.1. Lineage (NCBI taxonomy): Eukaryota > Metazoa > Chordata > Actinopteri > Chaetodontiformes > Chaetodontidae > Chaetodon > Chaetodon trifascialis. Next base: position 26,339,127 of record NC_092056.1, read on the forward strand.
ACCTACAAGTACTTTCCTTTAATAAGTCCAGGGAGAAAAAAATCTGTGGTATTGGCATAAAATATTGGACAATATTCTATAAATATGAATCATTGAAACTGTCCTGATTCTGTCTTCCAGAGTGTACCCAACATATGATTTTGCCTGTCCCATCGTGGACAGTTTGGAGGGTGTGACCCATGCTCTCAGGACCACCGAGTACCACGATCGTGACGAGCAGTTCTACTGGATAATCGAAGCCCTGCGCCTCAGGAAGCCCTACATCTGGGAGTACTCCCGACTTAACCTGAACAACACAGTGCTGTCCAAGAGGAAGCTCACCTGGTTCGTCGACCAGGGATTCGTCGATGGATGGTGGGTTTAGTTTGATTTATTTGGTGATTGATTCTTAGTCTGTGACAGACGTGTAAGGTGTCTGTTATTTCTACTTCTTTGTGGCCTCTCATAACGTCCTCTCTCTCCCCCTGTCCTCCACGTCCGCCTTTCTCCTCTCTCTACTCCCATGTTTTCTTTTGGCTTATCTCGTCTCGTCTTCCAGGGATGACCCTCGCTTCCCCACTGTTAGAGGGGTCCTGAGGAGAGGAATGACCGTTGAGGGTCTGAAACAGTTCATAGCAGCTCAGGTACTGCTGTCATAGTTAGAGATGGGCAAAGGGATACAAAGGGTTCACATTTAGTAAAATTTTAGCTTGCAAAGAGCATCCATAGGGTGCAAAATGCTTTATCTGTTAAAAATGTGCTCTCTTTTGTCCTCATCTTTCCAGGGTGGATCAAGGTCAGTGGTCAACATGGAATGGGACAAGATCTGGGCCTTCAATAAGAAGGTACATGTTTCTCACATATAGGCCTGATTGTCTGAACCTAGCAGCTTAAATAATGATAATAGGGATTCTGACATTGAATTTGCCTCCTCCTTTATTTAAGCATTATCTGCGTTGATGCAACAGTAAGATGTATGAATAATCCAAAAATTTGCCAATGGTTCTTATGTAGACTGCTGAGTTAAAGACACCATATAATGTTACTTCTATGATCAGTCTGTCTGAGAATCAGACTGTTTAATTGTACCTCGTAAAGCACAACTGCAGACCATTTTGATATAATGACATGTGTATCATGTGCTATGTTGGTTTGACCCACTTTGTATGTTAGAAAAAGAGGGGCTATAATGAATGAGTCAGACATCACAGGCTGAAGCCTGTACTGACAGAGGTTCAGATAATTGCCTGTGGGTTCACTGCTGGCATGGCTTCTTTCTGCTTTGCTTCTCATTCTGTTATACACTTTAATTTGCTGCCTGGTTTCCTGCCTCATTACCCCACTCTCACTTTTCATATCACCTCGAATAAGACTGAAAACTTCAAAAGCCAAACCAACTGCCCATGTCATGTCCTACATTTGTTTGTGCTCATGTTGTTTTGACCCAGCTTCATCTGTCTGGACGTCAGTGTTGCTTCCTCTGTGTGGTTTTTCCTCGCTGGCACTTGCTGCTTCATCCCCTCGTCAAGTAGAAAGTGTGAAGCTGATAGTTTAAAAATGTCCATAGACAGAGAGTGAAGAAGTGACACAGCATACATATCTCATGCTAGGGAAAGAACAAGCCAAAGAATGTTAGAATTAAAAGAACATTTTATGCTAAGGACAGGTTAGTCTTGCTTCACTTGAGCTGAATACAGGCTGTAAAGAAGCATCAGGGACAAAGTACCAACAGCAGTGAGGACAGCTGGCTTCAGGTTGAGATTCTCTGTTTTTGCAAAGGGCTTTATATGCATGATAACTAACTCCTCCTGCCCGCCTTTTCAGACAGTCTCATGCCCGCAGAGTTCCTTCACCTCAACTTGGCAATATTTAAAGTTGCTGTAACAGCTCATGTCGAAATGTGGTTACAGATATTCTTCACAACTGTATTAGGTGGTCCTATATTTAGCTAAAGCCTCTGAGTTCACTGAACGCAGGTGTACATATGATGGTGTTAAATCACAGTCAGAATAATAAAGGAAGAACAAACCCTGTGAAAACTAACAGACTTCAACAGACGCGCTGTGGTATTACTCAGTGGTTCCTAAAACCTGTTCGTTTCCAGCCGTGGCTCCAGAACGACACGCCTCACTCTACCTGAGATTATACTCCATGTTTATAGGGAACATTTATAGATTTCATGAAAGGCTTCTGAAGTGCGAGTAGTCACAAGCTTGTAATTACATTTGTGGCTGAAATATGTCGCAGAACACAGCAAGAGAAAGCATTCATGAAAAGCCTAATGGGCTCAGAAACAGGAAGGTCTAACAGTTGTATGGAGGACAAAGCCAGGGGAAATTATGTAAACGGTCCATTCTCTGTAAATGTGTCTCTACCTCTTTCTCTTTTCCTCCCTCCTTGTATCTGACATTAAACAGCATCTCACTCTTCTGTTTCCAAGCTGCCAATTAGCTGTCTGAAGGTACTCCTCCACCTCCTCCTCTTGCTCATTTTCCCCCACTCCCTCCCTGCTTCCATCATGGGCTGGTTAGTCCACCAACAACCTTCATTATTTTACCAGCCAAGCAGACGTTCACTGTATGTAGCGTGTATCCAAACACGCCTGCCAAAGAACAAACAGCCTTAAAAAGCAAAGGGCAGCAGAGTTGCGTAGTAGCCGGTCAGAGAGACATGTCCACTAGCAAGACTCAAGGACTCTCTACCGTCTCCCAGGAGCTGTTTTAAATCTGATGTGTGCAGGGAGCAGCACAAGAGTGATTACACTGTGACAGCTCACAAAGTACCATAGCGCCAAAACGAGTAGGATGATAAGACAGAGGCTCAGTTGTTGCATACCCACCATGTTTTTTTACCTGTCTGCTGCTTTCATCACTCGCCATTCTCCATCCTCCCTGATTTAAACTGAGAGTCAGCGGTTTGCTCTGTTCTGTCGAACTGTTCTGGTTTTTGAAGGCTCCAGTCGCCAAAACATAATTAGGAACCTGAGTTTGGTTCAGACTAATGCACACAGGAAGAGGAACGCAAACAATGCGAGGTTGTCACAGTAGCTTGACAATAAAGGAAATGCGTTTTACCCATGCAACACCAAACAGGTTGAAACTGCATGGTCTTACCTGGAGTGGTGGGCATGCTCGACTCTGCAGCCCCTCTGTGGGCAGATTGAAACCGCAAAACTGCAAAATATATTTAAAAAGTCAGTCAATCCTTCACCAGAGGAAGTGTCAAAGCTCCTGTGTTTGATTTTTTTTTTTTTTTTAAGCCAGGCTGTCATATCCAGTGTTAAATCCTCCTCATTATCTTTCCTTTCCATCTCTCCCCTTCATCCTTTAGTCCGTTGCAGCTTTTTGAGTGAGCAGTTCCTCTTCATTTATTGACTATATCCTCTTCATTTAACCTGTTCATTAATTTGTCTTCTTTCCTAAATCATCAACATCACGAGCCCTCATCAGCGCGGAGGTCAGAGGTCATTGTCAAATTTACCCTTCACAGAAAATCTTTTAGTCCGTCTGTCGTCATTACTGATAAGAACTTTAGCATGTTTTTCTGTAGCAGTCATATTAATGTAAAAAGATAACGAGATATGTTTGCAACAGCTAGTGTAATAATAAGTTTGATGCTTTAAAACCTGTGGACCATCTGTCAACACTGGCCGTGCTGGGACGATGCTGATGTGTTCGTGCTGCTCATTCAGTCGTTTGGGCTCTTAAAAACTCGAGCTGGCTGGTAAAACAGTGAACATGGATGGTGGCTGAAACAGCAGCTGAAGAAGAAAAGCTTGTTTCTCTTGTTTTCGTCACCTTCATCAATCACAGTTCACTCATCTAATCAGTTTTTCTTCCTTTGCTCATCTTTCTTCTTATGTGTCTTATTTCATTTGATGGGATGGGCTATTTTTGTTTTGGTTTCTTGTGAAAAAAAGCAGTTTTTGGATAAGGTTGCATCTTTTTTTTTTTTTTTTTGCTTTGTCCTTTCATTACTCAGCATTTTGTGTGTGGAGACTGTTCTAAAGCACCAGTCTGCTGTTTCTTTTACTGACCTGTTTGTGTCTGTGTGCATGTCTCTGTCTGTGTGTTTGTTAGGTTATTGACCCGGTCGCTCCCAGGTACACCGCTCTGTCCAGGTCCTATGTGGTTCCTGTTTCCATCTCAGAGGCTACAGAGGAGATGAAGGAAGTGGCCAAACACCCCAAGGTTAGAGCTGTCAAGATTCCTGAAAGGCAGTCCTCTTGCCAGGGGGCGGTGGGAGGTAGTATTTGGTAGTTTTATGGGTTCTATCCAGATGCCAAAGGTGAGCCTAAAGACATTACAAAAGTCAGAAGTCTGTGTGTCTGCTCAGCACGACAGTATCAGAGCATCATATTCACTTTAACATTATTACCTTTAATGTCACAATCCAAATTCTATTCGTATGTTAATTCCTCTTGTGGAGCGCAGAGCAACATCTGAAATTCACTCGTGCTCATTAATGGGGCTCAGTGGGCAGACCTGTTCACCTCCACCAGAGGCGTCTCTGAATGCCCAGTAGGGTGCAGATTCCAGAGATTATCATATCTCAGTTCTGGTACTAAATTATTTAAAATAGCCTTATTATCAGCCTACAGAAGAAAACAAGGAGATTAAAAAGTGAAATGGAGTTGATGAAAAAAAGACACTTCTTTTTTTCATTAAGCAGTTTATTTTAAGATGCACATTTTTCCAAAGCAGAGCTGAGCTCTGTTTGTACTTGAACTGACAGTCAGTTGTTGTGTACATACAGACATTGATACAACTACTAGGCTACCTCAATATATACGGCACTACATCACAGCAGAGGTTAGGCATTATGATGTTCTGGACCTTCGCTTGAGGTCATTTTCTTCACTGGACCTCTTTTGATTTTTATTGAAAGTCCCTGACCTAAAGATTTTTAGCCAAGATGATCTAATCAGCAGATAGCTGGTCATTTTTTGATTGGTCGTTGCACTTTTTCGAATACAGTATTTCAATTCAACCAATAAAGTAAACTTTACTTCATGAGAAATAGAGATGTTGGAGGATAGAGGCCACATAAATTAAGCTTGTATTTATTGTATGAAATGTAAACGCTTTCTATTATCCAGAAGAACAGAAATCCTATCAGAGATAAATGGCCACTTTGAAAATGAATCAGTATGTTTTTGTTTTGTTTTTTTCATCATGAAACACTCAACCTCTGTGGCCATCCAGAATGCAGAGGTGGGCATGAAGACGGTTTGGTATGGACCTCGGGTTCTGGTCGAAGGAGCCGACGCCGAGACGTTCTCAGAGGGGGAGATAGTCACCTTCATCAACTGGGGCAACCTCATCATCACCAAGATCAACAAGTATGTCGGGATCATCGCTCAGTTAATCCATGTTGTTGCTGAGAATCACATGGTGCACCGATGTGCTTTTCCACCTGTCCATGCTCTGACTCTTTCTCCATATTCAGAGGGGCTGACGCTAAGGTCGTCTCCATGGAGGCCCGCCTGAACCTGGAGAACAAGGACTTCAAGAAGACGACAAAGATCACGTGGCTGGCTGACACAAACAGCGCCCCCCTTTTACCAACCATCTGCATCAACTACCAGCCTCTCATCTCCAAAGCAGTCATCACCAAAGACGACGACTTCAAAGAATACATTAATAAAAACAGCAAGGTCTGTTCCGCAATGTGTGCTCTTAACGTTGTGACATTTGCTGTGGTCGTTTTTTAGACCTTTTGTTGACTTCCTGCTCTCTCAGTTTGAGGAGAAGATGCTTGGAGATCCCTGTCTGAAGAACCTGAAGAAAGGAGATATCATCCAGCTCCAGAGACGGGGTTTCTACATCTGTGACCAGCCCTATGAGCCGGTCAGGTGAGGGAAAGGACCCAGTGTTATCACAGTTTTCTGCTGTGGACCGTGTTGACTGTCTGTGTCTAACTGTCATTAACGTCTACAGTCCTAACAGCTGTAAGGAGAGTCCCTGTGTCCTGCTCTACATTCCCGATGGACACGTCAAGGAGATGCCAACTGCTGGATCCAAGGAGAAGAGCAAGAGCCAGGCCTCGAGCAACACAGTGAGTGCTTTTGAAGAGCCCCCCATACAAATAAAGTTTAGTATTATTATTAAATGATAGATGGACTCGGAGTCCGTCTCTTCTCAGTGTTTAATACACAAACGGGAAAGCGTTTTAAAGGCACATGAAGAGGACCCTGCAGTTGTGTCTTTGACATCTGGGATAAACTAGTAACTGTCAGCATTGTTCTACTTTTCTCTCTATAAATTTGTCTTAGTCTGCCTCCCCTGCCAAGGCTACCTCAACCTCTTCTAAAGCGCCTGCCTCAACCTCAGGCAGTGACTTGTTCACAAGCATTGTAGCACAAGGTGAAACCGTTCGCCAGCTGAAGACCGCCAAGGCTCCTAAAGACCAAGTGGACCAGGCAGTTCAGCAGCTGCTTTCTCTGAAGGTACATCAGCCATATTTAGAAGTTATCAAACTACATAAAGACAATTTATTATTCAAATGATTTGCATTGATTTGCTTTCTTTCTTTCTTTGCAGGCACAATTTAAGCAGCAGACAGGGATAGACTACAAGCCAGGCATGGCCCCTCCCACCTCAGCACTAGCCCCGCCCACCACCACAACAGACTCCGCCTCTTGCCCATACACCCGTGTTACCCAGCAAGGCGAGCTAGTCAGGAAACTGAAGGCAGAGCAGGCGCCTAAGGTACCTGAACATTGGTCCAGTTACTAATCATGTCCACATCTGTTTGTCCAGTCTGCACTCTCGTCCGTCCATTCATTGACTGCACTGAGTGATTTGTCACTCATTTCTTGTCCCCTCATTCGTTGTCCCATGAATTCTCACATCCAAAGTCATTTGTCTGAACGCTCAGTGCTCATGTCCCAAATGATTTGTCCAGTGTCAGTGCGCATCTCCCCACGTTATCTGCATGCCAGTCAAGTTTATGCTTAACTACCTGCCCAATAAGCTGGTTTGTTGATTGTACCAGGACCAGATTGACGTAGCAGTGAAGCAGCTCCTCGCTCTCAAGGTGGAGTTTAAAAAGCTGACGGGTCAGGATTACAAACCAGGGATGGCCCCCTCTGCTCCTTCTCCTGTGACCTCCTCTTCTTCTTCCTCCTCCTCCTCCTCTTCCTCCTCCTCTCCCTCTGGCGTGTATGAGCGTGTTGCACAACAGGGGGAGGTTGTGAGGAAACTGAAGTCTGAGAAAGCCCCGAAGGTATTCTGAAGCCATAGACAGTAGACATGTAGTGATAGAAAAAAAACCACATAAACAGTGCTTATAAATGCCCAAAATACAATTGTGCATATTAGTGTAATGCTGCATCAGTTATCACTCATGCTAACTTTTGGTTGCAACTAGCAAATCTATGTCTATATCTATCATGAGTTTACTGTATAATGTCAGCGACCTGTAAATATTAGGCCCACGTTCAGTAATTTTGTTCTGGAGGCTTTTCATTGAATTTTGTTTTTTCCTTTTGACCTTTGTAAATGTCTGCACTTTATGTGGCTCTGTGATAAGGATAGTGAGTCTATTAGGTCCTGAGCTTCCTTTCTCAATCTATAATCTGTATCTTTACTACATCAACTAGCCAGACTCCTCTGCTGAAACCAGACATTCTGCATTTCTAAGATCAAAAACATTTGATTTTCTGACTCTGCCAGACACTGTGGCTGCCGCAGGCCAATGCAAACCTGAAGTATCGTGTATAGTACTATAGCGAGACTACAGCAGGGCTTGTTTCTGGTCTTATCTCATATGCTGATTTTAATAACTGTGTTATGGAAAATGTCAGAGACAGCATCTGGTGTGTGGGAGGAACAGATAGTCGAAAAACACCAATAATGATGAAAAGCTAAACCTAGCCAGTGATGGTGAAATAAGCTGTATAAGCCTATATGCCTGAGCAAGTGATTGTATTACTCAGTATCAAGATTTTCATAATGACAATTGATTGAAATATTCATATTTTTATTCAAGTTAAGTATGCACTTGTGCTGATACAACAATGTTTATCCATTACAGGATTTTGAAAACTGCCATGAACTGAGTCACAGCTTCCTTCTCTGTGTTCCCAGGACCAGGTTGACGCGGCAGTGAAACAGCTGCTCGCCCTCAAGGCAGAGTACAAACAGGTCACAGGCCAGGAGTACAAGCCTGGAGCGGCCCCTGTCCAGAACAGCCCCAGCCCTGCCCCAGCTGCCACCGGCCTTTATGAGAGGGTCGCTGAGCAGGGAGAAGTGGTCAAGAAACTGAAGGCTGAAAAGGCCTCCAAGGTGAGACTATATATGTGTGTGTGTGTGTGTGTGTGTGTGTGTGTGTGTGTGTGTGTGTGTGTGTGTGTGTGTGTGTGTGTGTGTGTGTGTGTGTGTGTGTGTGTGTGTGTGTGTGTGTGTGTACACATGCGAATATATATATGTGTGTGTATATGTATATATATATGTATGTGTGTGTGTGTGTATATATATGTAGTTTTTGTTGCGTTACTAGCAGTGGCCACAGCTTATAAAAAACTACTAATAAAAAAAGTTCACTAGGTCACAAAGAGCGTTAATCTTGCAATTAAAAAAATGACGCAGTTAAAATTGATTTGCGTTAACGTGGTAATAATGCGATATTTTGGACAGCACTAATACACACACACACACCACCAGTGTTTCCCCTGCTGCCAGGGTCTTTACATTGTTGAATAGTCCTGCAGCTGTTCCTGCTGCTCTAACTAAATCATTTTCTTCTTGCTTGCTGTTCATCAGGATCAGATAGATGCTGCGGGAAGTGGTCACAGAGCAGAATTAAATACAGTTAGTAGTGGAGAGGAAAAAACAACTCTGCTTCCATTTCAGGACCAGGTGGACAAAGCTGTGAAGACTCTTCTGGACCTGAAGACCAAGTACAAGACACTTACTGGAGAGGAATACAAACCAGTGGCTGCTGCCGGAGCCACAGGAGGAGAGGACAAAAACCGCAAAGAGAGGGAGAACAAGTCTGAGAAACAAGGAGGAGGAGCAGGAGGAGGGAAGAAGGGTAAAGGAGACAAGGCCAGCCAGGGCAAGGAGGCCTCAGGAGGAGCAGGAGGCTCAGGAGATGGTCAAGGACCGAAGAAACAAACACGGTGAGAGACTGGAAACAGGTGAAAAGACAGCGGTGAAGAAGTATACCCAGACCATGAGAAAAGTTTGAAACGTGAGCAGCCAGCACCATGTTTACAACAAAATGAGACTCCATAGTGATGAGTTCTAGTTCTAATATTGGGGAACGAAATTTTATTTTACTTTTTGCATCTGCAGTCAACTTTTCTGCTTTGGACTCTTTCTTTCAGTCTCTGTTAGAGCAGATTCAGCTGTCACATCATGGTGTTTTCAGTTTTATGTTGCTGTGTGTCACTATAGGCTACACTCAGATGTATGGCGAGGTCACAAGACAGTTTGTCGCACTGGAAATAATTTGGCTGAAAGTGATCCGAAGTGGAGTCAAAATGTCTGAGCCAATAAAAAGCCTTCTCCTGAACTGTCTTCTCAGAAGTCTGTTTTGAGCACATTATAGTTAGTTGAGAGCCATGATTCCTTTGGAAGATGCATTGATTTGTATGGAGGTGTTTCAAGACAACATGCTTAACATACAATAGCTGGCAGTTGATCCATAGCTTTTTTCAGGCCTCACGTTGCCATGAGTTGGATATTTTAGTCTTTTAAACAAAATTGGAGCTTTGTGGGGACAGAGGCGCATACGGTCTTTGCTTCTTGGACACTGAAGATGGATCATCTGTAAGCTCAACCTTCTGCGTCTGTAGCTTAAAGACTGAGGAGGTTTTTCCTTTTTCTATTCAGATTTGGTGAGTTTTAAATGTCTGGTGTGCTCTTCTTCTGTTTGAATGGTGTTTGGTCTGCTGTCAGCCCCAAGGATGAAATTTGATGGCTCTACGATAATGCTGCACGACTAATATGTAATTTATACTTTGCATGTTTCCGTTCTGAATTCGCACTTCAGCGCCCTTAAAGCCTGTCATTCTGAAGACCTGCTGAAAGCTTGTCAAGGTTTTGATCTGAGATGCAAAAAGTACAGTAAAAACTTCTGTTCCTCATATCCAGACTAAGAATCATGGTCATAATATCATACCAATTATGGGGATTATGTTTTCATCCTTCTGCTGTGGCTCTGTCTGTTGGTCTGCTGGCTTCATAGTTGCTGATGTGAGCTTTGAGTGTCATGGTTTGCTGCACTGGGATTGGCTGTGTGCTGTCAGAATTGTTTGAATGCACTCAGATGTGATCTCGCTCCTGCACTTAGTGCATGGCTGAGTAATTAGTCTGACATATGAGTGACTGTGTTGTGGTAATTTCCCAGATCGCTCTGCCTTTAATTGGACCAACACTCCTTTCAGTGAGAACATAAAACGCTCTGAGCAGAGAAACCTTGAACAGAGACTTTGTGTGCAAAATAAGATCTCTTCTTCTTAAGGAGATTAAAAGTTGTCATTCACATAATAAAAACACCTCAACGCACATTTACACATTCAGCGATATATATTATATATCAAGGTTTGCGTCACACTAACTATGTTGTCTGTCTCCTGACAGGTTGGGTTTGGAGGCCAAGAAAGAGGAGAACCTGGCTGACTGGTACTCTCAGGTGAGGGAAATATACACAGGTCCTCTTTACTCCAACTAAACCTTTTTCTACTTCCACAATAAACAGGAACAGAATACCTTTAAGATGTCCAGTCTTGTGAAATTTCAGTGTAATGTTGCTCTTTCCCTGTAGGTCATCACTAAAGCAGAGATGATTGAGTACTATGATGTTAGCGGCTGCTATGTGCTGCGGCCCTGGTCCTTCGCCATCTGGGAGGCCATTAAAGACTTCTTTGACCGGGAGATTAAGAAACTGGGTGTGGAGAACTGCTATTTCCCCATGTTCGTCTCTCAGGCCGCCCTGGAGAAGGAAAAGTCCCACATTGAAGACTTTGCTCCAGAGGTAAAAGGACCATTTTTTATGATATCCTTCCATGGATAATAGCATGTGTAGCAGCATTCAGAAACATAAAAAACTGAATAGATTTTACTAAAACAATAAGATTAATGCAGCACAGAATATGACAATAATCATTTAATGGTGATGTCATCTTTGTCAGGTCGCCTGGGTAACCCGGTCAGGAAAGACCGAGCTGGCCGAGCCAATTGCTGTGAGACCCACCAGTGAGACAGGTCTGAACCACAGCTCGTCAGTGGACTCTGACTCTAAGAGCACACTGCATATAATCAATGCAGACACACCGAGCATGTGCAATATCTAGATAGCTTTTTAAATATTTGTCCTGTTGTGCAGTTCAGTTGGTTTTTAGTTTTCCAGTGAAAGTTTCTGCCTGTTTTATTTGTCCTGTCTTTTAGATAACTGGTGTCAGTGAGCTTAATTAAAGGGAAACCTACTTAAAGAGGTTGTTCCACATTATGAAGCAAGTATCTCATGCAGTGTGGGGAGGAAGAAGGACCTCTCAGAAGATAAGAAGTGTGAAGTAAACACAGACAGTGAAGTAATCACAGACACAATCCAATAAAGGCTTATTAAGGAAAGTTTCTATTGGGCAAATGAATATTATTAAATGAGCGGCCATAAAAAAAATTCACTGCTGAGCAGCAGACAGGTGTATTTGAAGTGACTGACGTCTCTGGAGTCCCAAGAACCTCTCCATGCAGAAACCACCAGACACTTGCAGTAGTGTGTAAAACGACCAGGGCTCACAAAGAGACATGTTTGCAGTGGGCTCAGAAATGTTCGAACAGTTTAACTCAGTGATGAATGCTGTGCTGCTCTGGATAGATGTCTGGGTGGTTGCTAAATGGCCACCCTGTTCCAGCAAGACTGCAACATCAGCAAGGAGGCCAGAATATTGGGAAGTAAGCTGGCAGGTCCCTTTAGGTTTCCTAAGAGTGTGACAATAAGCTCTGCAAAGTCTGTTCTGTTCATTTCCTGGATTACACATTCTGGAAGGTCTTTTTTTTTCTTTTTGAGATATAATGAAACTTTGAATTTATGTTTACAAACTGCAACCAACAAATCCTACTCATTCTGCTTTGGTTGGTATGGTTTTGTTGTTCTGTCATGTTTGGTATGAACCTTTGGCTCTGTTCTGTTCTGCTTCAGTGATGTACCCTGCCTACGCGAAGTGGGTCCAGTCCCACAGAGACCTGCCAATCAAACTCAACCAGTGGTGTAATGTTGTGGTTAGTATCGTCCTACAGTCACATCCACACCATCTTCATCCACAGTCCCTATGTCACTCACCTTACTTGTACATTTTTACTACCTAATTGTAAGCTTGGAGTCTTTTTCTCTCTTTCTCTCCCCCCACTCCTCCATCCAGAGATGGGAGTTCAAACACCCCCAACCCTTCCTGAGAACAAGAGAGTTCCTGTGGCAGGAGGGCCATTCAGCCTTTGCCACCAAAGAGGAGGCAGCTGAGGAGGTAACAGCCCAGGCAGTGCTGCCTACCGCATCACTCATCTACTGTTGGTTTATTCGTGCTGAGATACATAATGGAGCAGGGCTTTCCCAGAACAAAATTCAGTGTTAGTGTTTTAACTATGCTGTATTGTACAAAGCAGTAAGTCTTTCTGAGCTCCGTGCATGATGTATTTGTAGGTGCTTCAGATCCTGGATCTGTACGCCAAGGTATATGAGGAGCTGATGGCAATCCCTGTGGTGAAGGGGAGGAAGACTGAGAAGGAGAAGTTTGCAGGAGGAGATTACACCACTACTGTGGAGGCTTTCATCTCTGCCAGCGGCAGAGCCATTCAGGTACTGTACAGTATGCTGGAGCACTTCACTTCACTGATCCCCTCATCCATTCACACTGAGGCCAGCCCAGTGTCATGTTTCAGTTGTAAATGTCAACAATGGATTTTGCATCTTTAAAAAAGCAAAACAAACAAACATGAAGTCATCTGGCCCTTGGCATTGCTTTGTGCTTCCTCAGGGTGCTACATCCCACCATCTTGGTCAGAACTTCTCCAGGATGTTTGAGATCATGTTTGAGGATCCAAAGAGACCGGGTGAGAAACAGCTGGCTTTCCAGAACTCCTGGGGAATCACAACCAGGACCATCGGTGTCCTCACCATGGTCCACGGAGACAACATGGGACTCGTACTGCCACCCCGGGTGGCCTGCCTGCAGGTAGACTTGCACACACACACACACACACACACACACACACACACACACACACACACACACACACACAGTCACAGAGATGTGGAAATACAGTAGCTATGCTCGATAGAGAATTTAACTTTTTTAACTGATAAATATCTAGTGACAGTGTCATTAAGCACAAGACACCTGCTTTTGATGAAGATGAAGAACAAACCCCTCACTAAATTAAACTGCCGGCCTACGACAAACACTGATACATGTGGAACAAAAAGCATGCACTAAACTGGGAAACTCTTTCAGGTTGTCATCATCCCATGTGGGATCACTGCCTCCCTGCCAGAGCAGGACAAGGAGGCACTGTTGACCCAGTGCTCCAAATACCTGAGCAGACTGCTGGATGCTGGCATCAGGGTGAAGAATGACCTCCGAGACAACTACTCCCCAGGGTGGAAGTTCAACCACTGGGAACTCAAGGTCAGATATAATGTGATAATAGTAGCTAATGACGTGCTTCACCTGAAGGCATTAATTCAGCAGTAGGAAACAATGAGACAAAGAAGATAAAAGCCAACAAGTCAGAACAGCCAACCAACCGAATATGTTGTGAAAGCTTTGATAATTACGGTAGCTGTCTCTCTCTCTCTCTCTGTATGTCTGTGTCTCTCTAGGGAGTTCCTATCCGTCTGGAAGTGGGACCTAAAGATATGCAACAGCGTCAGTGTGTTGCAGTGAGGAGAGACTCGGGCGTGAAGGTGACAATTCCAGAAACTGAGGTGGAGAAGAGGTTGATCGCCATGTTGGAGGACATACAGACCTCCATGTTTAAAAAGTAAGACACATCGTTACACAAGGGTCAGACTGCGCTTGGCTTTTTATCACGACTTGACCTGTCAGCAGTGAAGTTTAGAAAAGTTGTGTCGTTAAAATATGGAAAACGTGTAGTTGGAACTTGTCTCAACTGCTGTAAATCCCACTGAATTGACTACAGACATGAGAATAGGAGGGTCAATATACTGTTTGTCAGCCAGACCCTCACTCAAACATACAGATTACATAAACCCATACATGTTACTGGCATCTTGAAGGTTGTTTTTGTTTTTATTTTACTTGAATTTGAGATATGTATGACATAGGTAGATTTCACAGAGGAGATTGCTTAGTGCTGACACTCATACTGCTGATCACCATTAGCTGTCACAAACAGATAAAAAAACAGACACATAGTGATGAATTCTCAGAGAATTGTCACCTGAATCTGCAGCTTCCTGCTTTACCCAAACCAAGGACCCAAGGACAGAAGGTGTCTTGTCGTTGTTGAGCTGTCTCGCCCACACATTTTCAGTGAAAAAGCTCTATAAACCCACCGTACCTATCTGCACAGTGCCAAGACAGACACAGTTACTGGCTGGTGAATATAGTGGAGCGTTTAGCAGCTGAAGGGTCAGATGTTAATTTCAGGAGTTAGCAGAGTGTTGGGCTGAACTACTGTAAATGTGAAGAAGCAACTAAGCTAACAAGATTGCCACATCAACTTAAAAGCTGATCATTTGTAAGTGTTGTGTTCACAACTTGTTTCCGCTGCTCCCAAGTGGCTCAAAATATCAGTTGTTCAGGTTTGAAATCATCCTGTTTCTAACCAGCGGGGCACAACGTTGTGCTGGAAATGATGTATGCAGACTGGGAAAGATCCAGTTGGAAATGAGGATAAGCAGAATGAAGAGATGTTTACGTGGTGCCCATAAACATGCAAAAAGATTGATTAAAGTGAGTTATGTGTATGTTTGTCAGAGCTTCAAATGACCTGAACAGTAACATGGTGGCTGCAGACACACTGGAACAGTTCCAGAAAAACTTGGACCAGGGCAAGGTGAGTAACACAAGCCACATGCAGCGCACAGTTTCATTGTCTGTCCTCACCTGAGCGAGCGATTGATCGCACTTTTATCTCGCTTGATAGATTGTCCAGATTCCGTTCTGTGGAGGAATTGAGTGCGAGGATTGGATCAAGAAAACCACTGCCAAGTATGTGCAACATGTCATTGTCTGACTGTCTTTGCTCAACCTTTATCCGTACAAATGAAAACAAAAAAAGAATGGGTATCCATCAAATATACATCTGCAATAAGCAGTCACATTGTGCAGTCGCTGGAGGGAACAAAATACACTTTTTGTTGTTGTTGCTGTTGTTGTTCAGTGGAATCACTTCAAAAGCATGTATTCAGGATTTTCTCTTACTGTTGTTGTCATCTGTCCCATTCACATGAGGTTTAGGGAAAATACTAAATTTTAAATATTAACTGTTCCTGCCCAGTTTCCCATCAGTTTGCTTTGAGTGCTTTAATTTCAACCACTGAAGACATTTTTGTGCTTTGTTCTTCTTTAGGGACCAGGACCTAGAGCCTGGAGCCCCGTCCATGGGAGCCAAGAGCCTCTGTATCCCCTTCTCCCCGCTGAAGACACTGCAGCCTGGTCAGATGTGCGTCAGCGGCAAAGAGCCTGCGCAGTACTACACCCTGTTTGGGCGCAGCTACTAAAGACGTGCTCCGCTGGAGCGCGTGGATGAACATTGTAGTTGAAAAGGGCTTCCCCGCCTTTTCTCATCTATTTCTTCTTCTCTGAGCTCTGGGTGTCTGGGTAATAGGGGTATGGATGTGGCCGGACTGTGGCTTTAGAATGAGAAATGTTCTCTTTTTTTTTTCTTTCTTATTTTATTATAAAGAAATGTTACATTGTTATAATGCATCTGAAAGAAAGTGGACGTAAGGGAAACCGTTTTCTTCCATTCTGAGAGAAAATGTTTGTAGCACTGTTTCTGTCCTGCACGGCTGCTCACTTTGTAAAGGCCATGTCAAAAGAACACTGTCTTGCAGTGTTTTGTATTGGGATGACAAGCACTGCCAGAAACAAGGCAAATATTAAATCTTTCCTGTGTCTAGCAGTTAATGAGTCATTTTTTGGAGTCCTCTCAGACCATGGCACTTACAATGGTAAAACAGCTGTCGAGTTTGGAAACCACTTCTGAGTTGATGCCTTTTTTCTTTTCTTTTTTTTGTAAGTCCTTGCTTAACTGTCTAAAAGCAAATCTGATCTAGTTACTTAAAGTGTCTGTGAACATGGGTTTGAAGTTTAAAAGACCTCAGAAAATAAGAAGTACTTACGAAAGAAACATCTGGGGAAAAGTGCTCTTTGCCTGCTAGCAGTCCCATCTCTTGCAACCTAACTGTCTCAGGAACTCTGCAGGACCCCAGGCTTGTAGTTGGGGTATTTTTGTCGCAACATTATCAGCCCTCCTCTCTGTACAACTGGTTACAGTATGTGAGTCATGGTTCACAGCTTAATACAAATTCCTCAAATCCACCAGAGCCAAAATGACAAATGCTTTGATGAGCTCTGTATGGTTAATAGCCTGTAATATAGCCTACTGTCACTTCTCTCCCATTAAACAACTCCACTACTTGTCTATAATAAAGTCGTTTCCATGGCAAACTGCCCAGTGTTGTTTTTGATCTGACATAAAGATGGAGGACAATGCAGGATGATAGATAGATAGATAGATAGATAGATAGATAGATAGATAGATAGATAGATAGATAGATAGATAGATAGATAGATAGATAGATAGATAGATAGATAGATAGATACTTTATTCATCCCCAAGGGAAATTCACAGGTTCCAGCATATTCCACAAATTTTAAGTAAAAGGCATGCAATAAATAATGTAAAAGCACAGCAAGCAAATAATTAAAAGTTAAATGTGAAAATGTCCAGATGTCCAGTGCAAACAGAATTAAAAGTAAAAATGTCCAGTGCAACACATGCAAGTTCAAATGCCAAGTGTTTAAAAATGAGTTTGAACAAGATGTCCAGAGTTTAAATGTCCAGTGCAAACAGAATGCAAGTTAAGGTGCATGTTAAATAGTACAGATTCCATTCAGGACATTGAGGAATGTTGACATTAATGTTTAATGGTCTTGGTGGTGTTGAGGTGCAGGTGGTTGGAGTCGCACCATGTGACAAAGTCCTGGATCAGTGTCCTGTAAAAGGGTAAAAAGGAAATGCAGCGATACTGTGTCAGGATGCATTAGACTGCAGGCGTACCTCACAAACTGTAAACGGTGTGTGCATAGTGGAATGTGCTGGGTACATTATGGCTTCAGGCTGCCTTGGTTACATAATACTAAGCCTTGCCCAGCCGACAGACAAAAAAATCACTTCCTGTCTTTAATTTCAAAATAAAATGCGAAAGACAAGCGCTGGAGCTGGTTTCAGAGCCAATGTAAGGATACACCGTGAGGATGAGGATTATATTGTCCATAGTGTAGCATCTTAGACAATATCTGCATTTATTCAGCTAATTTTTGAAAAGGTTTTTTTCCTTACACAACCCTTCCATTCCAGTTGTTTTGTCGTCAATATGTCTTTTATTTTGAAAGTTCGGACCGGATGATTCCGTTTAAGTTCCCTCAGCGGAGTTCCGCTAGCTGTCAGTCCGCCCGGCCCAGCTGCGGTCCAGCTTCGTACTGTGAGCAAAAATGAGCGACAAAGGTCTGTCAGATGAGGCAGCGGCAACAGCTTGTAAAGATGGAGACCCAATCACTAAGGTAAAGATGATTGTTCCTCTTGAATCTGAACTAAACTACTAACCAGACCCTGTCAAACCCAGCCAACCCAACAGGCCAACGACTCCCTATCAGGTTAACCAGCTATGCGCCCATAACATGACCAGGGCACGTTTCCTCCTGAAAGTTCACTGGGTGCACCCGGTGACAGCGTTCGGTTAATTATTATTACAACGTTTGGAGCGAGCAATGCGAGCAATGCAGCGCCATACACATCTCTGGTTTTATTGTAGCTTGGGTGAATAATAAGCTAACTAACTCACAGCCCAACTTTGTCGTGTGTAAAACTTGGTGGAAAAGCTGCGTAGCGTACGTCGAACAAGTCCGTCAGTAACGCAAGAGCTGCCCGGACTCACGAGTCGGTCCTGAGGCGTGGTCAGACCGCGGTTAGACCGCAGTTACACCTCCATACTGGTGAGACCTGCAGGCGGGACTGGAAATGGCTAATGTGTGCAGTGGCGCAAGCACTAAGCTACCGGAGCTAACCTGTCCAGCTGGCTGAGGCACACATGGAGCTTTTGTAACCGTGTCTTGTATTGTCCTCACTCAGTGACGCTGTCCTGCTCTCACTGCCAGCCTGTGCTGTCTGCATTCTTTCACTATACATGGACAGCATGAACACTGTATATGTCATATCTGCAAGGCTTCCCAGGACAGCTCAGCATCACCATAAGTACCACTATGAGGAATGAATGAGCTCTGTCAGCTCCTCACATTTCACATTTATTAGAGTATTAAAAGGGAGTTTGGTATACAGATTAAAAATGTCCATAGAGGCCTTCTCTGCAGTCCTCTTGAACTTGAAGTTCTGCCAGTCGAAGTCACTTTAGCTACAAGTTGGCAAAATTGTGACTGTAGACCACATGGAGCGCTGGAGAAATGAGTCATGCTGCAGCAGCGTTTGAGGAGTTTCTATGAATGCCTGATATGTTGTTACACTCGGTTTGAGGAAGGGCACAGGAAAGAGCAGCCACATAGATAACACCCGACTGTGAAACACACGGATACTGAGTAGATGTTTGGTTTTCATACACTGAGAAGTACAAATTATCAGGATCAGGGTAAAAACTATGAGATCGTTTCTGTATTAGTTTTCACAATGCTACCTATATGTCTGACCCATGCATGGGCCTGCAAAATCCCAGCAGTTCTTTATCTGCAGTTTACAAACAACATTCCTTTGTGAAGTGTAAGTGTGGTAATATTAACTGATGCATATCTCACACGGATGTGGAGATCATTGGTTGCACAGAGGTGCAGTTTCGCTGAAATCCCTTTTCACGAGTGAGTGCCAGGATACAAATTTTCCTCTGCTGGACTTCACACACAGCCAACGGAGCCAAAGACAGAATTCTGCACTGCAAACAGGCGTGTTGTGAAGGCTTCTCTGAGCTTTGTAGCGCATAAAATAGACTACATCATATTGACCTGCAAGGCTCAACATCTCTTACCATCCCAGTGTTCATCCTTCTACTTTTTTCTTTAAGTAACATATTTTGCACTTGCAGCTGTTCAGTGCATTTTCCCGTCTTGTAACAGGGTCTGGAATTTTCCTGCACGCTTCCAATGCCCACACCATAGATATGCACATATACCTGCAGGGAATTTTTATATATATAAAATATACCAGTCACAAGGCAACATACAAGCTTTGGAATCGTTTGTGTGCAATGAAATGATGCAGCAGTTTTTCCACTTTGAGCTACTAAACGCATGTTTCTCTTCTTGGGAAGACCATATGCATTTTAAAGAAAGGATAACCCACCATCCTGTAGTCTTTATGATTGCGTAATCGTGTTGCTGACCACTTAACAGTGTTACATATGGAAACGTCTCTGATTGTGTTCTGTTCTGTCGTAGGATTTCATGATGCAGCAGACGATGTTGCGAGTTAAAGATCCTCTTAAATCCTTGGATTTCTACACCAGAATCCTCGGCATGACGTGAGTAGAGAACAAATTATTACCAAAAAGTGACTCAGTGAAGCCTACACATTTCTGATGCTCTTGTTTGTGTGTGTGTGTGTGTGTGTGTGTGTGTGTGTGTGTGTGTGTGTGTGTGTGTGTGTGTGTGTGTGTGTGTGTGTGTGTGTGTGTGTTTCTGTCCTATACAGAAACTGGATTTTGTCTCTGAAGTAAAGTTTTCTCTTGTGTGCAAAATCTTCCAGGCTCCTGCAAAAGTTCGACTTCCCCTCCATGCGTTTCTCTCTCTTCTTCTTGGGCTTCGAGGACAAGAAGGAGATTCCTACTGATGTGAAGGAGAAGACAGCCTGGACCTTTTCCAGAAGAGCCACCATTGAGCTGACACAGTGAGGGTCTATGTCTTGGAATTGGTTCGACCACTTGAGACAGAAAATTATTTTACTGCACCACAAGGCTGTCAGAATTTAAAAAACCACATCAGTACAAAACATTTGGATGCTATTTTTGTGCATTATGTCGATAAGAGGGCAGACCGATATGAGAGACATACTACTTGTATGTTATTTCAACATAAACCTTTTAAAGATCTGCACAACCACACATTACAAAATACACATAGAAAACAATGTCCTATACTGTGTGGTTGAATTATGGGCTCGAGTTTCCAGTTGGCGCTAGTCCTCGTGTTCTGGAAGACTTCAGTGTCCCAGACAAAGGGGAGGAATTCTAGTCACATATTATCTGATTATGGATTATTCCCATGTTTTTGTGTCCAAGTGAGACACAGAGAGCCCTCAGTGCAGCCACTGTGAAGCTGCTGCATGATGATGACTTTTTCTTCTACAATTAAATATTACTTTTCACAATGAAATGTATATATATTTTTACAATTTGAGTATATATTCAGATTCATAATAATTGTTGCCAGCCCTGCTGCACAATTGGCATCTTCAACGGACAATCCAGAAGGACCTTTCTTCTTCTTTTGGTCAAAGATTTGTTTTGCTTTTTCTTTTCCACCATAGTCATCTAAAATATTTCAGTCCTCAACAACTCTCCAGTTATTGAATGGAGAATCTGTGATTGAAGACATAATTATGTGTGATCTCTCTGAAAATGATCTTCTGTACCTTCTCCCCTCCCTCTGTCTTATTCTTCTCATTTCCTCTCACACTCGTTGTGTCCCCTCTCCTGTCTCCCCCGTCTGGCAGTAACTGGGGCTCGGAGTCTGATGAGAGCCAGTCCTATCACAACGGAAACTCAGATCCACGTGGCTTTGGTAAGATAGCTGCCCTGTTTTATAAACTAACAGAACATCCAGTAGAATTCAGGTGTCACGTAATGTGAGATTTACAAGATGCAAGGTTTGGAAGTCCCAAAGGAACAGTTGTGTTGTCTGAAGGCTTACAATACTGCATATGATTTCATGGACTTACATGAACACATAATCATATTATTAGACACACACTTGGATTAAAAGTAAAAGATTACTGACAGAACTAATTCATTTATTATTTCTGCCTTCAGAAGACATAATTTTTGCTTTTAACAGCCATGCACTGAATTTTCAAAGGATATCCTTTGTGTTACTATGTTCAGATAGTGGACGTATGTATGTATATGTATCGGCTCATTGGAGCAAACTCAGGGTATGTGTAAGTGCAGTGTGGATTTCCAGTCAACAGTCTCTGTTTGTCCTCTTGACATTTGACAGGACACATTGGAATTGCAGTTCCTGACGTCTATGCAGCCTGCAAACTGTTTGAAGAGCAAGGGGTCACATTTGTCAAGAAGCCAGATGATGGTAAGACGTGAAGCGTTTGAATAGATAAAACTCGACAGGCTTGACAGTTTAGAGCTTTATTTGGCTCATTCACTCAAAAGGGGCAAAATTAGAAAATGAGGGTTTCTTTTTCAGAAGTTGTTTAAAGGGACACAAGGGGGAAGAAATAGGCAGTAAAAGCTAAAATATGCAGCAGTAGTGAAAATCTTGATTGTACCAACATCTATAAAGACCGTTCATTTCACTTTCATTCACTTCACCCCAAACAATAGTAAGTCAGTGCTGAATGCTAAGTATTTGTACTGCTGTACTGTAATAGACTGTATATTATGGCTGTTCCTTTCCATGTACTCATGCATTATATAACAACAGAAAGCACCTGCTCAGGACCTCATTTGACACAATAGAATGCAAATTTGTGGAAACTGAACTTTATATTTTGTTTCTCTGAATATATTGTGCATGTTTCATTATACAGTATTCACAGTTCATCTGCCTCCCTTCTCTTCTTTTCTTCTCAGGTAAAATGAAAGGCTTGGCCTTCATTCAGGACCCTGATGGTTACTGGATTGAGATCCTGAGTCCTAACACTATGGTGTCCATTACCTCCTAAAACTCTGACAGCATGCTACCTGCTGCAGTGCATACAGGCCAGAGCTGCTGTCGCTTCACTGGGAGAGCAGAACGTTGGGGTTTAGATAAGAATTTAGCAACATGCGCCGGAAAGCTGAGGGGAAATGGAGCGGGATCACTTGCACACTGACAATCAGTGTGCCCTGCTATGGGCTGGACTAATATTGGACAGTTGATCCAAACTGATCAGATACCTGAGTTATTGCTACAAATAGCAACTACTTTGTGTAGCTGTTGACCTTGTCTACATCATCAGTTTGTATGTGTCTTCAAAAGTGCTGAAACAACGTGGTGTTAGTGTGGAATAAATGTGAAAGCCACTGTTCAAATAGCATGGATTTGTGAATTTTTCTTTTTTTTTTTTTTTCATTTTGAGAGTGAATTCTAAGGAATCAAGACCGAGAGATGCTGCAGCAAAATTTGATCACAATTATGATTCTAGCAAACAAGTAAAGGTAAGATAAGGTGACCTGCGTCTTCGCTACAGTTCAGTCATAAAGGAAAGAAATGTGATAGTTTGTAACACTTTGACATTAAGTAAAACCTGCAACAATTTATTGTCACAGTTTTAAAAATGCTTCAGCATTCACATGGTTGCTATACCTCCTCCATCAGCACAACTGCTTCTGCTATTGAGTCAACATCATTATGAAGAGCATCTTGCTTTGACTAGTAGATAAAAATCAGGGCTAGAAAAAAACTTGTGTTTCTTTGAGAGAGTTGTGTATTTGTGTGTATAGTCAGTTGGTTTGACTTTACAGTTCTCAATAAAATAGGAACAATAGATTTCACAATGAGAATAATTCAATTTAAACTATGACTAATGCCATCCATTTTTCTACTTTCACATATCACATGCATGCAAATGCATTTTTTTTTAAACAGACAAAGTTGTTCTGATCATAAGCAGGTGCTGTGCCACAGTCGGTGAAAGTGCCTGTCTTTAAAACAGGAGGTCCTGTGTTCAAATCTCAGTAATGCCTGTTGGTCAGTTCCCTTCCTGGCTTCAGTAAACAAGCTCTAATGCAGTGATACCATTCTGGTCATGTAGACTGCTCTACATCCATCAGTTTTGGCAAGCACAATTAAAATGTTGCAGGTAGACAATTTTTGGATTACATGTGAAAGCTACTAGAAATGAGACCATTTACTGCATCAGAATATGCCTTTTAAAACACGTTTTTCTTCATCTTCATATTAATCATTCAGCACCTTTTACCTAAAGGCTGACGGTTCAAGCCCACCCATGATGTCACGTGACTTCACCTCTCCATGAGTTTAGTCCTTTGATGAAGTATTGCTGACAAATGGCACGTCACAGCTGTTCCTGCAGTCAAACCGCATCTAAGCCTGGATTTGCTGAAAATGTGACTTCATCAATCTGTCAGTACCTGTGGTCTTTGTGCGACCTCTGCTTTGCAGCAGTGTTTGCTCCTTTTTATCCCTGCAGGTCCTGCAGGCGTACTTGAAAATGCTTGAAAACAAAGCGAGGCCTCAGCGATGCTTACGCCTCTGTGAAGCTGCACTAACACGCAGCATTAGTTTAGCCTAAATGCTCACAATGACAATGCTGATACAACTTCAATGGTAAAACAACAAGTTAGATATTGAGATTTAAGACTTAAAGCGACCAATGTCTGCTGTAATCTGCCACAGTGGGCAGGTGGAGGATGGGGCTATGGATTTGTGTCAGAGGCTGAACAATGTGGGAAAGAATTTGTTGGCAGAGGTTTGGGCTGCACCTCTCTGGCCGAATCCAACAGCGGCTGGAGCTGGAAGAGGCTTCAGGCAGGAGCTGGAGGTTTGACATGCATCTGATTGTTGGAATTTGCAGGTGGAGGCTAGTGGCAGGAACTGGGTTTGCCTTCTAGAACCTGCATCTACTTGCAATCTAATTGCCAGAAGCTATGGGTGGAAGCGAGGGTGGTGGATGTGGACGCTGTGGCTGCAGGTTGCTGGTTGGGGTCTTAAGTGGAGGTTCAGGCTGCAGCTGTTTGAACAGAATCTGCAGGTACAGCAGGCAGTTGCACCTTTCTGACAGTGGCTGTAGGTGGAGGTCAAGGCTTACTCTGTCTGTCAGAATCTGTAGTTGGAGGCAGAAGCTGCAGGTTTCTGGCAGAGATTCTAGGTTGGAGGTTTTGCCTTCAGCAACTGCAGAATGAAACCGGAGGCTGGAGGTGAATGTTTAGCCTGCAGGTGGATGCAGTGCATACAGGCTTCTGGCAGAGGTTGTATGTGGAGGTCCAAGCTTTAGCTGTCTGCCAGAATCTGCAGGTGGAAGCAGACACTGCAGGTCGTTGGAAGAGACTGGAGGTAGGGGTTCAGGTTGCAGGTGTGTGCCTGAATCTGCAGGTTGCAGGTTGCTGGCAGAAGTCTAGTTTCTGGGGTTCCGCCTGCAGCTCTTGGCTAGAATCTGCATATAGAGGAGGCTGTAGGTTTCTGCCAGAGGTTGTGCTGTAGCTACATTCTCCTGTCTCGGCCTTCAGACAGCAGCACCTCCCTGAATGCAGCACAGAGAAGAGTCTGTTGTTAGAGTGACTGAGACCTTTTATGATCCTCTCACACTCCTCACACCTTTACAACCTGGAGGTAGCACACACAGGAAGATATCCAATTAAAGAGCCGATATTACACACACACACACACACACACACACACACACACACACACACACACACACACACACACACATACACACACACACCACCAACAACAATCTTACAAGAGGGTATAAAAAGACGGATGTGAATGTTTGCAGCCTGATTTTCTGTATGTGTGATGATCATTGATGGATGAATTTGTGCTCTGGATCAAGTTCGTTCAGTGACTGAAAGAAAAACCTGTTAGTTGTGTGTGTGTGTGTGTGTGTGTGTGTGTGTGTGTGTGTGTGTGTGTTGCTGCTTTGTGTGTTGTGACTGATGGTCATTGCTCCTCTCGTCCACGTGGAGGCGGTGTAGCACAAAGAAACGCAGGTGGTCTGTGAGGACTTTTCATGGATATAAGATGGTAAAGCAGCAACGATGAAGCTGCTGTAACATGTGCAGACACACGCTGTTGTTGATGAGCTGTGTGTGGAGTGTAAAAAGACTGGGTCCCGGTGTGTCACTCAGGCTGCGCTCCAGCGTCTATTCAGGGGCGCGATCCCACTACTGAGCGGCACGAGGGCTTTGACCTGCTCCGTTTCCGACCTGGGCCGGTGCACCCCTCCTTAGACGACCTGGTGGTCCCGGGCTCCCCCCGAAGCACCATATCGATACCGAATTTAGCGCGGACACCCGATCGACATAGTCCGCTGCAGCTCAGAGCTCCTGAGCTCAGCCGATCCTCAAGCCTCAGCCTCCCGGTAACTTGGATTACAGGCGCGCGCCACGGCACCCGGCAGAGATGTCTCCAATCATTGCGGGTTTAGGCTTCGACAGAGATGACGTCATCAGGGAGCACGCTCAGGTGGCATATAGTGCAGACAGAAAGCTGCTGCAGTGTTCAACATTGATCAGTATGGTGTAATATCGCTGTCAAAAAGACGTGTCCATAATTAAAGTTTCGTATTTGTAAAGTTGCCTGTGAATATTGAATGCCCTGAAGCCTATTTGTAAAGTTAACAATTTGTGTGTCATAAAAGTTGAAAATCCCGCTGTCATATACGTGAGTCTGTGAAATTGGGTTACGAGTGTTTTTATATGAGTATGAGTCTAAAAGCTGTGAGTGCAAAGTCTTTAGAATACAACTCATTTTTCTACGACTACGAAGTCTTCGCTGTGAATACGAATTCAAGTTTACGGGTACGACTCGAAAAGTGCTTAAATGACGTCACCGAGGTCACAGTCAAGTCGCAGGGGAAAGTAATCGTCGTCGATTCCTCCAACTGCGCATGCGCAAGCCCCAGACGCAAACATGCAGGGCAACGCCACCATCCCCGAAGAGACTTCACAGGTAATGTCAATAATAACGTGCATAGCTGTTATTGATTTCAATCAAACCATTTTATACAATATACATTTCTTGGACTCACATACTTATTGCTTTAGCTTGCAAACTAAAGATATTTACATGCCGATGAAGCTAGCTTAGTGCTATCGTTACTGGGTGCTATCATTCATAATTTTCGACCAGAGCAACAATCAAGCCAGATTTGGGATGAATTAACGTGAACCAGTAACTTTGTGTAAAGGAAAGAGGGAGAAGGTTCATATGGAGAAATAAATCCGGACATGATGAATCATCCTGCTTATTGCACGGTTTACGAGTGAAATTATAAATTTGAGACAATAAGTTACTGGTTCACGTGAACTCATCCCAAATCTGGCTTGATTGTTAATGCTCTGGTCGAAAATTATGAGGACAGTGCATTTTTTGAGGGGTAACATTATATGTTTTATAGCTGTTTAGTGCTAACTAATTAGCACTGACCCACTTCTAATCCCAGTAACGATAGCACTAAACTAGCTTCATCGGCATGTAAATATCTTTATCTTGCAAGCTTAAGTAATAAGTATGTGAGTTCAAGAAATGTATGTTGTATAAAAAGGTTCGATTTTATGAAATAAATAATGGCTATGCACATTATTGTTGACGTTACCTGTGCAGGGCTCTGAAGTTTTGAACTGAGTTCAGAGTGAGATTTGGCAGTGGCAGTGAGGGGTGGGGTGGGGACGGGGGTCTGATCTGATCAATGACATATAAATTGGTACAAATAAAAATATTTATTCAATTCTGCATTTCTTAGTGCAAGTGAAAGTGTGTGTGTGTGTGTGTGTGTGTGTGTGTGTGTGTGTGTGTGTGTGTGTGTGTGTGCGTGCGTGCGTGCGTGTGTATAACCCCCGCCCTTCCCCATCCTGCTCAGTGCGTAAAAAAAACAAAGCGGCTCCCGCTCCAGCTCCCAGGCAGGAGGCTGCTCTGATCGTTCACTTCAAAGAGCGGCTCTACGAGCCGTTTCGTCCGCAGCTGACACATCACCACTTCCTCTACCTGTTCCACTGTTTTATAAAATAGCTGCGCAACTTGGTGGGCGTTATCCTGGTAATTTCTCTGCGTGAGAAATACAAGATATGGCGTGTGAACATGTGAATGGGTTGAAATGCGTGTGTCTCACGCCCAATGGCTGAGACTTGAAAGCTTTGCCAGTTCAATACAGATTTGAGGTACATGTAGTTTACTTGAGTATTTCTATTTTATGCTACTTCATATTGTATTTGTAAGTAATACTTTTTACTTCACTACATGTAAATAGTAACTCTGGTTTCTTTGCTGATTCAGATTAAAGAATATAATCGACTAAAAGAACATGTTAGATAAGGGGATACTTCAGCAGTATATAAAGTACCTCAAATAAACTCCAGCTTTACAAGCTGCAGTATTAATACATCAGTAATTAAAATCCAGTAAAAATATGAGGTTTATTGTAAAAATACCACAGCATAGAAATATTCTGTTACAAGGAAAAGTATAAATATATTACAATCAAAACATCCTTAAAGTACCAAAAGTAACAGTACTCATTCTGCAGATGAATGCATGTCATATTACTGGATGGTAATCAGAGGTACATGAACGAGCCAGCGTCATTCATGATGCAGTGTACTTTAACCTCTTTATGTACTACTGGGTAGGTTTATTCATAGTACTGCATCATTTTCTAGTTGTGAGATGTAGAGTAGAAGTACAAGACAGCAGAAAATGGAAGTACTTCAGTAAAGTAGTACCTCATATTTGTGCTGTACTTAGTTGCATTCTACCTCTGGAAGTCCTGCTTAACGGTCTGGTTGTTGGTGATCAGCCCACGTGTTCCCATGCTGGCTTACAACCACATCAAGGGCAGTGGGAACAGCACCCAGTGCTTCTTCTTCACTTCTTAAAAAGAGGCATCACGAGCCATCATCATCCTGGTGGGCATGCACCGTATCCTGACGGTGCTGGAGTTCATCATCCCGCTGGCCATGCTGCTGTTCTGCTCCATCCGGATCTCCAGGTTCCTGAAAGAGTGCCAGATGGGAAAAACTGTCCAATGATGGCAGCGTGTGCTGCCATCGTTGCCGTGTTCATGGTGTGCTTCTTACCCACCACGGTGACGACCATCGGGGTGTGGGTCATCCGCTCATACCGCCCGTGGGACTGTGCCTCCGTCTACACTTTCACCCAGCTCACCATCATGTCTTTGGTGCTGAACTTCCTGAACTCGGCCCTTAACCCCATCATCTATGTCTTCTCCAGCTCCATGTTCAGGAAGGCGCTCTGCAGCTCGCTGCCCCGCATCCTGCGCTGCAGACGGGACCCGGGCGACAGCGAGAACACGACTTCCTCATCGGGAACTCAGTCCACCACCCAGCAGGAACTGAAATCCATGAGGGCTGACAGAGGGAGTGAAGCCATGGAGTGAGTGCTTCCTCCATAATCATGACTGGACCAAGCAGTGCTGAGAAAAATGTTTACACCTGAAATTAAAGTGCACTCTGTACCCAGAGACGGACAAATGCATGTTCAGTCAGAGTGTAAATGCAATTCACACAATGTGTGACACAACATATGTTTGTTTTTAGTAAACCTAAAATCATGTTGGAAATGAACTTTTTCTACATTTTATCACCATGTTTTTGTGCTTCATTGCCATCACTTTGTAATTGCACTTCTGTGTGTAACTAACTTTTGTGTCATGTTTGTGTTGCTTTGGAAAAAACAAATAATTCATATTTTTCATATAAATATTCATTTAATGTTTTTTCACTGATGGTTATCCGTTTTGAATTCTCTCTCACTCAAACACACACGCACGCGCACACACACACACACACACACACACACACACACACACAAACACTTTTAACAAAAAACAAAAAAGAAAAAAAGAGTGTTGGTGTCAATAAAGATATTTAAAAAAAACAAAAATGAAAAAGAGTGTTGGTGTCAATAAAGATATTTAAAAAAAAACAAAGTGCCTTTGAGGGTCAAAGCCAATAGAATGGAGTCTTTGTGGCTTTGATGTAGGATTCTATAAATGTGCTCTCTGGCTGTTCTCCAGTCAGAGCATCTTTGAACTTGACCGAGGAGCATTGACATTATTGTTGGAGTACCACAGTCACATAGTTTCAAGAAGCATCTTCACAGGCGAGCACAGTCTACCACAGGCGAGTACAGTCTACTACAGGCGAGCACAGTCTACCACAGGCGAGCACAGTCTACCACAGGCGAGCACAGTCTACTACAGGCGAGTACAGTCTACCACAGGCGAGCGCAGTCTACCACAGGCGAGCGCAGTCTACCACAGGCGAGCGCAGTCTACCACAGGCGAGCGCAGTCTACCACAGGCGAGTGCAGTCTACCACCACAGGCGAGTACAGTCTACCACAGGCGAGTGCAGTCTACCACCGCAGGCGAGTACAGTCTACCACAGGCGAGCACAGTCTACCACCGCAGGCGAGTGCAGTCTACCACAGGCGAGTACAGTCTACCACAGGCGAGTACAGTCTACCACAGGCGAGTACAGTCTACCACCACAGGCGAGCGCAGTTTCTAACAGACAGTTCATTACTGACAGTCTGATGGCACAGACAAGCTTCCCAATCATCAGGGGTCGCCTTGATCATCTGGGCCGTCTGGTCGTCGGCTCAGAAGTGCAACGTCTGCGAGACCAACTTCAATGCTATCAGTTTGCGCACGACTCGATGAACCAGGACCTGGTTCGATACAGGAGGGCGATGTCTGAGTGGAACGAAGAGCGAGAGAAGCTTTGCCACAGCGTGCAGCACCTGCAACAGGACAACAGCAGACTGCAGGAGCTTCTGGAGCTCAAGGAGAGGGAGTTCCAAGATGAACTGAAGAGGACCAAGGAGATGTCCTCCCTCAAGACAAGCGTCCAGTCCCAGACAGAGCAGGTGGAGATCATCCCAGACCAGAGCGACGAGACACTCCACTTGACACTGGAGAAACTGCAGAGGACGCTGAACCAGGTGGTGCACGACCTCTACCTGAGAGACGAGGAGATCGACCTCCTCAAAGAGGAGAAAGACTGTCTGTCTCTCAGGCTCGAGGAGACAACAGCCACCGTGTCCCACAACAGAGCTGAATTTATCCGGTGCGAAAAAGCATGGAAGATCACACACAACAATCTTCAGGAGAAGTTCAGAAAAGAGCTGGCAAAGAAAGAGCAGAGCTGGGAGATGAGAGAGAAGGAGCTGGAAGGAGAAAGGAAACGTCTGGAGGAGCTCTGTCTGAAGGCCAATGAAGGCAATGAAGAGCGAGAGAAGCTTTGCCACAGCGTGCAGCACCTGCAACAAGACAACAACAGACTGCAGGAGCTTCTGGAGCTCAAGGAGAGGGAGTTCCAAGATGAACTCAAGAGGACCAAGGAGATGTCCTCCCTCATAGAGCAGGTGGAGATCATCCCAGCCCAGAGCATCGAGATACTCCAGTTGAAACTGGAAAACCAGAAGAGTGTCGTGCTGCAGAATGACCTGCAGATGGCGCTGAACAAGGTGACGCACCAGCTCTACCTGAGAGACGAGGAGGTCCACCTCCTCGAGCAGGAGAAAGACCGTCTGTCTCTCGATCTGCAGGAGAAGTTCAGAGAAGAGCTTGCAGAGAAAGTGCAGAGCTGGGAGACGAGAGAGAAGGAGCTGGAAGGAGAAAGGAAACATCTGGAGGAGCTCTGTGTGAAGGCCAACACCAAGAGGAGGGCCTTGGTGTCCCGAAACAAATGGGTCAAGGCTGGACTGAAAAAGGCGGCTACAAAGAAAAAGACAACAGTCAAGAAAACGAATGAGACCGGAAGGGGGGAGAACGCAAACCCCGAACACTCCGTCGGGGTCAACGAGACCACCGACAAGCTGCCGGGAGTCCAGGCTGAAATTCTCCACAGCGAGCAGACCGAACCTAACGATCTGCAGGAGAACCTCAGGGAGGAGCTGACCGAAGTCTGCCAGGCGAGAGCCGATCAGACGGAGGAGCAGGAGAAGGACGTGCAAGACGTCCGCCTGAAGGAGGAGAGTAAGAAGGGTCGCTTCGGGTTTCTCTTCAAGACTCCAAAGACAAAGGAGGAGAAGGAAGAGAAGACGAAGCTGAAGGAGGAGAAGAGAAGGGAAAAGAAGGAGAAGAAAATGGAAAAGGAGGAGAAGAAGAGGATGGAAAAGGAGGAGAAGAAAAGGGAAAAGGAGGAGAAGAAGAAGGCAAAGGACGAGGAGAACAGAAAGGCAAAGGAGGAGAAGAAGAAGGCAAAGGAGGAGAAGAAGAAAGCTTCAAAGCTCGTGTCAGAGGACAGTTAGGAGGAGGAGGCTGCTGGTTGTTGGCCCCAGGTCGGATAACGGCAGCTCCCTCTTCCTCCCCCATCACCTCTCGACCCTCCCTCCACCGTCCTTCCACCCTCCCTGCCGTCTCCATCGCCCCCCTTCCTCCCTCCACCCCTCTCCCTCACCCCTCCTCACTCCTCCTCCCCCATGGCCTCTCCACCCCCCCTCCACCCCTGCACCCCTCCCTCAGCCCTCCCCCCTCACCGCCTCCCCCCTTTAACCTTTAAAATTTAGATTTAACATTTTAGGTTTAGATTTAACTTTTAAAATTTTGATTTAACATTTTTTCCACACCGCCTTCTTTGGACAGCACCCACAGACACACCTCCACCTTGTTTCCAGGTGACTTAGATTTAACATTTAGATTTAGATTTAACTTTTAGATTAAACATTTAGATTTAACTTTTAGATTAAACATTTAGATTTAACTTTTAGGTTTAGATTTAACTTTTAAAATTTGGATTTAACATTTTAGGTTTAGATTTAACTTTGAAAATTTGGATTTAACATTTTAGGTTTAGATTTAACTTTGAAAATTTGGATTTAACATTTTAGGTTTAGATTTAACTTTTAAATCATTGCTAAAACACATTGCTTTAATCGGGACCAAATGAAAAATAAAAATTGGATAAAAAGAAATGCACGTATCTGTCTCTGTGAATGAAGACGGACAGAGGACAAACAGCTGGAAGACATGATGGAGGCTGTGAAGTAGAAGTCCTGCTCTCTGTCATCAAATACTCATATGGTTCATTTAGAGAATCGACTCACTGTGAAGGTGAAAATAAAATCAGTGTGTCGTCGTATTTCACGTGTTTCTGAAACTTTTCTCCTCCAAACATTTCACAAGGTTTCATTTTAAGACCTGTTGAAGGCCCAAAGAGGTCCAATCAGGTCATCGGTGTCCAACAGAATGAAGGTTTTTTTGGATCAGGACTTCATGTGACGACCCCTCAGATTCATCGGGTGACCCTCTGGTGGGCCCCACCCCGGTACATGTACGCGTACATATATACATGTACACACAAACATACATTTCTATACATACACACATGCGTATATACGTACATATGTGTACATCAACGAGTGTGTGTTCACTGTGGTCCATCTCAAACGGTTTGACCGTTAGATGTTGAAGGTGTTTATCCAGAGAGGCTCAGGGACAGTTGGACAGTTGTCTCGTGAGGATTTGGCCTCTTGAAACGTCTCGGTGGTATTCCGTGGAGTCAAACTGTGACTTCCTGCAGCAGGGAGGTGTCTGAGGAGCAGGTGGCTGCAGATGCTGCCATGTCTCCCTCTAGTGTTTGCTTCTGTAGCTGCTCCTCAGACTTCACATTCACGCTGTTGGTTAGAGTCCTTCAGCTCTGGTTCACTCACAGGAAATATCAGATTTACGTTCTTTAAACGGTTGCTGCTTTAATCTACAGCAATGCATCATATCTATAAGATCATCACACGTTTGCAGTGTGGCCGTCCTGTGAGAACCACGTATCTCATATCTCGAAAACTTCATTTTAGCACAAACATTCCACATCAACGCAGCTGGAGACACGAACTTTTCACTGGACAGGAAGGAATCTGAAAGGTAACTAAAGCTGTCAGACAAATGTAGGCGAGTAAAAGCACAAAGCTGCATGAAATGGAAATACTCAAGGTGGAAGTACCTCGAGTGTGTACTTAAGTGCAGCGCTTGAGTAAATGTACTCCGTTAAATTCTGCATGGCAGAATTGAGTTTGTTTAATCAATAGAGGCGATCGGGTAAAGACAGTTTCAGAGATGTTGGCAGGTGTCTCCTTTGGACGGGGCCAGGCCAGCTGTGTCCCCCTGTGTCCCGTCTTTGTGCTAAGCTAACCTAGCTGCTGACTGTATTTATCCCATAGACGTGATACCAAAAACCTGCCACCACAAGAGGGCTTACAGGGAGCAGAAAGGGACATTTTCAGCCTGAGAAGGATCCCACAGTGAATCCCACAGGACAAATCCAATCATCTGCAGACACACAGCCAGTGGCAGCTGTTCTCCTGGCAGATCTCCAAGAGGAGGGAGTGACCGAGGGAGGGACAACAGACAGGAAGGAGGCCTGAGGAGGCTCGTCCTGCCGGCACGCCACGGCTCCCCAACAGACCATCAGTTACTCCGCTGCTGTTTTACGGAGCTGAATGGTTGCTCGACTCGGTGTGAAAGTTGGCGGCCAGTGTGTGATGGTGAGAGGCCGCAGGCAGGCCGGCGACACAAGGGCGCACTGTTTAGCCCCCCAGGCCTCGCCGGCCTACGTGCCAACACTCGACCTTTGTGTGCCGACCACACGGCTCTGTTACTGTACCGTCTGCTCAGCCTGGACGCCTCACAGAACCACTGCTTTTAGACCAAATGACAGAGACTTTCCACTTTAACTCCTCCTCAGCAGCTTTAAAGTCTCATTCTGCTCTTTCCTGAAGCTTCAGGAGTGACTCAGTGTTCAAGTACAAAACACCTGCAGCTGTTTGACGTTCAGCAAAGTTTAGTAAGTTTGAACAAAGTTTGCAACTGAAATATTCAGAGATTCTGATCCTGTTGATTTAATAAGAAGACATTCAGAAAACAAACATCTGAACACACTTTAAGAAGCCCCAGTGCTCAAAACGTCTTCAGAAATCTGTTTTATTTTTAGTTTACAGTGTTTTCAATGGCCACAGTCATCGATCATGTTGAAATAATGTTTAAAAAAGTTGTCTGAAGCTCTATGTGATGATGTTCTTCACTCACTGAGGTTTACATTCAGTTACAGGTGATTTCCACTTCCTGATGAAGCACATTAACGGTCCCATATTATGAAAAAACAACTTTTTCTGGGTTTTGGGGTGTTATTTAGGGTCTCTGGTGCTGCCACACACATACAGAGTGTGAAATAAGACCGTTCGCGCTATTTCGAGTGAGATACGGATTTCTGAAAACACTCTTCCACACGAGCCATTCGCAATCGTCGGTCGCTAATACGCAATATGGGAACATGTTCCCGCCCACCAGGCAGCACTCCCTCCCCATCTCCCCGGTGTCTCTCCACCCACCAGATGCAGCGCTACCACAGATACGCCATTTCGTTATCGAAAGCACCGTGTAGGTACAGTGGGGACGCTACACGCATTGTTCTGTTGTTGGCTGTGAAGAGCAGCACAAATCGCTCCATCGGCTCCCAGCCGCAGAGGACAAAAGAGCGGCGTGGATTGAATTCATTTTGAAGGCAACGTCCCCGCTACAGTTGGCAAAAACCTGCTGGTGTGTGCTAACCACTTCAAGGCTGACTGTTTTTCCAACCTCGGTCAGTACGAGGCAGGATTAGCCGAGAGACTTCATCGTAAGGAGGGCTCACTTCCAACTTCGCGTAGAATACCTGCAGAGGAAGGACATGTAAGTATACAAATAATTAGCTGTGTGTTTCTTTTGTAGATTAGCGCGAACTCTTGCGTGTTGTAGCGTGTGTGTTTTGCCATTGAGAACGATGTAAGGCTAACCGCTAGCTTCGAGACTACGGCTTCAGCCGTCAAACGTTAGCTCGCTGCTACCGTAGCTTCTGGTACATCACACCACGTTTCTGGTCTTGCAGATGATTTAGTGCATGTCCGAGGGAGATACCAGCATTTACAAATGTTTAGCTGTGTTCATTTTTCAGTTCTACACGAACTAACAAAGTAGCGTTTTGCCATATAGCACAAGCTAACGCTAACCGCTAGCTTCTAGTTAGCAATCAGCACGGTCTTCATATGCAAACCCAGCGACCAGGTCGGTCAAGCGATACATAGACGGTCGCTTCACCGGGTCAAAGCTTTGGAATTTGTGAAAATAATGCATTTGTAAATATCTTCTAAACTGGTGTATGTTAGAAAAGCCCAGGGCAAAGCGAGTGTATGGTTGAGACTGCTACATCCCAGCACAATTTACACTCCAAGCGTTTTTTCTCTGGATTTTATTTATGAGTGATCCTTTTTTATGCTGCATGCAGCTGTTGGCATAGCTATACACGTAAGATAAAGCTGATGTCACTTCTCTTTTTTTACATAGGCCAGTGCATCATTACAGTTACCTGCTGTTGATCAAATGTAGCAGTGAGCTGTTGCAGCCTTTAGTGCTTGAATTTACACTGTAACAGTGCTGTCATGTTTTACTCCTAAGTATGGCCTGTTATCATAAAAATATACTTTTGCACTGCATTACAGTGAGAATGCTGTTAGAGGACAAACCACCACATCATCAGGGGATCCTCTTTTCAAATTGAGCTTTCCAAAGTTCATGAAGAGAGAGTGCAGAGCCAGACCAGTGAAGACTGAGGCCACATTCGTGTTAACTTTTTTTTTTTTACTCAAAAACAAGCATTTATATTGTACATGTCACACAATAAATAAACCAAAAACTACACACTTAACCACAGAATTCAAAGTGCAAAATGTCACTATATTAACAGTTGTTGAATAATCCAATAAATGACACTAATGATTCATGTTTTCTGTGTGTCTGTGTATTGCACAGGGTATATTGATGATCTGAT
This sequence comes from Chaetodon trifascialis, assembly GCF_039877785.1. Lineage (NCBI taxonomy): Eukaryota > Metazoa > Chordata > Actinopteri > Chaetodontiformes > Chaetodontidae > Chaetodon > Chaetodon trifascialis. The sequence goes on from NC_092056.1 coordinate 26,375,024, forward strand.
GGACATGCACGTGATGGGATGACTACACAAATCTCCGACCGAGGAAGCTCCAGCACCAGCTCACAAAACTCATATAGGCTAGATACCTGTAACAACTGAGAAAATTGAACATTATGTTAGTCAAAAGGTTCTATAATGTCAACATCTGTATTCACATTTTTCTAATATGTATTCAGTGATTCCTTCACTTGTACTGTATTTCCATGTACAAATATTCATGACTGCGGTCAATAAATATTTACTGTATGTCTATAAAATGTTTCATGTGAATAAATGTGTAATATACAGTATTTGCTAAGGAAAAACTTGGCTTTATGTTCAAGAAAAAATATGACTGACTTTATTTAGTTTATTATGGCGTATGAACAATGAAGTTGGTTAAGATGAAACTCACTGCTCTGTCCCCCATAGCTGTAAAGGACCGTAGTCAACTCTGTAAGTGTTGTAAGCACATTTAGGCAAACAGGTTCGAAACCTGGATGCTCGATCATGCCTGGAGGCCTTTCATCCAGCTGCTGCAGCAGTCTTGTTACATGTTATGCATAACATAAGGTGAGTATCTGCAGTGGCATGTTATCTGCAATCATACACTGTGATCATACTGTAAGTGCAGGTAAAGATACTGTGACCTGTGGCACCTCCTGGCAGCGTGTATTCTCAGGCTCTGACTGCATTGTTGCACAATTTCCACGTGTACTGATACAATCAAATGATAATTAAAAAAAAGAATTCATGCATGTATAAAGCTAAAGAAATAAGAAACGTTGCATACCAGCATTTTCAGCCAATAACAGCACCCTTTTTTTTTTTTTTTTTTTAACATTTGAATGTGTGTGCTCTAGCTAGCTACTTTTCCTCATCCTGAGCTGAATGGTCAGTAGTGCTGCTCAGCAGTGTCGTCTGTGTGCTCTGCCCGTGCATGTGAAAATGAGACGGAGCGCTGAAACTAACAGCGCAGTTAGACTGGTCAATGCCTCAGCAACCCAGTGACTACTAGAAACCCCCTCCTCTTTATGTAAACAACCAGGACCTTCGGACTCTCTGCTTTCATATGATACCAGGCTTGTGTGGTTTGTGTGACGTGGGGAAATCAGCGGACGCGCTAAAGTGGAACATGCCCATATGATTTATTGCTGTTTGAATAATGTTTCATTTGGGTGCAAATGCTTGGTAGAGGCTTTTAGCTTTGTTTCTCCCCGTCATTCTGGTATGCTACGAGTTAGGATTGGTGCTTCCTAGCGTTAGCATTGACCGTCTGAACTGCGGGCCTCTCACGCTGCCTCCTGTACAGGCGGTGCTCATACTGAAGAGAAAAAAATAGAGCGACGTTTTTAGACTAACCTTTCAGAAGCGTCCTGCTGAATTCTCTGAGGTTCTGTAGGAGCCTCCCCTCCTTCAGGATCCGATTCAGGTTCGAACACGTACGGTTCAACTACTGACGAACTCGGTCTGTTTACTACCGCCATGTCCGCTACTTTCACATGCGTAGTGCAACGTGAGCCTACGCTCTCCCCGTTACCACGGTAACATGGGTGGGACAGCAGCAGCTCATTTGCATTTAAAGCTACAGACACCAGAAACAGCACATTCTGAAAGGGACTGAAACAGAGGCAAATAGAGGGAGGCAAGAATCTTTTCCTGAAAGCTATTTCCAGCAAACAGCTTCAGAAACATGTTTTATGGAAATCATAGACCTATGTAACTTATTGAAAAAGCCTCATAATATGTCACCTTTAAAGTTATGAAGTTTATTTTTGTTAATGTCACATCTTTTGGGTTGGTGTTGAAAATGGACTGAAGACCATCTGAAGCCTGGAGACGTCCACCTTTAGAAAGCGAAGACAAAGCAGCAGCAGATTGTGTTAGCAGGGTTAATGTTAATGTGCTTCATCAGGAAGTGGAAATAACCTGTAACTGAATGTAAACCTCAGTGAGTGAAAAATATCATCACATAGAGCTTCAGACAACTTTTTTAAACATTATTTCAACATGAACGATGACTGTGGCCATTGAAAACACTGTAAACTAAAAATAAAACAGATTTCTGAAGATGTTTTGAGCACTGGGGCTTCTTAAAGTGTGTTCAGATGTTTGTTTTCTGAATGTCTTCTTATTAAATCAACAGGATCAGAATCTCTGAATATTTCAGCTGGAAACTTTGTTCAAACTTACTAAACTTTGCTGAACGTCAAACAGCTGCAGGTGTTATGTACTTGAACACTGAGTCTCTCCTGAAGCTTCAGGAAAGAGCAGAATGAGACTTTAAAGCTGCTGAGGAGGAGTTAAAGTGGAAAGTCTCTGTCATTTGGTCTAAAAGCAGTGGTTCTGTGAGGCGTCCAGGCTGAGCAGACGGTACAGTAACAGAGCCGTGTGGTCGGCACACAAAGGTCGAGTGTTGGCACGTAGGCCGGCGAGGCCTGGGGGGCTAAACAGTGCGCCCTTGTGTCGCCGGCCTGCCTGCGGCCTCTCACCATCACACACTGGCTGCCAACTTCCACACCGGGTCGAGCAACCATTCAGCTCCGGAAAACAGCAGCGGAGTAACTGATGGTCTGTTGGGGAGCCGTGGCGTGCCGGCAGGACGAGCCTCCTCAGGCCTCCTTCCTGTCTGTCGTCCCTCCCTCGGTCACTCCCTCCTCTTGGAGATCTGCCAGGAGAACAGCTGCCACTGGCTGTGTGTCTGCAGATGATTGGATTTGTCCTGTGGGATTCACTGTGGGATCCTTCTCAGGCTGAAAATGTCCCTTTCTGCTCCCTGTAAGCCCTCTTGTGGTGGCAGGTTTTTGGTATCACGTCTATGGGATAAATACAGTCAGCAGCTAGGTTAGCTTAGCACAAAGACGGGACACAGAGGGACACAGCTGGCCTGGCCCCGTCCAAAGGAGACACCTGCCAACATCTCTGAAACCGTCTTTACCCGATCGCCTCTATTGATTAAACAAACTCAATTCTGCCATGCAGAATTTAACGGAGTACATTTACTCAAGCGCTGCACTTAAGTACACACTCGAGGTACTTCCACCTTGAGTATTTCCATTTCATGCAGCTTTGTGCTTTTACTCGCCTACATTTGTCTGACAGCTTTAGTTACCTTTCAGATTCCTTCCTGTCCAGTGAAAAGTTCGTGTCTCCAGCTGCGTTGATGTGGAATGTTTGTGCTAAAATGAAGTTTTCGAGATATGAGATACGTGGTTCTCACAGGACGGCCACGCTGCAAACGTGTGATGATCTTATAGATATGATGCATTGCTGTAGATTAAAGCAGCAACCGTTTAAAGAACGTAAATCTGATATTTCCTGTGAGTGAACCAGAGCTGAAGGACTCTAACCAACAGCGTGAATGTGAAGTCTGAGGAGCAGCTACAGAAGCAAACACTAGAGGGAGACATGGCAGCATCTGCAGCCACCTGCACCTCAGACACCTCCCTGCTGCAGGAAGTCACAGTTTGACTCCACGGAATACCACCGAGACGTTTCAAGAGGCCAAATCCTCACGAGACAACTGTCCAACTGTCCCTGAGCCTCTCTGGATAAACACCTTCAACATCTAACGGTCAAACCGTTTGAGATGGACCACAGTGAACACACACTCGTTGATGTACACATATGTACGTATATACGCATGTGTGTATGTATAGAAATGTATGTTTGTGTGCACATGTATATATGTACGCGTACATGTACCGGGGTGGGGCCCACCAGAGGGTCACCCGATGAATCTGAGGGGTCGTCACATGAAGTCCTGATCCAAAAAAACCTTCATTCTGTTGGACACCGATGACCTGATTGGACCTCTTTGGGCCTTCAACAGGTCTTAAAATGAAACCTTGTGAAATGTTTGGAGGAGAAAAGTTTCAGAAACACGTGAAATACGACGACACACTGATTTTATTTTCACCTTCACAGTGAGTCGATTCTGTAAATGAACCATATGAGTATTTGATGACAGAGAGCAGGACTTCTACTTCACAGCCTCCATCATGTCTTCCAGCTGTTTGTCCTCTGTCCGTCTTCATTCACAGAGACAGATACGTGCATTTCTTTTTATCCAATTTTTATTTTTCATTTGGTCCCGATTAAAGCAATGTGTTTTAGCAATGATTTAAAAGTTAAATCTAAACCTAAAATGTTAAATCCAAATTTTCAAAGTTAAATCTAAACCTAAAATGTTAAATCCAAATTTTAAAAGTTAAATCTAAACCTAAAAGTTAAATCTAAATGTTTAATCTAAAAGTTAAATCTAAATGTTTAATCTAAAAGTTAAATCTAAATCTAAATGTTAAATCTAAGTCACCAGGAAACAAGGTGGAGGTGTGTCTGTGGGTGCTGTCCAAAGAAGGCGGTGTGGAAAAAATGTTAAATCAAAATTTTAAAAGTTAAATCTAAACCTAAAATGTTAAATCTAAATTTTAAAGGTTAAAGGGGGGAGGCGGTGAGGGGGGAGGGCTGAGGGAGGGGTGCAGGGGTGGAGGGGGGGCGGAGAGGCCATGGGGGAGGAGGAGTGAGGAGGGGTGAGGGAGAGGGGTGGAGGAAGGAAGGGGGGCGATGGAGACGGCAGGGAGGGTGGAAGGACGGTGGAGGGAGGGTCGAGAGGTGATGGGGGAGGAAGAGGGAGCTGCCGTTATCCGACCTGGGGCCAACAACCAGCAGCCTCCTCCTCCTAACTGTCCTCTGACACGAGCTTTGAAGCTTTCTTCTTCTCCTCCTTTGCCTTCTTCTTCTCCTCCTTTGCCTTTCTGTTCTCCTCGTCCTTTGCCTTCTTCTTCTCCTCCTTTTCCCTTTTCTTCTCCTCCTTTTCCATCCTCTTCTTCTCCTCCTTTTCCATTTTCTTCTCCTTCTTTTCCCTTCTCTTCTCCTCCTTCAGCTTCGTCTTCTCTTCCTTCTCCTCCTTTGTCTTTGGAGTCTTGAAGAGAAACCCGAAGCGACCCTTCTTACTCTCCTCCTTCAGGCGGACGTCTTGCACGTCCTTCTCCTGCTCCTCCGTCTGATCGGCTCTCGCCTGGCAGACTTCGGTCAGCTCCTCCCTGAGGTTCTCCTGCAGATCGTTAGGTTCGGTCTGCTCGCTGTGGAGAATTTCAGCCTGGACTCCCGGCAGCTTGTCGGTGGTCTCGTTGACCCCGACGGAGTGTTCGGGGTTTGCGTTCTCCCCCCTTCCGGTCTCATTCGTTTTCTTGACTGTTGTCTTTTTCTTTGTAGCCGCCTTTTTCAGTCCAGCCTTGACCCATTTGTTTCGGGACACCAAGGCCCTCCTCTTGGTGTTGGCCTTCACACAGAGCTCCTCCAGATGTTTCCTTTCTCCTTCCAGCTCCTTCTCTCTCGTCTCCCAGCTCTGCACTTTCTCTGCAAGCTCTTCTCTGAACTTCTCCTGCAGATCGAGAGACAGACGGTCTTTCTCCTGCTCGAGGAGGTGGACCTCCTCGTCTCTCAGGTAGAGCTGGTGCGTCACCTTGTTCAGCGCCATCTGCAGGTCATTCTGCAGCACGACACTCTTCTGGTTTTCCAGTTTCAACTGGAGTATCTCGATGCTCTGGGCTGGGATGATCTCCACCTGCTCTATGAGGGAGGACATCTCCTTGGTCCTCTTGAGTTCATCTTGGAACTCCCTCTCCTTGAGCTCCAGAAGCTCCTGCAGTCTGTTGTTGTCTTGTTGCAGGTGCTGCACGCTGTGGCAAAGCTTCTCTCGCTCTTCATTGCCTTCATTGGCCTTCAGACAGAGCTCCTCCAGACGTTTCCTTTCTCCTTCCAGCTCCTTCTCTCTCATCTCCCAGCTCTGCTCTTTCTTTGCCAGCTCTTTTCTGAACTTCTCCTGAAGATTGTTGTGTGTGATCTTCCATGCTTTTTCGCACCGGATAAATTCAGCTCTGTTGTGGGACACGGTGGCTGTTGTCTCCTCGAGCCTGAGAGACAGACAGTCTTTCTCCTCTTTGAGGAGGTCGATCTCCTCGTCTCTCAGGTAGAGGTCGTGCACCACCTGGTTCAGCGTCCTCTGCAGTTTCTCCAGTGTCAAGTGGAGTGTCTCGTCGCTCTGGTCTGGGATGATCTCCACCTGCTCTGTCTGGGACTGGACGCTTGTCTTGAGGGAGGACATCTCCTTGGTCCTCTTCAGTTCATCTTGGAACTCCCTCTCCTTGAGCTCCAGAAGCTCCTGCAGTCTGCTGTTGTCCTGTTGCAGGTGCTGCACGCTGTGGCAAAGCTTCTCTCGCTCTTCGTTCCACTCAGACATCGCCCTCCTGTATCGAACCAGGTCCTGGTTCATCGAGTCGTGCGCAAACTGATAGCATTGAAGTTGGTCTCGCAGACGTTGCACTTCTGAGCCGACGACCAGACGGCCCAGATGATCAAGGCGACCCCTGATGATTGGGAAGCTTGTCTGTGCCATCAGACTGTCAGTAATGAACTGTCTGTTAGAAACTGCGCTCGCCTGTGGTGGTAGACTGTACTCGCCTGTGGTAGACTGTACTCGCCTGTGGTAGACTGTACTCGCCTGTGGTAGACTGCACTCGCCTGCGGTGGTAGACTGCGCTCGCCTGTGGTAGACTGTACTCGCCTGCGGTGGTAGACTGCACTCGCCTGTGGTAGACTGTACTCGCCTGCGGTGGTAGACTGCACTCGCCTGTGGTAGACTGCGCTCGCCTGTGGTAGACTGCGCTCGCCTGTGGTAGACTGCGCTCGCCTGTGGTAGACTGCGCTCGCCTGTGGTAGACTGCGCTCGCCTGTGGTAGACTGTACTCGCCTGTAGTAGACTGTGCTCGCCTGTGGTAGACTGTGCTCGCCTGTGGTAGACTGTGCTCGCCTGTAGTAGACTGTACTCGCCTGTGGTAGACTGTGCTCGCCTGTGAAGATGCTTCTTGAAACTATGTGACTGTGGTACTCCAACAATAATGTCAATGCTCCTCGGTCAAGTTCAAAGATGCTCTGACTGGAGAACAGCCAGAGAGCACATTTATAGAATCCTACATCAAAGCCACAAAGACTCCATTCTATTGGCTTTGACCCTCAAAGGCACTTTGTTTTTTTTTAAATATCTTTATTGACACCAACACTCTTTTTCATTTTTGTTTTTTTTAAATATCTTTATTGACACCAACACTCTTTTTTTCTTTTTTGTTTTTTGTTAAAAGTGTTTGTGTGTGTGTGTGTGTGTGTGTGTGTGTGTGTGTGTGTGTGTGTGTGCGCGTGCGTGTGTGTTTGAGTGAGAGAGAATTCAAAACGGATAACCATCAGTGAAAAAACATTAAATGAATATTTATATGAAAAATATGAATTATTTGTTTTTTCCAAAGCAACACAAACATGACACAAAAGTTAGTTACACACAGAAGTGCAATTACAAAGTGATGGCAATGAAGCACAAAAACATGGTGATAAAATGTAGAAAAAGTTCATTTCCAACATGATTTTAGGTTTACTAAAAACAAACATATGTTGTGTCACACATTGTGTGAATTGCATTTACACTCTGACTGAACATGCATTTGTCCGTCTCTGGGTACAGAGTGCACTTTAATTTCAGGTGTAAACATTTTTCTCAGCACTGCTTGGTCCAGTCATGATTATGGAGGAAGCAGTCACTCCATGGCTTCACTCCCTCTGTCAGCCCTCATGGATTTCAGTTCCTGCTGGGTGGTGGACTGAGTTCCCGATGAGGAAGTCGTGTTCTCGCTGTCACCTGGGTCCCGTCTGCAGCGCAGGATGCGGGGCAGCGAGCTGCAGAGCGCCTTCCTGAACATGGAGCTGGAGAAGACATAGATGATGGGGTCAAGGGCCGAGTTCAGGAAGTTCAGCCCCAAAGACACGATGGTGAGCTGGGTGAAAGTGTAGACGGAGGCACAGTCCCACGGGCGGTATGAGCGGATGACCCACACCCCGATGGTCGTCACCGTGGTGGGTAAGAAGCACACCATGAACACGGCAACGATGGCAGCACACGCTGCCATCATTGGACAGTTTTTCCCATCTGGCACTCTTTCAGGAACCTGGAGATCCGGATGGAGCAGAACAGCAGCATGGCCAGCGGGATGATGAACTCCAGCACCGTCAGGATACGGTGCATGCCCACCAGGATGATGATGGCTCGTGATGCCTCTTTTTAAGAAGTGAAGAAGAAGCACTGGGTGCTGTTCCCACTGCCCTTGATGTGGTTGTAAGCCAGCATGGGAACACGTGGGCTGATCACCAACAACCAGACCGTTAAGCAGGACTTCCAGAGGTAGAATGCAACTAAGTACAGCACAAATATGAGGTACTACTTTACTGAAGTACTTCCATTTTCTGTACGCGCAGGAGAAAGACCGTCTGTCTCTCGATCTGCAGGAAAAGTTCAGAGAGGAGCTTGCAGAGAAAGTGCAGAGCTGGGAGACGAGAGAGAAGGAGCTGGAAGGAGAAAGGAAACATCTGGAGGAGCTCTGTGTGAAGGCCAACACCAAGAGGAGGGCCTTGGTGTCCCGAAACAAATGGGTCAAGGCTATGTACCTCAAATCTGTATTGAACTGGCAAAGCTTTCAAGTCTCACCCATTGGGCGTGAGACACACGCATTTCAACCCATTCACATGTTCACACGCCATATCTTGTATTTCTCACGCAGAGAAATTACCAGGATAACGCCCACCAAGTTGCGCAGCTATTTTATAAAACAGTGGAACAGGTAGAGGAAGTGGTGATGTGTCAGCTGCGGACGAAACGGCTCGTAGAGCCGCTCTTTGAAGTGAACGATCAGAGCAGTCTCCTGCCTGGGAGCTGGAGCGGGAGCCGCTTTGTTTTTTTTACGCACTGAGCAGGATGGGGAAGGGCGGGGGTTATACACACACACACACACACACACACACACACACACACACACTTGCACTAAGAAATGCAGAATTGAATAAATATTTTTATTTGTACCAATTTATATGTCATTGATCAGATCAGACCCCCGTCCCCACCCCACCCCTCACTGCCACTGCCAAATCTCACTCTGAACTCAGTTCAAAACTTCAGAGCCCTGCACAGGTAACGTCAACAATAATGTGCATAGCCATTATTTATTTCATAAAATCGAACCTTTTTATACAACATACATTTCTTGAACTCACATACTTATTACTTTAGCTTGCAAGATAAAGATATTTACATGCCGATGAAGCTAGTTTAGTGCTATCGTTACTGGGATTAGAAGTGGGTCAGTGCTAATTAGTTAGCACTAAACAGCTATAAAACATATAATGTTACCCCTCAAAAAATGCACTGTCCTCATAATTTTCGACCAGAGCATTAACAATCAAGCCAGATTTGGGATGAGTTCACGTGAACCAGTAACTTATTGTCTCAAATTTATAATTTCACTCGTAAACTGTGCAATAAGCAGGATGATTCATCATGTCCGGATTTATTTCTCCATATGAACCTTCTCCCTCTTTCCTTTACACAAAGTTACTGGTTCACGTTAATTCATCCCAAATCTGGCTTGATTGTTGCTCTGGTCAAAAATTATGAATGATAGCACCCAGTAACGATAGCACTAAGCTAGCTTCATCGGCATGTAAATATCTTTAGTTTGCAAGCTAAAGCAATAAGTATGTGAGTCCAAGAAATGTATATTGTATAAAATGGTTTGATTTTATGAAATCAATAACAGCTATGCACGTTATTATTGACATTACCTGTGAAGTCTCTTCGGGGATGGTGGCGTTGCCCTGCATGTTTGCGTCTGGGGCTTGCGCATGCGCAGTTGGAGGAATCAACGACGATTACTTTCCCCTGCGACTTGACTGTGACCTCGGTGACGTCATTTCAGCACTTTTCGAGTCGTACCCGTAAACTTGAATTCGTATTCACAGTGAAGACTTCGTAGTCGTAGAAAAATGAGTTGTATTCTAAAGACTTTGCACTCACAGCTTTTAGACTCATACTCATATAAAAACACTCGTAACCCGAACCCAATTTCCCAGACTCACGTATATGACAGCGGGATTTTGTGTAAAACAACTTTTATGACACACAAATTGTTAACTTTACAAATAGGCTTCAGGGCATTCAATATTCACAGGCAACTTTACAAATACGAAACTTTAATTATGGACACGTCTTTTTGACAGCGATATTACACCATAGTACACTAAGTAATATTGCAAATGCAAGGGCTTAAATATGCTTTCATCAGTGGGCTATAGGCTCAGTCACCACTGTGTTGCCTCATTCAGCAATAGACAGTGACTTAACAGGCATCTATTGAAAAGACAATCTTCAACATTCTAACTTTGAGCTTTAGTGATGCTTGTAGGTTGATTTTATTTTCTTTGGACAGAGCAAGGCCAGCCAAACCTCCACCTTACTTGTTGTTGCCTATGAGACATGCTCATGCTTTTACATGCTTTTAGCCTAATCCTAGCAGTCATGGAAGAAGATTGAGATTGAAACGTTCATACAAACCAAGTGAAAGTCATGATTTATACAACAGACTATTTGCTGTACCCTGGAACTCTCATGTGATTTATTTTAGAAGACACAGACAAAAATATCTACTTTGTTATTTAGGAGTAAGGACCTGTGTGGATAGATCTCTATTTAAATATTTTAACTTAGACCTGAATCCTTGTGAAAGGTTAATCTAGGTCTAAAATGTCAATTTCACTCATGTGAAAACCACAGCGATATCCAAACACTGATTTCATTTCTTTGTGCTCCAGGACCAACTCAAATGAAAACTTTAAATGAACTGCTACATTTTGTTTCTCAGAAATACACTGACCTTCGAAGTAAACTGTAGAGTACCTAAATTCTCTTGAGAGGATGCAAGAGTTTTGCTGGAGGTCTTTAATCGTACAAATTTGTGGAGGAGGCCCCGGGGAAGACCCAGGACATGCTGGGGTGACTATGTCGCTCGGCTGGCCTGGGAACGCCTCAGGATCCCCCCCAGAAGAGCTAGAGGAAGTGTTCAGGGAGAGGAAAGTTTGGGCATCCCTGCTCAGACTGTTTCCCCCGTGACCCGGACCCATCTGATCTGAATGGCTCCTGAAATCAGCTGCTTACAATCAGACTTCCCTTCTCAAGTGATTTTACACCTTAGTTCATGTGATGTGGATCACTATCACATTACTCCCATCTGACCTTAATGAGCAGGATGTGCACAGTGCTGGCCTCCCCTCCAGTCCCTCAACTGGTGACTGCTTGTAGACGAGTAGTAATGGATAATGTTGAATAGGCCGACTAGAATACACTGAAGAGGCTGGCTGTTTTGCGGTTGGATAATAAGCCTTTCTCTAAACAGTTACTTCTTAATTACCAACTAAATGCTATAAACCACTATTCCACTATGTGCAGTCAAAATAACTTGGTTGAATACACTAATGGTTAGGACTGTCTACCAATGTTGCTGCGATTTCTCGAAACTCCCTAATTTCATGATAAAGACTATATTGCACCATATGCATCTTGTAGCCTTAATACTGAGGTCAGCGCATGTCCATTTGCTTTGTTGTGGCTGTGATTAGTTTCATTGAAATTATGAAAAAAAAAAAAAAAAAACCTTTTTTAGATGCCAGTAACCATTTCTGCTGTGTGCCTAGAAGCTCACTTCTCTTGCCGTGGGAATGGGCTCATAGATTCAGACAGGTGAAAACTGAAGTCAGGTACAGTCAACATATAGCACATGGCACACAGCCAACACACAGCTCAAAATAAGTGTGCTTAAGCCTAGATTTAATTGACATTGCAGTAATAAAAAGCGACTTGAGTCCACTGAGAGTCCAGAAACAGCCACATCATTATTATTTCAGTCCATCATTTCCCCCGTCTGGCTGCTAATTGAATCCTTGCCAGGCTAAAAATGCAGAGAATTCCTCAGTCATGTCAAGGCTGACTTAAAATTACAATTCAGTGCTGAAGTGGTCCGGCCACACTGACTCGACTCTGGACATGAAACATTCAGCTGAGCTTTTTGTGCTCTGTCTGGATGAACGTGAGATGACTCGGTCTGCTTAAGTTAGGCCATCCCTCCATATTCCCACAGGGAGACGACAGCAGCGTACAAGCTTTGGCACTCTGAAGGAAGCAGGACAGGGCTAAAAATATTTCCACTGGGTTTTCTAATTCAGAAACCTCGCCCACGTCCTTTGCTGCTCTACCTCCAGTTCTGCAGAGCAGAAGTGGAATGATTGAGGCGTAAGGTTAATCTGGTTGCAGATTTGTTACAACAAATGTAGACGTAAATAGTCTCTTTATTGATCATTTATTTAGTTCCATATGCGATCACCTTTTGAATAACTGCAATAAAATTATCGTCAGGCAGTCCACAGCTGAATCATCCCTGAGACAAAACTGTTTGCCCATTTCTGTTCTTATTCTATAGCAGTTTTAAATAAGGCTTTTTCAACTGTCTGTTCAGCTTCAAAATGAAATGTCAATTCAATATGATCATAGAATGGTCTATTATGGAATCTCATCCTTTTTTCAGAGCTACATATAAATAATGTTCTGGCTGCCTTTGTCTCCCTGGGTTGCACTGGACCCAGCAAAACACCCAATTTCGACTACAAATTGATTTGCATAGACGACAGAAGCCCATCTCTGCCACTGTCACCACGTTTCTGTATTTTGTGTTATGTTTTGCATTTTGATACTCAGTTGTTTCTCTTTTATGACCTCTTCAGTTGGAACTACAGCAGATGCAGATTCCATAATCAGTGGTTTCAGTTCCCTCCACCCATTTAATCAGCTTTACCCACTCAGTAAATGAATGGACATTTGGCCACATTTGTGATTCTCATCTTGCTGTATGCATTTATTTGTATTGTTGAATTCTAAGAGAAGCCACTTGCATGTGTGAGTAACAGTGAGTGGTCTCAGTGGTCTGAGGTTGCCTCAGGTAACTTTATAGGAGTGGGAGGAGGATTAAAAACCATCATACCAGAGTGTTCTTTCATTACAATTGGATTTGAACTCATTGAGACCATTTATAATGAGAGTTGTCAGTGTTTGGGTGCTGAACTAGGTAGTGCTCTTTCTATGGCGTTCAGGTTGACAATGAATGAATGTAGGGATTGAGGCCTCTTGATGCCTCAACTCCATCAAGTGCAAGAAAAGAGAAGCACGTCAGAGAAAAGCAGCAGTGTGCTGCATTGTGTGCTATGTTGGCCAGCATGACAGTATATTCTCAGCATATTTTTTTGATCAGTTCTAATGTTTGGTCTTGCACAGAAAAGGTAAATTCATTGCAATGATTTACAATAATCATTATTATTTCCTCCTGTACAATATGGAGGATATACTATAATACATCCATGAATGGTACCAGGTGGGTATAATACCCCAATCAAACAGTAGCATCACAGAGGCAGCTCCTCACCAGCTTCCCACACTACAAGCACTGCCAACAGCATTTGAAGTGGTGAGGAACCGCAGCCAGGAACTGGTCACTGCAGTAGATGGTGAGTGCTTTTCCTTTCTGCCTGCCGGGTACTGATGTTTTTGATAATGGCCACTCTCCTGACTGCAATACATTGGATTGTCGTTGTTTATATGACGAATGATCATTGTCCTGGCGTATTTAATTATTCTGTTATAGGGCGGAACAAAAACAGTACCATGCTGCCCTTTCCCAATTTCTTAACCTCAGATAACTGTCAGCTCATGAAAACTCAGAGGGACATTTTGTACTCCATGCCATATTTGTAATGAGGTGGAGCTGCCAAATGTATGAGTGTGTTCCACTCGTTTCTGACCATTGACAATATTGATAAAACTTAGGAAGTGACTCATCTTGGCACTGTGCTCTGGAATTTGAAGACACACACTGCTTTCAGTGTGTAGGTTTCTGGAAATAACAGCAGCCCCTGACTATGAAGAATGACCACAAACTGGTGGCAGTTGCTGGAAGTTAATAGACATTAATGCTGACGTGAGAAAACAGAATACAATGGTATTATATTTAATGACGCAACTTACCTCAAATCTTATCTTGCTGTCCTTACAAATTAGACAAAGAGAGATGCTATCATGTTAAAGCGGAGGACAAAATGTGAAGCTTTTGTACACAGTGACTGTTACACCACCAGCCCATTGCCGATTTTACTCAGGGAGACATCTCACCTAGGCCTAGGGTGGGATTACATATTGCATATTTACATGTTTGCTGTCTGCAGAATATGATAATGATGTCCAGGTTATGAATAAAATAATGTGTAATGTATTTTTCTTGATGGCAGTCATCTCAGATTTTACGCTGATGTGGAGTTTTCAGCTGTGTACATTCATCATCGTTATGAATTTGACTTGACACTGCAGCCTCCATCACAGGCTTCACCCCATAAATACTCACTGCTCTCTGTGCCCACTGACGCTTGCGGCAAACGGTACACTATGGGAAACACCTGTGGGTTTTTTCTGCTATTTTCCAGGCACAGATAAGTTGATCGTGACCCTTGCTGAAAAGAGTGAGTCATTTATCTTTCTGCCAGTTAAACATCCAGCTGGTAATTGGATTGGGGCATGAAATGCTCTCACCCTTGCTTGGAGATAATATGTGAAAAATTGCATGTGGCTAGTTCAGGTCAACCAATCATACAGAATAGCAAATGATTAGTGAGCCTACAAGGTCAACAGTCAGTATGTAATTTAAATTAAATAAAAAAAAAATGTAGAAATAGTTGAATCTGTTTGATGGAGGATATAAAAATACTGTTAAAAAATGCTGTAACAGTAAAGTGGTCAAATTGTACTGAAACATAGAAAGTGAATATAAGAAAATGGCACATGGCTCACACTGCAAGAGTATATAAAACGTGTGAATTTACAGCCTTTGCATTTTATTAAAATGCGAGAGTCACTGAAGGCCACTTGCATTATTGTTCTATGCTGCTCTGGATGAGAGCATGGGAATGTCACAAAATCCTGACTGAAGCATACCATCATGTCCTGTGGTTTGACAGAAGAGCCCTTCCTGTGACCGTCCTGCTGCTTATTCTCCTCACATAGTCAGCAAAAGTCACGAGACAAGCGCTGACAACAGCACCCGCAGCTACCAGTGAGGGGAGCTCCACTGCTGCAAGCTACTGATTTATTCAGCGACAATGGTGATTCAGTGTGTTCAGTTCAGTTCAAAGATTCATTTTGTTCATATATGTACTGAACACGGCTCGCAGACCTTTCATACCGCTATAAATGACACAGCCGACACAAGATTATTCATAACGCTGCCAAGCTTGAATATATAAATAAGACATGACAATGCTTTGAGCTAAATGCTGATATATGTTAAGATGCTAACAATGGCAATGGTAACATGCTGAAGTTTAGCAGGCAGCATGTTAGCCTGCTAACATTTGCTAATGAACACTAATCACAAAGCACAGCTGAGGCTGACAGTAATGTCATGCTTTCAACCTGATAATGGCACTTGATGAGAAGTCAATGCAATATGATATTTCAGCAACATAATGGAAGCACAGTCTGTAGTACTGAATAACGTTAATCAGCACTGATATGAAAATTGATAGAAACACTTCATCCAAACCACTGATAAAGTATTAACTGGACTTATCTGTTATTAAGCGGCTTGTCTGACCTGGTGCTTATTCTATCTGACTCTGGAAGGGGTTACATTACACAGTCTAGACTGGGTGACAGACAGCTGAGTACAACATTTTTGCCATGTAGTTGGAAAATAAAAATCTGTGACCTATTTTGAAGGAGGGCCACTCCAGATATTTTTATCCTGCAGTCCACTGGGAAGAAGCCATATTTTGCTACACACTTTACCCTTGACTGCCCATCAGAGATGACAAACAGCTCAGACTGCTGGCCGACAGACCTGCAGTTTACCTGTCCAGTCTGTTGTCCTTTTACAGCACTGTGGAACAAAATATGTAATAACGCACTATACAGTTAGAGTGTGTATTAGAAAGATAGACTTTCAAAGCAGGCATCGACCACAGACTTTAAATTTTGAATATGTCTGGTCTGTCTTGGTTTTATGTAGGAATGTTTACCATTTGTTGTGTATATAAAGGATAAACAGTGGTTTATCAGCTTCATAGCTTTAACACATTACATGTGCATTTTTGATCTTACAGCGTAATGATGCACATTTTATAAACCCTACAACTCTAAATTTACAAGTTTACAGTTCAATTTCCTCTGATTCCATAAATTTTCCTATGCTGTCATTTACACATTCATACAATGTGTTTGTTAGGTATTTCTAGATATATCTAATGCAATTTAAAGCAACAACCCTACAATAAATCCAAACTTTCATCAATCTTACCATACTCTGTTCACTGATATCAGTGGGGTGGTATTAGAAACATATTCTAGTATAAAGCAAGCAATTCAACAGCTTCACTAACTAAAAGTCATGCAGTGACTTCTCCCTGTTCTGTTCTCACCTCATCAATACATTAAAAATAGGAAATTAATCTTCAGTTACTGTAAACTGTAGCTAACATTACAAGCATGAAGAAGAAGGCAAAGGTCAGAGGTCACTGCCCTAAGACTCATTACAGGAGAAACAAATATCAACTTAACAACAGAATGACAATCCATTTTAAGGAAATGATAGCTGAGGTGAGTGGTAGACAATGCTTATAGAAAAACTACCACCTGTGCATCAACCTGTCAAATGTGTAGTCCAAAGAGGAAAGAGTTAGTTACACAGTTTATTGCTTAGTGTTGAGTTTCAAACACTTGCTTCACAGCTTCCATATGGTAGGAGAGAAAAGTGTAGATTTTTATTTTTCATTACTATGAACTTTCAAGTGTCTATATATATCACTGCACACACACAGATACAGTGGTGGAAAAAAGTTTTCGGACACCCCATGCATTTGTGAAATATTGCATTAAGAATCACTCTTCGGTCTTCAAGTGCAATTTCTTTTAGTACAATCACAGCCAAAATACTAAACAAATCCTAAAAAAGCCATTAAAAACTAAAAATTGATTGGTTCCATAAAAATACAAAAGAAAATTTGAGTTTTGGGTCATTTTGGTACCAGTGATCCACTAATGAAGGTCGTGCTTTTTATTAAAAGACACAATTTTTGTTGCCGTGCTTCATGTCTATATAAAGCCAGCACATTTGAAAGTTCTTCAGAGACAAAAATGGCTAAAACAAGGAACCTAATGCAGGAAACATGCCTAAAGATACAGATTCTCAGCCAGGAAGGGTACAGCTGCCACCAGATAGCCAGGAAGTGCAGATGCAGTCCTTCAGCAGTTGGATACACTCTGCAGAAAAACAGACAAACCAACATCTTGGAAGGCAAACCAAGATCTGGGCGTCCAAGGGTTTCTTCAGCAAGAAATGACCACATCCTGATCCGCATGTGCAGGAAAAACCTCCGAATGACATCACAGGAGCTTCAGCAGCAGTGGTCAAACCAAACTGGTGTCCAGTGTTCCACTCGCACTGTACGTGGCCGACTTTTAGATCATGGCTTAAGGTCCTACAAGGCTGTCAAGAAGCCCCTGATCAGTGAGAGGCAGAGGTTAGCCCAGCATCGTTGGGCCCAAGCACACAAGAAGTGGACAGCCAGGTACTGGAAGAATATTCTGTGGTCAGATGAGTTTCCAGCTTTATCTTCATCCTGCTAATGTGAGGATACGCAGAAGGCCAGGCGAAGCATCATCTCCAGCATGTACAGTACCTACTGTCAAGCATGGTGGAGGCAGTATCATGGTTTGGGGATGCATGAGTGCTGCTGGTGTTGGTCATCTCACTGTCTGTGATGGCACATTGAACTCTGCCAAGTATTGTGCCATTCTGGAAACCCACATGCTCCCTTCTGCACTTGCACTGTTCCATTGAGGTCAAAACTGGATGTTTCAACATGATAATGCCCCTTGCCACACATCGAGGGCCAGTTGAACTTGGCTGCAGGAGCACAGTATCCAGGTCTTAGAGTGGCCAGCTCAATCGCGGACATGAGCCCCATTGAAAATCTGTGGTGGATTATCAAAAGGTCTGTTCCAAAGCGTAAACCAAAGAATTTAGAAGAATTAAAACCAATAATACAAGAAGAATGGGACAAGATTACCCCTGAACAGTGTGAAAGGCTCATAGGGAACATGCCAGCCAGGATTAGAGCTCTACTGCGTGCTAATGGAAAGACTACTAAATATTAATTTGATAATGTGATGGTTTATTTATTTTTTGTTCTGTTTTGAACACATTCTCTGTTATTAGTTGACTTTGATACTGACAATGTTGAGAACTGACACATTGAAACTGTCAAGAATTTAGTTTTGTTAGTTTTTCTTGTAAACAATAAACGAAAAAAATATAATTTGTATTTGTTTGTGTCTGTCTAATGCAGCCACACCTTTTGAAACACACAAAAAAGATTTTTCCACAAATATTTCATGATAATCTGTTGTGGATCTGGCTGTGTCCGATCACTCGTGTGTTTTTTTTTTTTTTTTAACATCGCCAGTTTTATTCAGCGGGAGGCACCAGTGAGAACAGTGAGGAAACGCTACCTAACTCCTGAAGTGGCTGCAAATTTTATCCAGATTTTACAGAGCACTCCTGCAGAGATTTTACCAGCACCCTGTGATTTTATCGTTGACAATTTTAACAGTAATCTGAAGTCAACGCTGGACTCAGTGGCTCCGCTCTTAACAAAAACAATTAAGAAAAAACCTACACCTCCGTGGATAAATGAAGATATTAGGCATCTGAAAAGAAACTGCAGGAGTGCTGAGAGGAAATGGAGAAAATCAAAGCTGACAGTCCACCATGAAATTTTTCGTCATCACCTCAAAACTTACAATAACACCATTAAACAGGCAAGAATTTCTCACTTCAAAAAACTAATCTCTGACCATAAAAATAATCCCAAACTTCTCTTCTCCACAATTGATCTTTTAATAAACAGTAATTTTAACAGATCTCATAAGACAATAACAAATACCTTGTGTGAAGACTTTGCAGACCACTTCAGGTGCAAAATTGATAACATCAGATCCAGTCTTTTATCGCAACAGGTTTTAACTACCAATATGTCTGGATCACAGGTTTTACCTGAGGAAACACTGGAGAGTTTTGCCCTGGTTGATGCAAGGACACTTGGTCGAGTTTTCCCACAACCTGCCTTTTAGACCCAATTCCCACACCGTTTTTTACAACGCGGGTCCTTTGAGGAACAGCTGTTATACATGGTGAATTGTTCTCTTCAGACGGGTGTCTTCCCCGCCTCCTTTAAAACGGCGGTGGTGAAGCCCCTTCTGAAGAAGAGCAATTTAGACCCCAATATTCTTAATAACTATCGACCTTTTTTAAGTAAAATTTTAGAAAAACTGGTTTTTAACCAAGTAAATGATTTTTTAAACAAAAAGAACATCTTAGAAAGGTATCAGTCTGGTTTTAGGATGAACCACAGTACCGAGACAGCCCTATTAAAGATTTTAAATGATATCAGGTGCAACTTAGATAAACACAAGCTCACAGTCTTGGTACTACTGGATCTAACTGCCGCCTTCGATACAGTAGACCATCACATTTTATTGAACAGACTGAGGCACCTGGTCGGCCTCTCCGGTACTGCTTTTAACTGGTTCGTCTCATACCTCACTGACCGACACTTCTTTGTAAGTTGGGATGCATGTTCCTCAGGTACCCATGAGATCAAGTGTGGGGTTCCCCAAGGGTCAATTTTAGGTCCAACTCTTTTTAATCTGTACATGCTACCCCTCGGGGACGTCATCGTCAGGAGGCATGGCATCAGCTTCCATAGTTATGCTGATGATACGCAACTGTACATTGCCGTGTCTCCTGATGACACAGGGCCTATTGATGCCCTTTTTAACTGTATTTTAGACATCAAGTCATGGATGGCAGAAAATTTCCTTCAGCTCAATCAGGACAAAACAGAGGTCTTAGTCATTGGTCCTGAAGGCCAGAGAGAGAAACTTTTACCAAAACTTAAAGATCTTAAACCGACTCATTCTGTAAAAAATCTGGGCGTGATTTTTGACTCTGAGCTTACTTTTATTCCACACATCAAAGACATAACAAAGATAGGTTTTTACCATCTTAAGAATATAGCCAGAGTCCGCCCGTTTCTCTCTCAGGCCAGCACGGAGGTGCTGATGCATGCTTTTATCTCTTGTCGCTTAGATTATTGTAATGCCCTGCTCTCTGGTCTTCCCAAAAAGAGTACTTCAAATTTTCAACTACTACAGAACTCGGCCGCTCGCGTGCTGATGAGGGCCAGAGGGCGGGAGCACATTACACCAGTTTTAAAATCGCTGCATTGGCTCCCCGTGCGTTTCAGGATAGATTTTAAGGTTCTTTTATTAGTTTTCAAATGTCTTAACGGTCTCGGGCCTTCTTATTTATCTGACCTTCTTTTACCATATCAACCCTCGCGGACCCTGAGGTCCTCCGGCTCCGGCCTCTTAACCATACCAAAAGTAAGAACTAAAACACATGGGGAGGCGGCTTTTAGTCATTATGGCCCCCGACTGTGGAACAGCCTGCCGGAGAACCTCAGGGCCGCAGAGACCGTTGATGTTTTTAAAAAGAGGCTCAAGACTCATTTCTTTAACCAGGCTTTTAATTGATATGTCTGATTTTTCTCATTCCTTTAATCAGGCTTCTTATCTTATCATATTTTAGTTGTATGTTCTTACGACATGACTATTTACTATTTATTTCATTTACTCAGTTTATTACTAGTTTATCTATAGCTTTCATTTATAGTTTATTTACTATTTATTCCTTTTATTCCTTTACTCATCTCATTTCACTCAATGTTCATGTTTTATACATTGTATTATTTTACTCTATCTTATCTACTCTATTTATTGTGTTATGAACTTTTCTTCTTTTAAATGTTTATTTATTTATTTATTTTTTCAACTTATTTATTTATTTATTTTTTAATTCCAGTGTTTCCTCGGCGGGTCCTCCACACTGAGAGATGTGTCTGATCTGTTGCAGGGGGGGCTGTCCTCGGACCCTCTTGGCCCGGCTGGTTGGGGGACTCCCTACCTTGGTGTGGGGCCCACCGGTCTGTCGGGCTCGGGTGGGCCCGGGTGCGGGTGCCCCCTGTGCTCACAGTCCCTGATGTCCCTCGGTGTGGACGACCCGAAAGGTGGCCTTTTCCTCAGTCATTAGTGCCGTGCCATGTCTCGTTACCCCTGCCATCGTCTGCAGTAAGAATGTGTGTGTGTGTGTGTGTGTGTGTGTGTGTGTGTGTGTGTGTATGTATGTGTATGTATGTATGTGCGCATGTGTGCGTGTGTGTATGCATGTAGTTGAGGGTGGGTGCTTGTACATACGGAGGGTGGGAGGGATGGGTTTTTATTGTTGCTTTATTTTGATTTCTATTGTTTTTAAATCCTGTGAAGCACTTTGTGTTACATTTTATTATGTATGAAAAGTGCTATATAAATAAAGTTTGATTTGATTTGATTTGATTTGATTTGATTTGATTTGATTTAATATTTGAGATTGTGTAAAATCTTAAGGGTGAAAACTTTTTTCCACCACTGTATTATCATGCATACCCATACCTCTCAAACAGATCCCTTTATCTTCCCTGACCCCCCTCTTCCTATGTATCCTTTTCTTTCTAGCCCCTGGCATGTCTCAGCTGTCCAGCTTTTACACTGTGTATTCATCCATGGGGGCTCAATTAAAATGAGGGGGTTAAAAAAAATAAAAGTCAACTCTGACCCCCCCTTCGGTGGGTAGGCTCCTTCCATTTGGTCTGTGAGCTGCCCTCCAACCAGCAGGTGGAAATGTCTCTAGTGGAAGTCTGGAAGCTCTTCCAACCAGTGAGAAACCTTTCAGCCCCACCCGCACCACCCACCCCTGGACATGCTGGACTGCCAGTTGGATGCCTCAGTACCTGGAGGCTTTTATGCATCCCCCTACTCCATTTGTAACTGCATCACAACAAACTGAAACACACATACCTCATGCCAGTATCACCCACACACTGTCCTTTACACCTACGCATATCCTTTACATGTATAACTGCTTCTTAAGGCACATCCACTCTGCACTGTAAAATATAAAGAGTTGGCTTTACTTAAAAAAGTATGCAAACTCTCTGTGCTCTTTTGAATGGGGTCCACAAAAGAGTTTCTCCCATAATTTCAGCCGATGGACATTCAAACATGGTTGGTGTTGAAATATGATGAGTGTATTGAATTTGACAGAATAATTCTATAATAACTTTAACTTTATTTTCTATGACATTACTTTTCTTATCTTTGTCCAACAGCTGTCATCAGTCATGCTCATCAACACTTAATGGTTTTATTAGATTGAATTCTGATGCTATGAAAATGGTTATGTCACACCAATTTAAAAATAAAAAGTAATTGCATGGTAGGGGAAATTGTATTGAAATTGGTGATGTCTGCAGTTTGGGACTACATGGAGCTTTGTGTATGTGTAGTATGTGTAGACATTTTAGCTATCTGAGCTAAAATGTCACTTGGTTTTATTTTCATTGGTCAACTGTTGTATTGAGTCTCAAACTGAGTATTTTTGTTTGCTTCCTGGGGTCCTGAAGTGTAGTTTGTTGTTGAGATCACACTCATTCATTGAGCGTTGACTGCCTCCTTGGTCGAGGTCTGAGATTGTTCTCAACTCTTAACACTCCAATGGCCTGAAGATGGGCGTTACTCCGCCTGTCTCTGTACACAGCTATGTTTAAGTTTGTGTTCATGCTATACATTGTTGGAAAGCTAGGATGGTAAGTTGAATTTAAGATACAGTCACAGCAGCAGGGACAATGAACACCAACAAACGAACAACCGATTTTAAATATTGAGATGAGTCGCTGATGAAATCTCATTGTTATCCACCAATCATCCATCCATCCATCCATCCAACCATTGTCTATACCCGACTATCCCTTTCGGGGTTGCGGGGGGGCTGGAGCCTATCCCAGCTGTCAGCGTGCCAGAGGCGGGGTACACCCTGAGCCAGTCATCAGTTGATTGCAGGGCAACATATATAGACAAAACATTCATGCTCACACTCACACCTAAGGGCAATTTTAGAGTCACCAATTAACCTAATGAGCATGTTTTTGGTCTGTGGGAGGAAGCAGGAGTGCAAACTTCACACAGAAAGGCCCCGCCCGACCCAGGGATTGAACCAGCGACCTTCCTGCTGTGAGGCAGTACCTGCTGCTCCACGGTGCCACCCATCCATCAATCAATAACACTCAAACAAAAACATATATTGGCAAAGGCCCAGAAGACCACATTGAATAAAATAATAAGTCCAAAACACTTTAACTATTCATGGAGAGCCGTCATTTGTGCTAATGTAGATGTACTAATCTTACATGTTTTGTTAGAGCTCCAGTAAACATGTACTCCTTATACACACAAATGTTAGCATGTTAACACTAAAATAAGATGGTGAACATGGCAAACATTCTGTCTGCTTAACATTGACATGTTAACATTGTTGGTGTGAGCATGTTAATATGCTGATATTAGCATTTAACTCAAAGCACCGCTATGGCTATGTACAGCCTCATAGAGCTGCTAGCACACCTGTACACTCTGTAGATAATATGTATTTGTATCATCAGTACTCTAATTATATACATCAGAAATACATCATTTTATGCATCTATAAACTCAGCATAATATCTGTATGAAGGTAGAAGTACTCATACTTGCAGCAGAACAAGAGGATTTTAGAAACTCCCAGTTTAAGCACTCTGTTATCTTTGGCGACACAGGCCTGCAGGTGCAGGAATATGTGTTGGTCATGGAAGGGGAAGGATTTCAGCAAAATCACAGTGAGGCAATAAATGATAATAATGCTTAGCCTCAATACAAGCACCACAATTACTGTGGATTAACGTGAAAATGGGTCTAATGTCTGTGTGGCTGGGAAGGTCACGGACTGTTTGGACAGTAGCCCAGAGCCTGGCGACTGCATAAACCAACAGCCAACACCAATCAACTGCTCCACCACTTTAAAGAGCTACGCTGCTGATAATCCTAAGCGTAAATCAATGACATACCAACAACATGAAACAATAAGTTTTGTCCTCCTGCATGGCTACTGTCCAATGTCCAAAATGGTACCAACAATTAAAATATACCTTCATTCACCAAAGTAATTAGGAACCATTTCCCATGATCCCATGCACATGAAAGACAGCTTGTTGTAACTGAATCTCTCATTTGAATTTCTAAAGAGCCTTCAGACCAAATTCAGAGCGCTGACCGGAACTCGTCTGCATCTCGTCTATCTTTGAAAAAAAAGAAAAAAGCAGTCATTAAAATTATGTAACTGCATCAGCTGAATAGCACAGGTGATGCTTTGACAAATAATTTTATTTATGAATGAGATTATGCAGAATTTCCTCCCCTCTATGAGAGCCTCTCTTGTGGTTAGCAAGAACACAGCAAACAAGTCAAAAGTGTTCTGTGGTGTGAGGTGGAGCAAAGGCTGAAGGATATGTAGGACATGTCCTTCGTGAGTCCAGGAGCTCTAGCACACAGTGAAACCAAAGTGGCTCTTATTACCACTGTTTTCTCATTCTAGTTTGCTCAGGTGCTACTTTTTACTGTATGGTCATCGGGGATTGAAAAGATGCTTTTCTCACTTCTCTTATAATCTGATGGCTTATAATGTTGTTAAATCAATCATCCTGCAACAGATTATTTTCGCAGCCTACGTCACAGCTATGGTTTGAATCCAGGTCACAGCCTTTCTTACAATGTCATCCTGTCTCAACATCATTTCTGATACTCTTCGCTGTATTGAAAAGAAAAAGAAAAAAAAAAATTCAAGTATGGGACAAAAAGTTTGGTGTTCACTCCACAGTCACTAACCTCGGCTGTCTGCTGTTTGGTGCTAAACAAACAACATATTTCACTTTAATGATAATAATAATAATATTGATAATAATTAAACAGTTGTAATTTGCTGTTAGTACAAGCCTTTGATCATCTAAATTCTGCTGTATTGTTAAAACGTTTTGAGCAGTCAGATGATGAACACAAGGAGACCTTGGTACTTCTGTTAAAACTCACAGCAGAACACACGCTCTGAAGATTCCTTCTATCATTTGCCTGTTTGAGCTCTGGTGCCAGTGAAGACTGATGTTCCTGACAAGCTAAACAAGAACTCATGTATCATGTAAGAAAATGCCGCTGACTTACTTTATATGAATATTTCTGGGGTAGAAACACGGCATTATAATGCATGCTGCAGGGTCTCATTTTATTTACGCTGGCAGGAATCACATGAAATACTCTGCTGGAGCTCAGGTTTCATTGAAGTGACGCTCCTGTGTTGCGCAGAAGCCGCGCCCACAGAGCGCCTGACGCGCACAGCGGACCGACTCTAAAACTCCCGAAGGATAACTGAAATAAAACTGCGAAGCAAGACTGGGCACTCTTCAGACTGACAGACTACTATCACAAAGTCATCATAAGGAGCCCAGCAGGGAGGCGGAGGCGCTGCAGGGTCGCTCCAAGGCTGCACACAGATGTGAGTTATAGCTGTTTCTTATACTCTTACATTAATACAAACATATTTTTTAACGATTGCCACACAAAAATATATAATGATAAAATAAGAGAGAGAGAGAGAGAGAGAGAGAGAGAGAGAGAGAGAGAGAGAGAGAGAGAGAGAGAGAGAGAGAGAATATATATGCACGCAGTAACAGTGTGTAATATGCAAGTAAAACTGAATCTGAATCTTAGCTGTTGATTATATCTTTACATTGGAAAACAGCTCAATTAATGCAAACTAGAAGCCAATATTATTTATTGCAATTTTCACTGCTCAAAGACTGAAAAGAGGTAAAGTTTTGTATTATAATTTTCAGGCTGAGGCTCATCATAGAAAAGAAACGTGACCAGAATTCGGTTACAACATCTTTTTTTTTCTTTTCTTTTTTGTCCAATAGGATAATTTTGTCACGAAAATGCAGTTACCTTGATTGGTTATCAGGTGCTGCTCTTGGTGCTACAAATTCAATAGCCTGGAGACCTCTCATACCATAATGTGGTTTGTAAGAGGCAATCACAGCACCTTTCCACACCAATGAGCATTAGAGAGATGTGCCCTACACAGCAGACTGCTCCCTCTCTGTCAGCCACTGTATTACTCACAGAGCTCATTGTTTAGTCTTCTTATGCAAATCTATTCTGATGAGTCTTTTACAAGAACTGCATGCAGGCACATGTACATATTTTGCCTTGTCTCCCTTTGGTGCCTCCAGCCTCCATATCACTGAACAAAATGCTGACTCCTTGATGAGGGTCAGAAAATGAATGCCTCCTCCTGCTGTGATCCTCCAGTCATCATGTATCAACAGAGCTCAGGAGCTGACCTCAATGCCAGCTGTGACTGGCTGGCATCTCACTGTAACTGGACAGCCGTGGACAGAACACCGCAGCTGCCCACATTTACTACAGCGGCCAAAGTCAGAGTGATCATCACCTTCACCCTGTGTGGCATTTCCACATTCTGCAATTTGGCTGTGCTGTGGGCAGCCAATGGCCACAAGCGCAAATCCCATGTCCGAGTGCTGATAATCAACTTGACTGCAGCTGATCTTTTGGTTACCTTCATCGTGATGCCTGTGGATGCGGTGTGGAACATCACAGTTCAGTGGCTGGCTAGTGACCTGGCCTGCAGATTCCTGATGTTCCTGAAACTACAGGCTATGTACTCCTGTGCCTTTGTCACAGTGGTCATTAGCCTGGACAGACAGTCAGCTATCCTTGATCCTTTGGCCATCAGCACGGCCCGGAAAAGGAACAGGGTCATGCTGATGGTGGCGTGGACTATGAGCGCCTTGCTCTCAATCCCTCAGGTAAGTCCAGGTGACACCGGTCTGTGATCATAGCTTGTTTAGTTCAGTTAAACATGGAGACTGACCGCTTTGAAGGAAGCGATTCACCAAAGTGCTGTGAACTGATCTCTCTCTTGTGTTTGGCTTTCCTTTGTACAACTGAAACCTCTCCTCTTTGATCCATACAGTATCACTGCGAGCAGGCTGTAGGTCTTTATGTCTGGCAACAGATGAATGAATACATCTGCATACATTATCTCGGTCTCACAAAGGTATTAAACTGTGGGCGAACTGCATATGCTAGGAAATTAAAATCCGTTTTTTCACTAACTTGAATTGAATTCTTACACATGGTTCATCATTATCTCTGGTCACATGTCTGTGTGTATTTACAGAAAATGCAGCAATTTCTAGAGGCTTTGATGCAAGAAAACCTGCTGCATGATTTAGGGGGCCACGGGGTCTCGATGTTAGGGATTAGTGGCTCTATCATTAAGTTACACAAGGATGGGAATCCCTAATCCTGGCAGTATAGATGCTTCTCTGTAAGCACTGAGACATATGGCAGCCTAGCATGTGAATATATTGTAACGTTACAGTCCTCTGAACAGAATGCTGATGTTGGATGATTCTACAGACCGAATTACACGGCAACATTTTGAAGCTTTCAATACCAATGTTTTCAAATCAATAATTCCAACAGCATCTACACATAGTAAATACAATAAGATCACATTTTAATCTTGATGGCTATTGATTACTTCTCATTTCTAGCTAGTGACTGACTTTGCAGACTGAAACAACAACTCTCACTGACAGATTTTGCTGTCGTTAGCTGTATGGGTTAGGCTAGTTGACTAGTTGTTTTGAAATTCTGCACAAAGGAAGGGAAAGCACTTGATAGCCACACAAATGACAGCTGGATGGCTGGAACTGCTTCCCTTTGGTGAAGCATCTGATGTCAGATGGTTGTGATGATGATGATGATGATGATGATGATGATGATGATGATGATGATGATGATGATGATGATGAGACTCTCAGCTGGTTTTCCTAGTTTAGGTCTGTCAGTCTTTACTGTAGCCGAGTCTTTGCAAGAGTTACTTTTGAAGAGAGCTGATCACAGTAAGTCGCCCCAAACAGATGCAAACTTCAGTGCATGTCTTCTCAGAGTGGGAAAATCCTCAAGACCTACATACAATTTCTAGAACTCGGGCAGATGGAGGTTGTTGTGACTTGCAGCTGAATGAATTCATGTTGTAGGATGCCAAGTGCATCAACTGGTTCCACACTAAGCAGTGTAGTAAATATGTTCTGTTCCTTTTGTTTACTTTTCATGTCCTGAAACCTCTCATCAATTCACTCACTCACTCACTCACTCACTCACTCACTCACTCACTCACTCACTCACTCACTCACTCACTCACTCACTCACTCACTCACTCACTCACTCAGCAGCATATAGCAGGCTTTCTTCTTACAGTAGAGGAACATGTTCATTGTTTCCTCTTTCCAGTTGAGCTTCCGCAGCTTTAATTTCACTTTCAATGATTTCACATTTGAAAGCAGAGAGCTGAGCAGCTGCTGGAGCTTGAGGTTCAGCTCTGAGAGCTTCTTCTAATGTCCACCATGAAGGTCAAATCACACTGAGTGTTGAGTTCTCACTGAGTGAGGTTTTCCATCTTCTCCATGAATTATTCCAGACAAACTGACACTTTGGAACGGTTTTACTTTGATTGGTTCCAGCAGCTCCATGGCAGCAACAAGACTCTCCTTCATAAATTCTCCTTCTGAAAGAGGTTTCTGCTTCTTAGCTGTTTCTTCCTCTTCTTCTTTTTTTTTTTTTTTTCTTGTATTTATGAATTGCCTTGCTGGTTGGATTAAATAGTCCTGTGGGCAGCATATGGCCCAGAGGCTTGAAGTTCCCCTTGAAGTTAGATATATTTTTTATTGTTTGTATTTCCAAACAATATGATTTAACTTTTAAAAGTTAAATCAGGCTTAGGATGAGGACTAATTTATTTGCTGAACTTCAGCCTGGTTTTTGACCAGGGTTGCTAGAGTATAAACTTGACAGAACAGGACAGAGTTGCTAATGTCAGCCAACAATATGTTTGCTTGTTTGTTTGTTTTTTAACATAATTTTTAACACCACAAAATAATGTTATATGAAAGGCTTTAATGCCTTTGGTAGTTATGATTGCTAACACATAAATGGTCACACCTTTAGCTGTGATATATAAAGGGCACATTATTGATTACCACTGAACACTTGGATCTGAGAGTAAATTACATGACTTACAAACATAATTTAATATATGACATACAGACATAATTCCTGGGGATAATGGGCTGTTTGGTCAAACTGGGATGTCAGCATTACACAATGCTTTATTCTTTCTGTCTCACCTCTGCCAAACAGAAAGGGCAAAGACAATACCGGATGACGTTTGCTGGCAGTAAATGCTATCCTCATTTTTTTCTTTAATTCCACAGATGTTCATTTTCCATAATGTAACCATCACCTATCCAGCAAACTTTACTCAGTGTACCACTAGGGGGAGCTTTGTCACTCACTGGCAGGAAACAGCCTACAACATGCTCACCTTTTCCTGCCTCTTCCTGCTGCCATTGGTCATAATGATTATGTGCTACACCAGGATCTTCATCCAGATCTCCAAACGGATGACAACAAAGAACTGTAAGTTCACAGCTGAGCCTGCTTTTTGGTCACGACATAATCAGAAAACAAGAGGTTGAATGCTGTTAAGTATTTACTTTTCATGCTCTTTGTTTCTTTCTTCAGTGTCCTCCAATGAGCCACATCTTCGTTGCTCAAAGAACAACATCCCCAAAGCCAGAATGAGAACTCTGAAAATGAGCATCGTCATCGTCATCTGCTTCATCGTCTGCTGGACTCCGTACTACTTGCTGGGTTTGTGGTACTGGTTCTTCCCAGATGACCTGGAGGGAAAAGTCTCTCACTCCCTCACCCACATCTTGTTCATCTTTGGGCTTTTCAACGCCTGCCTGGATCCCATCATCTATGGGCTGTTCACCATACGCTTCCAAAAGGGGCTGGGGAGCTGCTTCCGCAAAGCAGCAGTGATATCAGGCCTGGAAACTAACACAGCAATAACAGAGTCTTTGAAATGTACAGCCATTACTTTGCCCACTAGAAGAGGGATGGACACTAGTGAAAAGGACAGCAACTGTGGACATGCTGAGCCACGGTCCTCTGAAAGCAGCTGTCCGACTGTAGAGGAGGAGGAGGACAAACTTGCCATCTCAGTGCTGAGAGCACAATATGATGAGAAAAACAGAGTAGAACCTTGAACTTAATTGAACTATATCAGGTTTTTTTTCACCATTATCTGCAAAATGGATATGTTTATTTCACAGCGCACCCTGACGTGCATGTGTATAACAAGTATAGAAATAGAAATTATCCATCACCTAAATGTGTCTTTGTGTGTATAGTCCCTGAGGCTGTCCATCTTACTTAGGAGTTACATAACATATTTCTGTATACAGTGAACATGTTTGGAGCTGCTTGATGGTTTGTGTGTTGTGTAACTTGCTCCCATTTTCAGAGTCCACTATATACAATACATATTAACCAGGCTCTGGCAGAAGCTTCAGGACCAAAGGAAAAATAGAGCACGGTGAAAGTCAGTATAAACAACAGTGATGCTTGTGTTGTGTGTGTGGTCACACACTGCCAACAGGTCTATTAGGAACACTCAAATGACTTTTGAGGTTACTTTCTTTTTGTTTGTTTGCAGCTATCACAGACCAAGAGTCAGTGTTTTAGAGATGCATTATCCAGTCCATTCCCTTAGGAAAAACTAAAGCAAGTGTCTGTCATGTCAGTCAGACAGCATATCTGAAATACATTAGTATGTAAGCCATAAGCCATAGCACTGTTTGTGGAATGATGAAAACTGTGATCAAGAGATAAAACCAGCATAATAAAGAGAATTCAGTTTAGTAGCCTCACAAGCTTTGGTCAGAAGGTCATGATGCAGATGCCACAGATATAATAAATCCCCAGATTAAATTAAATCCATTCCTGCGTTAAAGTGTCACTCCAACTTTTCATTGCATGAGGACAGTACAGATTCCCATATACAGTAAGTTACTCTACCACATTGGAGCTGTGACAGGTGGAGCTACAATAGGACTTTTTCACAGCACAGTAGAAAATGCACAGGTGTTGGACTTTAATGTTGGTAATTATTTACAGGTACTAGGTAGGTCTCTCAATTGCTTTACCATTTACGGCATATATATATACATATATAAAACTTTCGTGTTTCTTAATGTCTGCTTCGATTCTTTAACGACGAGATGTTTTTCTCCAGTCAATTATATCGTTTACCAGTGACGATGTTTAATGTCCTGTACAGGTCGGCACATACATCTGAGTACACAAGAAAAAAACAAATGTGATATTTGAACAAACATGATGTTGCAGCTGACTTTTGTCACATGTGCACAGCGGGGCTGGTCTACCTCGTCGTTCACCTGTGAATGAGAAAATAACGCACAGCGATGTTTGACTCCAGAGTGGTGAAATGTTTGATTGAGGAGTATAGTGTGAGATTCACACTAAAGCTAATTGTAATGGTGAATTGAAATGTGCCAGTGTCATGCACAATCTTAAATCGGGCTGTTCTCCTTCTCCCTCCCCGGGGGCTCTCACACCTTTCATCAGTTCTGAGAGGGTAATAGCAAGTGGGAAGTGGGTAGAGGGGAGTTTGGCTGCATTGTTAAAATGTATTTATTTATGTAAGATATTTATTGGTATTTATTAAATGTATGTGGGCGTGTAAATGAATATTAAGACTGTATATTTTTGCTGATGGGTTTATCTAAGTATTTATTGTGTATTTATGTATGTGGATATCTGTGTTGCTCTCTGTAAATGGTATGTGCTAACCAATTACGTGAGGAGATGCCCTTATACAAGGAGCAGTCTGTGTGGAGTGAAGGTGTTGGGCAGAACTGGAGTAGCTGGCGTGATGGAAAAAACAAAAATTCCAGATGGAAACTTCACCTTTCTCCTCATTTGCCTCCTTTGACTGCTTGGTCGGCCTAACAAGTTCTCTCATTAATGCTCAAATAGCTCTATCATTTTCTTACAGCTGTGGCACAGTATGGGACCAGACATTTGTCAAATAGCGTTTGTACAGATTTTGACTGTAGTGATGGCGTTAGTAATACTCCCGACCATCAGGGGGCAGCATCAAGTTGCATCCTCACCTGTGAGCTGTCATGGTTAGACAGTAGGATTTGGTAGAAGAAACCGACAACATGCTAGATGTACACCTGAACAGAGCTTTGCTGCAGTAGTTAAATAATTATATTTGATGAACCAAAGTTTCTTCAGTGTATATTAGAAACATTACTATCACTATGATGGAAGGCAAGCTACCATTGCTACCATCTTGTGCTACCGTAAGATAGATCATCAACAGGAAAACCTGGTGCATAGGCTGTTTGCCAGCCTCTGCAGTTCTCCACTATTTTCAGGTAAGACAAAAGTAATGAGTAACAAATCCATGTACATGTCTGCCATTGTTACTGCATTATTTCATTTGAAACAGTAATTAGTTACATTTCTAGTAGCTGGCAAAAGCAAAATGCTCACTCCCAGCTTCGCAGCTCTTCCATTACCTCCAGATCAGAGACTACACCCGTACAAACATATCAAAGCTTCAATCAGTTCCAGCCCCCTCTGATCTGTGTATTCTCATGAAGCAGCCCAACTCAAAGAGACTAGTGACGCGATTTATTCTTCTTTTCTCAACATGCTCCCTGGTTTCCACTCAGCATTTAAAAGAAGCCTGGGATAATGACCTTGTTGTGTCATGGAGAAGAAAACTGGGGAGCTTGCCTTAAAGTCTCTACAAATTCCAGTCACCAGCTTATTCTGTTTGAAATAATCCACAGACTGCACTACTCCTCCTAATAGTTGCCCAGCAGAAGTCACCAACTTGCTGCATTTGGAGCAGATTCATAACATGCTATTTCTCTCAGCTCTGCAACCTTTGATAAAAGGAGGCAACCATTTTTGCCCTATTTATTGACTATTAGTTAAAGCAACTTTGCCTTAATCAAAGTGCTTCTGTTGCCCAAGTCTGGATGCAAACCCTGTATTCTGGTCACAGTCCTGCACTTTGTACACCTGCTATCAACCCCAACAATCTCCCTGCGGCTGCAGCACAGCACAGCACATAAAAGGCTTTGTTTCATTCCCTCAAACAACTGTTGACTCTAAACATAATCCAAACAGTGATTTCGTTTCTCAGCACTGCATAATTGTGCTAACTAGTTGTACGTAAAGGTAATTTCTAAGAGACGTGGATGCAGTTAATAAACAAATTGCTCAGCTAGCTGTTACCAGTGGGTCCACCCCCCCTCAGAATCTTTGAAATTACATACGAAGGGATGTGGTTCACCTCCCTATTTAATATATAAAAAGTGTTTTGGGTACAGTTGGTGCAAATAAATGTGTTGTTGCAAATACTGTGCTCATCAAATGTGTAAAAGCAAGTAGTGAATCATAGCATTTTATAACATAAAGTTTTTAACTATTTTTGTTAACAGGCAGTAATTGGGTTCAAGGGTTAACAAGGGTTACAGCATACAGCTAACATATTAGCATCAGGTGGCCACAGCAGCTCCAAGTTTATGTCATAAAATTCAGTTAAATGAGCCTCAAATCCCAAACACACTAGAGATGAATAGCTATGGCCATAAAAGAGAGAGAGAGCCACAAATCAAAGCATGTTCCACTCCCCCTACACCATGAAATGAATGAAGCATGAAGAAGAAGTAACCTTTACACTGAGACTGATGCTAAAGGTTTGACTAACAGTCAAGTTAACGCAAGAAGAAAAGACTGTGGTTGGGCTTGAAGTTGGCTTAATGCAAGGTTTGACAGCTTAGCTATTTGGTGTTTTAGTAATTTGTAATGAGCACATGTCAAAAATGTTCTTCTTTGTTGGAGAAGAAGTCAATTGAGACTTCTTTACTGGTGAGGCAAACTGATATGCCCTTTATATGTTTGGGTATTGCTAATTGCCAATTTCAGAAAAGTTCAGTGTATTGCTCACAACGTTGTACCAGCCATTGACTTGGACAACCTTGTTACCAAAGCTAGTTGAGAGCAGAGACTCTGCACTGCTTGCTGATAATGGGAATGTAACATTGACCAGGATGCTTTGGTGTTTTGCATCACCTCTGGGACTCACTGACCGGACAGAGTGTCTGTCAGTGGCAAGGAACCAGAGCAGAGCAAACCTTTGCCCAGAAATCCTTTCAGAAAGGCACTGGATAAAGAAGTCTCTGCTGGATGAACAACACAAACAGTTGCTTTACATTGTTGTTTATGTACTGATTCAACAAAAGAGATGACAGGTGCTCACTGGTGAACTTTACACACGCTAGAAGACTTTTTTTTTTTATTACTTTGGACATGCCAGCTGTTTTCCCTGCTTCCACCTCAGCAGCTACAGAGCTAAGCTACGGAAATCGCCTTATGGCTCATCACACATAACCTACAGATATGTAGGGTCTAACTCTCAGCAAGAAGGTGAATACGTTACACTCCAAAACTATCAAACCTCATCAGAAGTATTTCTTTTTCTTAATTTAGATAATAAATCAGTCATGATATAGAGCAGTATAAACCGATATATGATGATAGCTTAAACCCTTCGTGGCACAGTATAGTGATTGTTGTTTGCCACACCAGCTGTGCGTCTGCCTGTGAAAAAACACTTGTTATGGGTTTAGCTGGGTAGAGTTCTGGCTGCTCTGTTAAGCAGGATGAAGTGGATGGTCCAAGTCTCTGTCAGTCTCCAGTAGTACATGGAGGCCTAGAACATTTCCTCGCTGATGTTTTCAGCTCGTAACCAGGGGACCCTGAAGCTATCCCTCTTACCAGAAAAGTCATCACGTCTGGTCAAGGGCGATGATCCTCCTCTCCTCTGACAAACTAAATGCCACTGGCTTAATGAAAGAATAAAACATTACACACAGTTTGATGCCTGCCAGGATCCATATCACTGATAAAGTCTATTCCTGTTCTCAGCCAAGACTGAAACACAGTGTGTTTGATGATTGTTTATCATTGCAGTAGAACACGTTATTGCTTACATTGTTTTGGACTTGACCCACATTATTTTTTCATCTCGTCTCAGCCGGCTCATTCACTGCTCACTGACGTTTCCCAGGCCTGTCCGCTCCCATTACGTCTCCTCTAGTGAGACGGGAGTGCATTGTCTCATGCACATCATCACACAGGCCTCCTTTCAACATTCATCCCAGTTGTAGAGCTCACAAAACAGATGGACATACCTGTAGCTCAATAAAAGGACAGCTGCTGAAGCAAAGAAAGGTACACATTTGCCTCGTTGCAACCGCCAAACCAATGCACTAATCAACGCAAAACCCATCCAGATGGACTGGATATGTACAGTATACACAGCCATTTGAGGATCCAGTGTTACACACTCGTGCTGCCCTCACAGATTTCATTTTAAATCATGCTGTTTCATGGTTCTGAACCAGCTAACTGCTCTGGTCTGGACCGTTCAGCCTCTGCTGAAATAACCACTGCTCATTCACTTTTCTCACATTATGTCAGCGGGGTCAGATGACGTCTCTGACTGTGATATTAGCCTGAGTACATTCTCTGGCCTACAGAAGCGTAGCTGTTGTAACCCTCAATGAATTTCATGGTCAGAGTTCATATTTAATTTTTACCAATTGAGCTCCTTGGGTTTGTCTTTCCACATGGATTCATATCTTGTCACTGCTAGTTGACAGTCCAGTTTCTTAGTGTACACAGACTACAGTAGGAGCACCAGTATGTGTAACATACATCAGTATATGTGTTGTTTGAGCCCATATTAGGCAGGAGGGGGGCAGGGGAACACCTCTTTTGTCCATTTGTGTCACACCACTGTACTGCCTTAAGTCAGTTTTCTTTATATAGCCCAATATCACAAATCACAGTTTGCCTTAAGGGGCTTTACAATGCGTACAGCATACAACACCCTCTGTCCTTCGACCCTTAATTAGAATCAGGCCCTGCAGTTCAACCACTTTGCAGTACAGACTAAAGCAATTTTCTCTGTCAATTGGTGCTGATAAAGTGCAGAGATAGCTGAACGTCATTAAGGCCACATTATATGCACAGCACTCATTTTCCAGATGCAGGGAGCTGCAATCCTTGGTAACTGGTTTTGTCCTGTGGCATTTCACAAATCTATAGTGACCTTTTAAAATAAGTCAACACCTTCTGGAGCTCAAGTGCACTTTGAGCTGTGCAGCAAAGTAAACCTGAAGACATTCAAAGTACTCCTAATATGAATTGATGTTCAGTCAGTGAAGTTAGGCTACAGTCATGTTATTTCTCGCAATCTTAAAGTTCAATGCTATCATGAAATTAAAATTAACAGTGCTGCAATATTTGCATTCAGGAAAGTCAAATTTTACGGTTGCTCCTGAGTTGCCCAGAACTGATTCGGAATGAACTATAAACCCAGTCTATCTAGATTCCCTAGCAGCACGTACTGCTGGTTAGCTTGACATCTCAGCACTCAGCACTCACTGTGTTCAGGTTTGGCTGAGTGATGTATCTTACTTATCTCATTTAGTTGCGAGCCACAGCTGCTGCTGCAGGGAAGCAGGCAAATTTGCCAGTAGAATAATAAGTTTAGTAGAATTAGTAGAATAATAAGTTTACTCTCTAATTATAGAGTGCTACTATGCGTCTATCTCATTTACCTAATTTAGTGTCTTCGCCTCATGTCTCTCCCTCAGCATCGCTCTTCAGCTGATTTTGGTTTTCCATAATCCTTCAACTCGCAAACAAAACAGTTATCACTGCACATGATGAGGCTCTGCATTGTTATCTGACTGGTGGCGAATGCTGTGGTCCCCCCAGGCATTTTCTCAAGTGATTGTAGAATATTACTATAGAGTACTTTGCATGTATTTAACCTCCTCTGTCTCTCCTCTCTGTCGCTCTGTTCTGTGGTGACACTGTCAGATGGATTTTTGTGTTGAAGAAAGAACGGAGGATGATCTTTAAGAACAGCCTCATCTCAATGGATTACCCATTTCATTCCATTTCCTCTGTTTGTTTGTTTTTCCGCTGACTGCTCAAGTGATTTGTGTCTTTATCAATAAACATTTCAGAAAACCATACAGTTACCAAAGGATAACTGAACAGGGTTTGGCACCTACCTGTTTGAGGGACAGGTACAAAGTTGGGTAACAAACAAACAAACAAACAAACAAACAAACAAACAAACAAACAAACAAACAAACAAACAAACCCAGAAGCATCATATTGATTTCTTGTTAATCCTTCAGCCACTTTGTTTCAACTAAGCCGTTTATTGAGGAAGTATGTTTTGATCAGAGACAATTTCACAACAAGTCCATCTTTGGATTATTGCAATAATTTTTATTGTGTAATGAAATGTTAACAGCAAGACGGCTGTCAGCTAAGAAAACAATGGAGGTCCTTGAAACACAGCGTGTAGTGTTTCTGTAATCATTATTTGAATTGCACCAGATAAATACAGAAGCTGTTATTTAAATGTGTGTCACTCACACTGGTGTCTGGCCAGCAATTAATGATTTATTTGAGCCCTTTCAATGTGTTATATAAAAAAAACGAATGAGTAAGCCCAGTGGATGCTTTAGTGACCCATCCACAACAGAAATAAGAAAGCGATACCTGGCAAGTCGCTAAAATGTTGATACTGAACGTATATTTACTGACAATGTTTTTCATTTGTTTTACATCAAAGGAGCAATTCTGCAGTGCTCTGTGCACTCACTGTGACTCCAGCATTATTCAGCAGGGTCATGGTTATGTTTAGAGAGAGAGTTTAGCTGAGAGTGGTGAGACTGAACCAAAACAGTCTCTCTGCTCTGTAGAGCTGAGGGGAAGCAGTTTGGTGACAATTAACTGTGAATTCATCACATTACACATATGTAATCCATAATAGAAAAATATCGACTCAAGCCCCTTTAAGGGTTTGTTTGGCTGGGAGTCTGTTTTATATCACCAAATCTATTTAGATTTGTTGATATATGATTTAGGAAGGTAGGCAGTAAGCTCCACCCCTTCAACGATGTGCACCTGCGCAGCTGGAACTAATCAGCCGGCTGCTCTATAAAAGGAGGCTTGTGGTTCTGCTTTAGTTGGCTGTGTGACACTGGAGGGTTAACACCTTCAGTTGGCGCTACTGGTTTTGTGTGTGGCATTGTGAATGAGTGTGTGAATGTTCTTGAACTGTAATGTTCTTTCTTTTCCAGAACTTCACTCCCTCCTTTGTAGTAACTCCCAATTTTTTTTTTCGGGCTTGTTTTCTTTTGTTCTTCTATCATTTTGATAGAAATAGTGGGTGTGGATAAGTTAATCCCCATCATCTTTTAGACCCCAAGGGACACATTTTGTGTTGAGTGCAGTTTGTTTTTTGTTAGTTTCCCCTACCAGCGACCACCATTAAGTTTTGTTTTGAGGGGAAACATAACACTGCATGTACGTTAATGAGGCAGATGCGCCAGAACCTACATACAATATGGCTGCCGGTGAATTGTGCACCTTGTGATTTCGGTTGATACGCTGAAGGTCAGAGAAAAAAGTTTTTTGAACTGAAATTCTGGATGAAGAATGGGAATGCTGTAGTGTTACTAGCTCTTACTGCTACAATGCTAACATCATCCCGCTGACAATACTATTTGGATTTACTTGATAAAAGCATCCAGTCTGCTCAAACATTGCATTACAGGCAACAGCCTAGCTGTAAACTGGTTTTATGTGTTAAAACATGACATCTGGTCCCTGCTCAGTAAAACCAGTCACTGTTCCTGTGAAACTGTGCACTGTACATAATATTACATCATGATGTACAGTACATGCTGAGGGATGAGAGGGATGAGTTTCTCATTTCCCTCCCTGTCTTTCAGAGGAGTTGAATCAGTGATTTCCTGTCATCTCTAGAACAGGATATGACAAGACAAAATTAAACACAGGGGCAATTGTGCCAAAGCAGAAGGAAGAAGTAGTTGACACAGGGGAGGAAAAAGGACAATAAAAAGCCATTTGCACGAATGACAAACACAATGCAGACATTAGAGTAAAATAATTATGAGGTGCTTTGCTTCCATCTAGTGGCATTATACATACAGTACAATATTTACAAAAAGGCTTGAATGTGTTTGTGTCATAATAGCCTCAATTCCATATACGATATGCTGTTTTCACAGAGGACATTTTAACTTCTCGTAGTAGAAAAAGTAAAGGTTTTACTGACAGCATGAAAAGTGACTTTTAAATTGCACAGTAAGTCATCACAGTGTTACAGCCAGCCAGCATGCACAATGCTCGAACCATTAGACTGACACAGCGACACATTTGATTTTAACCTTCATTCATTTTGTTACTTATGTCTTTATTTATTTGTGAGCTCCATCTTCTGGGAAAAAGGTCTTTTGTAGGCTAACGGATGGATGGGTGGTTTGACTTCTTACTAACATTGATTTCAGTGACCTCTAGGGGGCACTACAGAACTATAAAATGTAAACCCACATATTTACTTATATATTAATAATAGGCTTCTGCGCTGCTCTCTTTGCAGTTGTTGGTCTTTCAATACATCAGAGAATATAGCATCTTAATTTGAAAAAGCATAGTCTACTTTGAATAGTCACACCATTTGTTTAAGCCCACAAAGTCCATCACGTGTCACCCCCAAGTCAGATATCCCCTGTGAAGTTTTCATTGATTGGAAATGTGGTGCTCTGATGGCTGTATTTGTATGTGTTTGAGAAGTTTACGAACAAACCTTTTTCAATGTGTGCATTTCTTTTGTTCC
Source organism: Chaetodon trifascialis (assembly GCF_039877785.1). NCBI lineage: Eukaryota > Metazoa > Chordata > Actinopteri > Chaetodontiformes > Chaetodontidae > Chaetodon > Chaetodon trifascialis. The sequence continues at coordinate 26,414,704 of NC_092056.1, forward strand.
ACATGGTTAATGGGTTGGACTGGTACTACAGTGCCACCACAACTGCGGGTGTACAGTTCTTTTCCGTGTGGGACACGTAGGGGCAGTTTTAAAAGCAGCTTTCTGCCTGTGTGCTGTGTCTTGGATGAGGGTCCTCCATTTGCATTGCGGAGCATGTATGAAATGTCCTCACTTCATGGCTGAGATAGCTGGCAGGCAGGCAACCGAGGTGAGAGATACCGCAGGAAGATGAAAACAGATGGGATGAACACGCAATGCCTGCCTCTCACTGGGATAAAGGGTAAAAAAAAAAAAAAAAAAATCAGTTGCAACCCCACAGTTCATCCAAGGTGCATGAACCACAGAACACTCAAAGTAAGCAATTGCTTGACCATTATTAAAAGCAATGGACCACATTCTGTAAGGATTATACTGTAGTGAAGGCTGATATATTTTATCACTCACATTAAAACAGCAGATGAAGCCCCCACCATCACCCACCCACACACATCACACCCCCACTGGGCTATAGGATCTGAACACCTGTTTCATTGTGGAGCTAAAAAAGGAACAGCTCTTCAGATGACATGCTGAGAGACTGACCTACTGTTACTTTATAGTAGTTAACACCACTAGAGATGGTGCCAGCAGCCAGCTCCATTCTCTTGGAGTCTGTGAGTCCCAGCTTAGATCTGCATGTCTTACTAAGTCTTACTAATGTTTCCATATCTTCACACAAACAGATAAAAATAAGACAACAGTAATTTTGATGTGCGGTGATTTTATTTCAATATACATATATAAAGTGACAGAAACTGAAATAAAAGGATTGTAACTTTTAAATTATCACAGCCAACTGGAAAAACTGAATTTGTTGCATTTGGTATCAAGCTCATTTGTTTACCTAAACAACTAACAACTTTGATCAGAAGGAGTGTTCTTAGCAGCCGTAGAGCATGTTGATCCTCACGATGTCCCAGTAGGACATGCCCTGCCTCTGGCCAATCTGGACGTTGGGGTCGGGGATGGGGGTGATGGAGTCCTTCCCGTACTGGATGGAGAAGGCTGTTCTTCCGTAGTGCATGATGGAGGAGTAGTCGTAGGGAGTGTTGAGGTTGTTGGTGGACTGCATGTAGAAGTTGTAGGCCATCTGCGGGTCGATGTTCTCCCAGTTGATCTTGACGTAGTAGTCGCGGTCGCTCCTGGTCTGTTCGTGCTGGAATCCCAGGGCGTGGTTGATCTCGTGCTGGATGATGCCGTGGTAGAGGCAGCCCTGCCTGTTGAGAGAGAGCACCTGTCTGCCTCCCGTTCTGCCCAGAGCGGAGAAACATCCGACTTTGTTCTCGATGCTGATGTAGTCGTACTCGTTCTGACGAGGCACGAAGCGGAGGCAGGTCCTGCTGTGGAAGTCCTGCATGGCGTATTCGATCTTCTGCCTCTCCCAGCCGGTGAACTCACTGCTCACGGTGAAGGGAATCATCACCAAGCCGTTGGAGGCTTTCTTCCACACGCAGTCCTGGTACCAGCACATCATGGCGTTTCTGGTTCTGGGAGCCAGCAGGTCTCCTTCCAGCAGGATCTCATTGGTGGCGTTGTTGGAGGCCAGAATCCTGGTGGAGATGTCGACGGTGTCTGGGACTTCTTCTTCTCCTCCTTCCTCGTGGAGAGGATGTGCCTGACAGAGGCCGAGCAGGAGAAGCAGCAGCAGGCTGACAGAAGGAGTCATCTTCAGGGTCACTCTGGAGGCTTTGGAGCTTCTGAGGAGGGCTGCTGTGGAGAGACTCGGTGAAGCTTGATGTCTGACTCACTTCAGTCCAGGGTCTTTATACTCTCCACTACAGGTGTGTCTGCAGGAGGATTATGGGTTGGGGTCCACACTGCTAGGCCTAAATAAACATCTGAAGGGAGGACTCCACAGACAAACCTACTCTTTAAACATGGTTTGTCATCACTGTTCATTAGATGGATGAACGCAGTTTTAGAAGGTGATTTACTCAGTGGGCTTTGTCAAGCTAAACACTTTACATGGTCTCCAGCCAATAAGACATTATGGTAATGAGCAGATAAAACTTTGTTACGGATGCAGATATAAACAATATTTGCATATTTCTATTTATACCCACTGATCTCTGACACAATTTGCCATCATTTGCACCGTAATTAGTCCATCAAATCAAAACCACACAGATATCAAACATACACTCACTGCTACAACCAAGAGAACCTTTTAGCAGTGGTGACAGGATCCCTGATATCAGCTGAGCATAAACGTCCATACACGCATTGAGAATAAAAGAAGAAAGTCACTCCTTATTACTTACGCTCCTGGCTCATGTGTACAATCATAGTCTAACACAGTGTTTCTCAATTCTGGTCCTTGGGTCCCCCTGCCCTGCATGTTTTAGATGTTTCCCTCCTCCACCACACCTGATTCAAATGATCGGCTCGTCATCAAGCTCTGCAGTGGCTTGATAATGAGCCTGTAGCATACCCACCGAGAGATGGTGAAAGACTCGACTGATGGTTTAATGTTTATTGTTGTCACAAACCTCCTTTAAACCAACGTGAGAACTGTCAAATAAACAAAAGCAAAACAATAAACTTTCTGCTTGTATCTGTAATAGATGGCAAACAAACAGCACTCTCTCCGACAACACAGCGTTATACCACGCAATAAGCCGCCAATTTACCAAACAAGCGGTCAACAGAGTTAACATTTTTCCGATATAAATCGACATATAGTTGAGTAAAAGACCATAACACACCAACCTTGTGCCTAGTTTCCGTTTCACCTTGCCTTTAAACTTTTAGCGTTTTTTGCCGTTAGCTCTCAAATGCCGTTGTCAAATGCCTTTATTTTTCCCGGTAGTGCAATACAGGAAGCAAGGAAGTAGAAAATACTGGTCTTAAAAGTAAAATCTTAGCATTCAGAAACGGAACCACCAGCTCCAAAACAGGCGAAAATATACATATAAAACAGGGGAAATTACATTTTCCTTAAAGCAATCAAGATCATAAAATTTACAAATGAAGAAATCACACTAAAAAGTGCATTCAAAGCATACTCAACATCAACAACAATGCCGGCTGTCCTCTGGTAGACAAAGCGAGAGACAGCAAGAACAAAATAAAGTGGGATTGCTACACTCCCACCAAAATTATGAGCATTCCATGTTAAGTCATGTGAACTGCAAATAATTTTCTCAATAAGAATGTCATTGTCTTTGCGTAGCCAAAAGCTTAGGAAGCCTCAAACAGCAGAACTAACTTCTGCACTGGGCGTTCCAATATGGAAGGTTTATCAAGACGCTCACCTTTCTTGCTCAGACTCTTTTCTCCTACTGCAATTTTCACTCTCCTTACAAGTCCATCCTTACCACTGATAGTCTCTATCACTCTTGCGAGTTTCCATTCACCTCTGGGTAACAGTTCATCTGTGTCCATCACTATATCACCCACCATAAGATTTCTCCTTGGCGTGTGCCATCGCTGCCTTGTGGCGATGTTGTGCAGATATTCTCGTTTCCACCTACTCCAGAACTGTTCTGCTAGACACGACTGTACACGACGCCATCTTTTTGCCCCATATAAGTCCTCTGTAGGGAACGTGCCTGGTGGAGGGAGTGTTGTACTGGACTTCATGTTGATCAGATGATTGGGGGTGAATGGTTCGAGGCTGTCAGGGCAGTTTAAGTTATCCACAGTGAGGGGTCGACTGTTGACTATGGCCATAGCTTCATACAGTAGAGTCCGTAATGAAGCATCGTTGACCCTGCCTTGAGATGATGACAGGGTAGAGCTCAGGATGCTTTTGACAGTCTTTATCTGGCGTTCCCACATGCCCCCTCAAGTGGGGTGCATTCATGACAAAGTCACACTGTTTCTGCGACAGGAATGTGCTCAGTCTTTGTGTGTCAAGCTCCTGTAGAGCTGTAGTGAATTCATTCTTAGCACCAACAAAATTAGTGCCTTGATCACACTGAATTTGACGGACTGCACCTCGAACAGCAATGAAGCATCGCAGGGCCTGGATGAAGGTGTCGGTGGACATGTCCTCTAACATCTCGATGTGAATGGCTCGTGAACAAAAGCAGGTAAAGAGCAGGCCGTATCATTTGTGCTGTTTCCTTCCCTGTGTAGTCGTGAAAGGACCAAAGCAATCCATCCCACAGTATGTGAAAGGGGGGGGAGGCTCAACGCATTCTACAGGTAAGTCACTCATTCTTCGACCTTCTGCAGCTCTCCTGAGTTTACGACAAATCACACACTGATGGATGTATGACGCTACTGCCCTACTCATTCCTGGATTCCAATATCCGCTGGCTCTGATTTCATTGAATGTGAATCCTTTCCCTTGATGTTTTGTCTTTTCATGGTTGTGAGCTATTATTAACTTTGTCACATGGTGCTCTTTGGGAATGACAATTGGATGCTTGAAAGAGTCAGTGAGTGACGAGTGGCGAAGTCGTCCTCCCACCTTGAGGAGACCGTCTGTGTCGAGAAAAGCATCAAGATGGTGTAATTTGTTACAACGCTGTAGTTGATTACCTTTGCTCAACAATTTGATTTCCTCTTCATATGATTGCTTTTGCAGATCCCTGATTATGACATGCTCAGCACTTTCTCTTTCACTCACTGTAGAAGCAGACGGCTATGGCTCTGGTAGCTCGGGACCATGATGAGAACTTGGACAGACAGTCGGTAAGACTCATTGTTTCTGTGGTTTTGGCATTGCCTCATTTATCGTGGGTATCTCCTTTTCCCAGAGAAACATGGGGCCAGTAATCCAGTTGGAGGTAAGTAGTTCATTTACAGTTTTACCTTGGGATGCAGCATCTGCTGGATTCTCATCCGTGGGGACGTAGCGTCATTGCTGGGGGTTTGTGCAGTGGCGGATCTTCTGGACCCGATTCGCAACAAAGGTGTGAAATCGTCGAGCATCGTTATTTATGTAGCCTAACACTACCTTTGAGTCCGTCCAAAAGTATTCTTTTCCATCAACAACCCTCAATTCTTCTCTGAGTATGTTGCTGATGGAGACTGAAACCACTGCTGCAGTCAATTTAAGTCGTGGTATTGTAGTCACTTTGGTGGGAGAAACACAGGCCTTTCCTATCACTAGTGAGCAGTGAATCTCTCCCTTTTTGTTCTTGACTCTCAGATAAGTGCGTTGCCCGGATCCGCTTGTGCTCGCATCTGAGAAGTGGTGTAATTCAGTTTCTACAACTTCTCCAATGTCAGCAGTTAAGTAACAGCGAGCTATGATTATTTTTTGTAGGTTGATGAAGTCACGCTGCCAACTCTCCCACCGTGGTTTTAACCTTTCTGGCAGGGGTTCATCCCAGCCAATGCCCTGGTTGCACATTTCTTTTGATTGTCTTCCCGTTGAGGACATATGGTGCGAGAAAGCCAAGAGGATCATATATGGAGGCGACAGTAGATAATATGCCTCTACGTGTGGCTGGTTGGTCTTTTAAGGTGCTGCTGAATCTGAAGCTGTCCTCCTTTACACTCCATTGTATTCCTAAAGCTCGTTCCAATGTGTCATTGAAGGTTAAGTCCTTTGTCTTTGCCTCTGCTGCACACTCTGATGGAGGCAAGCTCTGTAATACAGCATGGTTGTTTGACACAAATTTGTGGAGATGGAGACCATCTTGGGCGCATATTTCTCTTGCCTCCTGTGCCAACTGGATGGCTTTTTCCACATTGTCAGTACTTGTGACTCCGTCACCCACATAAAAGTCTTTTGCAACAAATTGGGCTGTTCTTTGGCCAGATATTTTAGTCCATAGTTTGCACACCCAGGGGATGACACTGCACCGAAAAGATGTACTTTCATACGGTACTCCTGAGGTTGTGTGTTGTATCTCCGTCTCTCCACCAGAGGAATCGGAGGTAGTTGCAATCTTCCTCCTGGACGTGAAACTGGTGGAACATTTTCTCTATGTCACATAGAAGTGCAACGGGATGCTGTCTGAACCTTATGAGGATGCCTGTTAGGTTATTGATCATGTCTGGCCCTGGGAGCAGGTGTTCATTTAGGCTTGTGCCACAGTATTTTGCAGAGCAGTCAAACAACTCGCAGTTTGTCAGGCTTCTGAGGGTGATAGATGCCATGATGCGGAATATACCATCGTTCACCTTGAGCTCCATCTGTGGGCACCTCTTCCACGTCACCCCTCTCTATGATTTCCTTCATGTACATTGTGTAGTCCCTTTTGTATTTCTCATCTTTATTGAACCTGCGTCGTAGATGACTGAGCCTGATTTCAACGAGCCTTTTGTTATCAGGTAGGGAGGGCCGTTTTTTAAAGGGAAGAGGCATCTCATAATGTCCCTGGGCATTTTTCTTTATACCATCTATGAGTTGGCTCAAGAACATAAGATCCTCTTGTGAGACAGTTTTGTCATCTCCTTTGGTGTCCTTAAAGTCTGACTCCAGGACGCTTATTGCATCCATTGGCGTTACTGGAGGGAGTTCTTTTACTGTGACTCTGTGACACAGGCTGGATTGTCTTTCATTAAGACCAGGTGTAGAGCAGCCCACAATGCTCCACCCTAAATCTGTAAGCACAGCGTAGGGCTCATTGTCTGTTCCATCAGTCACTTGTCTTGGTTTTATAGCTCTGGGACAGTTATACCCAATGAGGAGCCCCACATCACAGCTCAGAAGAGGTGGCATCTGATCTGCGATTGCTGCTAAGTGGGGCCATTGCTTCGCTGTTTCATGGGTAGGTATGTGATCACGGTTCATGGGGATGTAGTCTTTTGTGTATGAGAGAGGAAGGTCGATGTAAAAGCCTGAATTATAGCCTCTGACACGGAGTCCATCTACTCTTTTACTTTTCATTAAAATGCTCTCTCCCATCATAGTAGTGAGTTTCAGTTGCACAGGGAAGGTGTTTGGTTGTAATTCATCGCTTATTTCTCTCTCAATGAAGGTGCTGTCACTCTGGGTGTCTAACAGTGCGTATGTGAGCTGCTGTTTGAATGGCTGTGTGGCAGAGGAGACCCACACAGGGACGATCCTGGATGTGCTGCATGACTGACCCTCTTTAGTAACACAGAGTGGGCTAGCTGTCACGATTTCATTTACACAGTTTGAAGCTGTGTTCACATCAGCTGTTGATTTCTTTCTTTCCATGACTACAGGTCTGTCTTTCTCGTCATACCTTTTGTAATTTTCATCATTTAGGCAGGTGGGATGCCTTCCCGTACATAGCTCGCAACTGTGACGGTGACAACATTCTTTGGCGCTGTGACCTGGTTTGACACATCCATAACACAGCTTATTGTCTTTTATGAATGTTCGTCGTTCTTCAAGGGACTTTTCCTTGAAATGTGTGCACTTGGACAGTTGATGCTTGTCTTTGCACCACATGCAGGGAGGCCTTTCTTTTCCAGTGTTTGACTTTAAGTTTTCAGTGTTTGCGTTTGTTTGAGTGCTGAAGACACTTTCTTTACTTCCCTTTGTTTCATTTGTGTTTCTTTTGACATAGGATGAGCTAGATGAGTGCAGGGCATGCAGGGAAGTGATTGGGTTACATACTATCTCTGCTTCTACTGACACAAATGTGGCAAAATCCTCGAAAGTGGGGAAGTCTCTGCCTTCCATGAGGGCCATTGAGACCCGATGGTTCCAGCGGGCTGCTAGCCAATCGGGAACTTTCTGTGTCAGCTTTTGGTTCTCCTTACAATCATTCAATATTTCTAAACCTTTGTGCCACTTCTACGTCCCTTTCTGCTAGCAAACGCTCTAATTCAGACTCCATCATCCTTATTTTTTCCTTCTGCTTTCTTTCTCCCTCCATTAGTTTACATTGAGCCTCCTTTGCAGCGAGCTCTGCGACTGCTTCAGCTCTCTTAGCAGCCATGACTGTTGTTTCAGAGAAGTGACTGCTAGCTGACTGAGCAGCAGTCCCATATATGGAATGGGCATAGTCATGAGCGTGTAGCTCACGGAGTTTGCGTCTTTCACGCTCTGTATCAAAGTCATCATCTATTCCTATTAAGCGCTTATTGATTATTTTCATAATGTCTTTGGTGACTGCCTCACAGGAATCTATTTTGTGTCTCAGATCAGTGGTTGGTGTGGCACTCTGTCTTATTTCATTGTATACTTTCATGATGTCATCCCTTCCATTTTCAATGGTGTCTGCCATTTTAGCCAGTTCCGTATCTGATGCATTTTTCTTTAAGTTTTCTTTGGTTGATCTGATTTGAACTTTCCATTGTTCATAAAGACTCCGCAGTCTCCTTCGTTTTTTACTTTGTTCCTCCTGATGGTAGGTAAGAAACTTCTCTGTGGGTACACTTTTGCGTTCTGAACGGCGTAATGTCTTTAATTCCTCAGTGTCACCCATTTCGTTTTGAAGCTTAACTAGTTCTTTTCTTTTGGTTTCGATTAGCTCCTTTAATTCCTTCCTTGACAAGCCTTCTTCATCCCCTTGATTTAGTAAGTCTTTACTTTCTTCAATTTCTGTACTGTAGTCTATGTATCTGTTCCTTTAAGGCATTCATTTTGACTGTAGTTTCCTTATTGTCACTTGACCATCACTTGACCATACGATGCTGCAGTGCTGCTCTGTGCCTTGCTGTGCTATTTGACTGTGGAGTTCACAGGCAGGGTGATGTTACATGTGGTAAAGTTGTGACTGATCTCTTGCTGGGTGAAGTTCTCACTGTAGCATACCCACCAGGAGATGGTGAAAGACCCGACTGATGGTTTAATGTTTATTGTTGTCACAAACCTCCTTTAAACCAACGTGAGAACTGTCAAATAAACAAAAGCAAAACAATAAATTTTCTGCTTGTATCTGTAATAGATGGCAAACAAACACAGCACTCTCTCTGACAACACAGCGTTATACCACGCAATAAGCCGCCAATTTACCAAACAAGCGGTCAACAGAGTTAACATGTTTCCGATTGAAAATTGACATAGTTGAGTAAAAGACCATAACACACCAACCTTGTGCCTCCTCGGGGGTAGCTAGAAAACACACAGCCTTTGAAATATTAGTTTCTGTTTCACCTTGCCTTTAAACTTTTAGTGTTTTTTTGCTGTTAGCTCTCAAATGCCGTTGTCAAATGCCTTTATTTTTCCCGGTAGTGCAATACAGGAAGCAAGGAAGTAGAAAATACTGGTCTTCAAAATAAAATCTTAGCATTCAGAAACAGAACCACCAGCTCCAAAACAGGCAAATATACATATATATAACAGAGGAAATGACATTTTCCTTAAAGCAATCAAGATCATAAAATTTACAAATGAGGAAATCACACTAAAAAGTGCATTCAAAGCATACTCAACATCAACAACAATGCAGGCTGTCCTCTGGTAGACAAAGCGAGAGACAGCAAGAACAAAATAAAGTGGGATTGCTACAGAGCCACTCATTTGAATCAGGTGTGTTGGAGCAGGAAACATCTAAAACATGCAGGGCAGGGGGGCCTGAGGACTGGAATTGAGATACACTGGTCTAACATGCTAACATTTGTTAATTAGCAATTAGCAAGTAAAGCTGAGTCTGATGGGAATGCTTTTAGTTTTATATGTATTTTAGTTATAGACCAAAGCACTGGACTAATTAAAATTTTTCCAGATGATGGTGCTGGAGGAAAAGTCAGGGGATCACCAAAGTCAATTGGATTCATCCTCTTGGGACCATCAATGTCTGCATATGACTTGGAACCAATCCATCATGTAGATGTTCACATATTTTACAGGATAAGGGAAATCTTTCACCTGCTTCTAGAGTTACAGGAAAGGTCAGGGGACCTCCGCAGCCATTGGGTCTCAGTGTGTTAGGGCCACAGATGTCTGTACGATACTTTACACCAATGCATCCGCTTGTTGTTGAGACATTTCAGTCCCGACCAAAGTGGTGGATCGACTGACAGACCAACATTGTCATCTCTCATTTAAGTTTTTTGAAAAATGTAAAGCTTTGCTCTGTGACTCAGTGGTTATACGTACATGAGAGGCACAAACTGTGGCTAACATGCAGTGAGATTTACCCACAGTAAATGTTCATCAATTTGCAGCAGATTTCTCATTCACTGCAGGTTAAAGCTTGACTGATGTTATGCAGGTGTTGTTTTTGCCTCATGATGCCACACTGAGGCTTCGTCTGATTTGGCAGTAGAGGGGAAAATGACATGCTGCAGTTAGGGACTGTCTCAAACGTGCATGCATAATTACCAAGAGAGCACTTCAGATTTAGTTGATAGCTTTCTCTTTTTTTACGGACACATCGAACCAACTTTACTTTCATTTTAGTTACAGATATGGAGATAGTAGCTTTGCCTTACTGCTATTAAATAATCAAATTATTAAATTGAACCATGAACCATTTAATACATTTTTCTAGAGTAAGAGATCAATAGAGAGCAGATTTTATTAGAGTGCCTTGTTAATTTACCCTCCATATGTTACATTAGCAGAGGGCCCTGCTCCAACATTGATCTGACACTTCAGCAAACAAGTGGATTGGTGTATGGTTTCCATTTATTCCAGATACAGTAATAACTTGTGTGTGCTCTAAAACAAAGAAAACAAAGCTCTTAGCTACAGATCTCCTGGGAGCTGTTTTACAGCTCGCTGCTCTCATTTAGATAATTTAGTTGTTTATAGTCACACCTCACAGCTGGTTCAGTGCAGCACATCACACGCTGTAGACATGTGGATATTGTATCACATCCCAGTATTTTATCACAGGTGTGGACATTTCAATCTCAAAGCTAATGTGAGCTTTAAATTTATGTGTTTTCATCTCATGTTTTTCCTCTGAATGTTTATATTGTTGTCACCGTTTTGGGCATTATTTTTTACCTATTGAATAACATCATTATTGGATTGCCATTTCTTCATCTGGACTATTTGTCTTATTTGCTGCTGACTTGCCATAGCACTGCTAAAGTCCATAGTTTGCTAGTAACACTAATACACTGTATTTATGTTGTATGCTATTTTGTGTAAATGTGTCCAAGTTCTGGAGGCATGAATAATGCACACTTTGTGGAAACAAAATACCACTTGGGCACAATAAAATGTATCTATTTATTCTGCTTTAATGAGTGTATTGGATAAAATTTTTGCTGGTACACAAATAGAAAAAAATAAGTAGACAACGATCATTCATTTTGCATATCTTTATTACACATAATTTAGGCATGTGGGGAGTCATACATTTTGTTGTCTGAACATTTGAAATAAAATGGTTGACAAAAGTGACTTTTTGGCATTAATTCCACAGGTTGGAGTGCCTTTAGACACAAGAAACAGAAAAAATGTGAATTTGTTGCATTTAGCATCTGCAGTGTTCTTAGCAGCCGTAGAGCATGTTGATCCTCATGATGTCCCAGTAGGACATGCCCTGCCTCTGGCCGATCTGGACGTTGGGGTCGGGGATGGGGGTGATGGAGTCCTTCCCGTACTGGATGGAGAAGGCTGTTCTTCCGTAGTGCATGATGGAGGAGTAGTCGTAGGGAGTGTTGAGGTTGTTGGTGGACTGCATGTAGAAGTTGTAGGCCATCTGCGGGTCGATGTTCTCCCAGTTGATCTTGACGTAGTAGTCGCGGTCGCTCCTGGTCTGTTCGTGCTGGAAGCCCAGGGCGTGGTTGATCTCGTGCTGGATGATGCCGTGGTAGAGGCAGCCCTGCCTGTTGAGAGAGAGCACCTGTCTGCCTCCCGTTCTGCCCAGAGCGGAGAAACATCCAACTTTGTTCTCGATGCTGATGTAGTCGTACTCGTTCTGACGAGGCACGAAGCGGAGGCAGGTCCTGCTGTGGAAGTCCTGCATGGCGTATTCGATCTTCTGCCTCTCCCAGCCGGTGAACTCACTGCTCACGGTGAAGGGGATCATCACCAAGCCGTTGGAGGCTTTCTTCCACACGCAGTCCTGGTACCAGCACATCATGGCGTTTCTGGTTCTGGGAGCCAGCAGGTCTCCTTCCAGCAGGATCTCATTGGTGGCGTTGTTGGAGGCCAGAATCCTGGTGGAGATGTCGACGGTGTCTGGGGCTTCTTCTTCTCCTCCTTCCTCGTGGAGAGGATGTGCCTGACAGAGGCCGAGCAGGAGAAGCAGCAGCAGGCTGACAGAAGGAGTCATCTTCAGGGTCACTCTGGAGGCTTTGGAGCTTCTGTGGAGGGCTGCTGTGGAGAGACTCGGTGAAGCTTGATGTCTGACTGGCTTCAGTCCAGGGTCTTTATACTCTCCACTACAGGTGTGTCTGCAGGAGGATTATGGGTTGGGGTCCACACTGCTAGGTCTAAATAAACATCTGAAGGGAGGACTCCACAGACAAACCTACTCTTTAAACATGGTTTGTCATCACTGTTCATTAGATGGATGAACGCAGTTTTAGTAGGTGATTTACTCGGTGGGCTTTGTCAAGCTAAACACTTTACATGGTCTCCAGCCAATAAGACATTATGGTAATGAGTAGATAAAACTTTGTGAACAGATATAAACAATATTTGCATATTTCTATTTATACCCACTGATCTTTTACTGAATTGACACAATTTGCCATCATTTGCACCTCACTTCTACTCAGAGTAATTAGTCCATCAAATCAAAACCACACAGATATCAAACATATACTCACTGCTACAACCAAGAGAACCTTTTAGCAGTGGTGGCAGGATCCCTGATATCAGCTGAGCATAAACGTCCATACACGCATTGAGAATAAAAGAAGAAAGTCACTCCTTATTACTTACGCTCCTGGCTCATGTGTACAATCATAGTCTAACACAGTGTTTCTCAATTCCGGTCCTTGGGCCCCCCTGCCCTGCATGTTTTAGATGTTTCCTGCTCCAACACACCTGATTCAAATGAGTGGCTCGTTATCAAGCCACTGCAGAGCTTGACGACGAGCTGATCATTTGAATCAGGTGTGTTGGAGCAGGAAACATCTAAAACATGCAGGGCAGGGGGGCCTGAGGACTGGAATTGAGAAACACTGGTCTAACATGCTAAAATTAGTTAATTAGCAATTTGCAAGTAAAGCTGAGTCTGATGGGAATGCTTTTAGTTTTATATGTATTTTAGTTATAGACCAAAGCACTGGACTAATTAAAATTTTTCCAGATGATGGTGCTAGAGGAAAAGTCAGGGGATCACCAAGGTCAATTGGATTCATCCTCTTGGGACCATCAATGTCTGCATATGACTTGGAACCAATCCATCATGTAGATGTTCACATATTTTACAGGATAAGGGAAATCTTTCACCTGCTTCTAGAGTTACAGGAAAGGTCAGGGGACCTCCGCAGCCATTGGGTCTCAGTGTGTTAGGGCCACAGATGTCTGTACGATACTTTACACCAATGCATCCACTTGTTGTTGAGACATTTCAGTCCCGACCAAAGTGGTGGATCGACTGACAGACCAACATTGTCATCTCTCATTTAAGTTTTTTGAAAAATGTAAAGCTTTGCTCTGTGACTCAGTGGTTATACGTACATGAGAGGCACAAACTGTGGCTAACATGCAGTGAGATTTACCCACAGTAAATGTTCATCAATTTGCAGCAGATTTCTCATTCACTGCAGGTTAAAGCTTGACTGATGTTATGCAGGTGTTGTTTTTGCCTCATGATGCCACACTGAGGCTTCGTCTGATTTGGCAGTAGAGGGGAAAATGACATGCTGCAGTTAGGGACTTTCTCAAACGTGCATGCATAATTACCAAGAGAGCACTTCAGATTTAGTTGATAGCTTTTTTTTTTTTATGGACACATCGAACCAACTTTACTTTCATTTTAGTTGCAGATATGAAGATAGTAGCTTTGCCTTACTGCTATTAAATAATCAAATTATTCAATTGAACCATGAACCACTTAATACATTTTTCTAGAGTAAGAGATCAATAGAGAGCAGATTTTATTAGAGTGCCTTGTTAATTTACCCTCCATATGTTACATTAGCAGAGGGCCCTGCTCCAACATTGATCTGACACTTCAGCAAACAAGTGGATTGGTGTATGGTTTCCATTTATTCCAGATACAGTAATAACTTGTGTGTGCCCTAAAACAAAGAAAACAAAGCTCTTAGCTACAGATCTCCTGGGAGCTGTTTTACAGCTCGCTGCTCTCATTTAGATAATTTAGTTGTTTATAGTCACACCTCACAGCTGGTTCAGTGCAGCACATCACACGCTGTAGACATGTGGATATTGTATCACATCCCAGTATTTTATTACAGGTGTGGACATTTCAATCTCAAAGCTAATGTGAGCTTTAAATTTATGTGTTTTCATCTCATGTTTTTCCTCTGAATGTTTATATTGTTGTCACCGTTTTGAGCATTATTTTTTACCTATTGAATAACATCATTATTGGATTGCCATTTCTTCATCTGGACTATTTGTGTTATTTGCTGCTGACTTGCCATAGCACTGCTAAAGTCCATAGTTTGCTAGTAACACTAATACACTGTATTTATGTTGTATGCTATTTTGTGTAAATGTGTCCAAGGTCTGGAGGCATGAATAATGCACACTTTGTGGAAACAAAATACCACTTGGGCACAATAAAATGTATCTATTTATTCTGCTTTAATGAGTGTATTGGATAAAATTTTTGCTGGCACACAAATAGAAAAAAATAAGTAGACAACGATCATTCATTTTGCATATCTTTATTACACATAATTTAGGCATGTGGGGAGTCATACATTTTGTTGTCTGAACATTTGAAATAAAATGGTTAACAAAAGTGACTTTTTGGCATTAATTCCACAGGTTGGAGTGCCTTTAGACACAAGAAACAGAAAAAATGTGAATTTGTTGCATTTAGCATCTGCAGTGTTCTTAGCAGCCGTAGAGCATGTTGATCCTCACGATGTCCCAGTAGGACATGCCCTGCCTCTGGCCGATCTGGACGTTGGGGTCGGGGATGGGGGTGATGGAGTCCTTCCCGTACTGGATGGAGAAGGCTGTTCTTCCGTAGTGCATGATGGAGGAGTAGTCGTAGGGAGTGTTGAGGTTGTTGGTGGACTGCATGTAGAAGTTGTAGGCCATCTGCGGGTCGATGTTCTCCCAGTTGATCTTGACGTAGTAGTCGCGGTCGCTCCTGGTCTGTTCGTGCTGGAAGCCCAGGGCGTGGTTGATCTCGTGCTGGATGATGCCGTGGTAGAGGCAGCCCTGCCTGTTGAGAGAGAGCACCTGTCTGCCTCCCGTTCTGCCCAGAGCGGAGAAACATCCGACTTTGTTCTCGATGCTGATGTAGTCGTACTCGTTCTGACGAGGCACGAAGCGGAGGCAGGTCCTGCTGTGGAAGTCCTGCATGGCGTATTCGATCTTCTGCCTCTCCCAGCCGGTGAACTCACTGCTCATGGTGAAGGGGATCATCACCAAGCCGTTGGAGGCTTTCCTCCACAGGCAGTCCTGGTACCAGCACATCATGGCGTTTCTGGTTCTGGGAGCCAGCAGGTCTCCTTCCAGCAGGATCTCATTGGTGGCGTTGTTGGAGGCCAGAATCCTGGTGGAGATGTCGACGGTGTCTGGGGCTTCTTCTTCTCCTCCTTCCTCGTGGAGAGGATGTGCCTGACAGAGGCCGAGCAGGAGAAGCAGCAGCAGGCTGACAGAAGGAGTCATCTTCAGGGTCACTCTAGAGGCTTTGGAGCTTCTGTGGAGGGCTGCTGTGGAGAGACTCGGTGAAGCTTGATGTCTGACTGGCTTCAGTCCAGGGTCTTTATACTGTCCACTACAGGTGTGTCTGCAGGAGGATTATGGGTTGGGGTCCACACTGCTAGGCCTAAATAAACATCTGAAGGGAGGACTCCACAGACAAACCTACTCTTTAAACATGGTTTGTCATCATTGGTCATTGGATTAGACATTTTAAACTAAACATCTCATTCTGTCTTCAGCCATTAAGAATTCACATTATTTGTGGTCAACCAAACTTCATTTAAGTCAAATTCTGTGTGTCTTTTCCTCTTTAATACGGTACAGAATGTTTGTACCTTTTCCATATTGCTGTTATTTAATTGTGTGTATTAGTAAATAATGTATTTGTCATTTATATTCAATTAGACTAAGACTCTTGAGTCTGAGTCTAGAGTTTTGATAGCAGCTTTATGAGGCTGTAATGAGCTACACCAGTGCTTTAAGCTAAACCCTAATGTTGTTGAGGCTGATTTGGTCGTAAACAAATTAATATTGGACACATAAAAAGTTTGATCTGATGATGGTTCTAGATTAAGATTAAGTTAATCCTGACCTGAGCAGTTGTACCAGCAATGTAACCAGCATGGTGGTAGTGGTGGAAAAGTTAGAGAATCACCAATGTCATTACTATTTTTCCTCTGAGGACCATGAATGTTGGTCCAATTTCTCATGGTAAACCATCCAATACTGGTCGAGATATTGCAGTCTGAACCAAGGAGGTTGACTGACCAATCAACAATCATCCCTTAACCAAGCCGGTCACTGAAAATAGGTTTCCAATCTTGTTTTTGATTTTCAAGGCTATTCTTGTGTTTGCATTCGAGTCACTGACTGACTCGTTTATATCTATCACTAATGTATTTTGCATTGAAACAATTTGCCAATTATTGATTAGGAATCTGACTAATCAAAAAATATTGATATCAAATATTGACTTGATCATTATTTAAATCATTTTTCTAACAAAAATGCCAAACATTCTTTGTTTTCAGCTTACACCCTGGGCTTTAGGAAATTGTGATTGTCATTTTTTCACTATTTTCTAACCATGGAGAAAATAATCAGAATATGAAAGGATGATAGAAATAATTGTTAATCGGACCCCTTGGTTTTTGCTGTTGTTGTTTTTGACAATTTGAGGTTTGGACCAAATCACTGGGCTGGTCTGTCTTTTTCATCCATTAGAGATATTGTCAAAACTTGTGTGTTCACTATGATTAAAAACAAAGCTTTTGCATACAGATCTCCTGGGAGTTGTGTTACAGCCCACTGCTCTTGTAGAAATTAACTTAGCTGTTTAAAATAAATGCTGGTTGAGCATACAGATTCTATCATCAATCTCAAACCTACCAAATTGAATATTAACTCATGCAAGTGATGTTAATTGTGCTTTTAATCACTGACATGTCCAGTGAGGTCAAGAGCAGAATGACCTGAAGTTGTTTTATCACCAACATGACAAGCAGCCAGCAATAAGACGCTCACATTCGGAGAGACATCGTCTGTTAAGATTCCCATGTTCCACAGCCCACAGAGTTCTTATATACCCACCAAAATATGAATTTATTACAGATGGAAACATTTCAAATTAGAAATATCTGAATATCTGTCTGATATTTTTAACACAGCTATCATTCACAGAAAGGTGCACACACACACACACACACACACACACACACACACACACACACACACACACACACACACACACACACGTAAGACTCAGATGCAAATGTGCAGATGCACTGATAAAAATCTCTGACATCATTTGCGTCTGTGCTGTGGTAATTTATTTTGTTTGTTACAGGACAAATGCATGAGTGCATTCTTCTATCTGTGGACCTGGTGATTAAGAGGCATCCTAAAATAATGTCTTCAGTTGGCTTGCACTGCATCAGCAGGCACTGTGGTTGATCTTAAATCACCCCGGGTACTCTGAATGACTCCATGAGAAATGGACGCCCTTCCTGCTGAGTCCACAGTTTGGGTGATAGATTGTGCTGCTTCAGATGCTATTGAATTAGTCCTGATAGAGCATCTGAAAGGTCTGAGGATTATTGTAAGCCAAAAGCTGCGGGATGAGTGGTAAGTGACCTTGGCACTCAGTGTTCTTATTTCACAGTTATGATGGAGGATTTTTGCCCTGTGTTTATTACTGCTGTCTCTGTGGTGCGCCGTCCTGCCACTCTGCTGTCATTTTCATTACTTCCACATGACAAACTTCACTGTGGATGAACTTCATCATTCTGATCCCTGATACAAACTGGGCAAACACTTGGCCATACTTTTTTTTAAAAAATAAAAAAAATGGTGCAAGGACTCAAAGTGAATGTTTGCCTTTTATACCAGGTATAAAACAGCAGGATAGCTTTAAATATGGTAACATAAAACTCAAGGTAATGGTACAGCTGAAGGGAGTATTACAGAAGCGAGTCCTTTTTTGGAGGTGCTGCTGCTCTAATTCAACCGTGACATCCAGATTTCCAGGAGGCATTAACTTTAAATAGCACAATGTAGAGTTACATTACATCTGCTTGAATGGTAGCTGGATATCTTACACTGCACCAGCAATACCAGTCCTGTAATGTTTTTTTTTTTTTTTTTTTTTTTTTTTATCAATTAATTTATTTTGCCAGAGTTAAAGGAAGCACAACCAATTACAACCATTTACTGGACAAAAGCATTCAGACAGTTGTTACCTTTTGGCTTTTCAGTTCTCATAACAGCTATTAAGTACATTGTCTCATCATGTAGTCACTCTACATAGTCATTAAGGCAGAAACGTCTGTGTCAAAATACAGAGTGCACATTGAAAATCCTAAAATAAATATGGTGTGGATTGTAATATCCCCTAAGCATCTGATCTGACTACAATCATACCGTAGTGCTTCACCTTGATGTGTGTAATACTGTTCTTGTGTGGCAAGTCTTGAATTTTTAACCACTGTGAAGTCATCTGAGTCCACTTCAGTCAAGCATGATGATAGATTACCTCAGCTGAAGCTTCTATCACAATAACGGAATAACAATGTAACACTGCAGTGGACAGTGGTGGGGGGTGGTGTGGGCTGGGCTGGGGGGGACCCTGATTATCCAGTGACTGTTTCTCTAATGAGATGCTTCCATGCTCCATGTTTACCCCAATGAGACAGTACTTGAGTGGCCCCAAATGTCCCTCTGGTTGGTTCAAGTGACCCTGTGGTTAGCTCAAGAGCCACACAGTAGCCTTGGGGAAAAACAAACAAACAAACAAACAGAAAAAACAGTTACCTAAATGCTCAGCCTTACACAGTAGAGGTTTCTATTTTTCTTTTTCGCCCACTACCGCATAGAAAGTCTGGGCATGTTGCTGAATAGTAGCCTATCCTTTACTCAAATTCATCTAAATTACATATGTAGGCCTGAAATAAAGCATGTTGCATAAAGTTATCAAGGCAATGACCATCTCTGGAAGGTAAAGATAATGCTGGTGATATGTTGCAAAGATGAGTATACAGCTGGTATAATATAAAAATATTTTATTTTCCTGACTTATTATTCATTTGTTCATTCTTTTCATTTGACCCCACCAGGAGAAAAGTGAAGTTTCCAGAGAGGTTTGCAGTGCGGTGAGAAACACAAACCTGCACCATGTTCTGTTAATTGACGGGGAATTTAACAAAGGAAAATAAAGCCTGGCCACTTTCAGGTTAATCCAGATATTTGGGAATGTGATATTATATTTCCATCTGAGAGTGAACAGCAAATCCAGTCACCTCTGACTCTGACCTCTAGATATCATGACCTTGGTGACTGAGCATCTTTATCTCTCACCTTCACAGTCACTTTGTTCTGTACATTTACACTAAGCTGCCTCATGCAACCTCAGTCTGCTGCTCCTGCAGCACTGAGTAGCTGTGGGGTTCAGTGTCTTGCTGCACCTCTCCAGATGCTGATGGAAAATCAGAGAGGACAGCGGTGACCTTCTCAAAGCGGGGTACCTTCTGGTGAATGACATTATATTGAACATAAGATAGAAAACAGCAGATTTGTGCAGTAGGAGGCTGGATTACTGTGAGGAAATGAGTGTCAAAACACAAAGTAATATGAAGTTAGTGACCTGAGGGCTCGAAACACAAGGATCCATTTCTGAAAGCTCCTCGCTGGTCTAATGGCCAAGTCCTACAAAGATGATGTCTGATGAAGGTTCACCTTTAAACCTGAACCCATTTCACAATGATATTGGTTTATTGTAGCAATATTACTCTGCAAAGTAATATAGGAGCACAGCATTTGTAACTGACAAGTATAAATTTGCTGTGTCGTGCTATAGTCAGTTGATTTGTCATTGTGTGTTTATACTGACGCTTCAGTGAAATGTTGCATTTCTTTGTGGCGATGATTTAGCTGAAAGTCTGCACAGGTAAAATGATGATGTGGGGAAACACGTTGACAGAAGGGGGAGGAACACAGAGACACACACACAGATAGAGAGATTACACCGCCCTCGCCGTGCTTTGGTCCATGGATGGGAGGAGGAGGAGCATCATAACACTGCCTGAAGGACGTAGAGCTGCGGCTCGGAACAGGGCTGAGAAACCAAATCCAGTCGGTACCGGTCCTGGGTGGAGATGTAACATCCCGGATGTGGAGAAACATCGTCCTGTAGTTCTACGTCGGGTACCAGAAGCCGTCATACATATATGCGCAACCTACGTATTTAAATATGATGTAGCCGATACGCACTGGCTGGGCAGGCAGGGAAGAGAGGTCGCAGACGGACTGTGCGTAATGCTGAGTGGACAGCAGTATTTCTCGCTGTATTTTCCAGCCTAGACGGGCTATTGTCAAAAAGATTCGCACCTCTTCTGCAGTGCGGCTCGTCATTATAACCAGATGCTCTCCGCCGGACCGGACCCGTTCAGTTTCATGCCGTCCAATCCGACCGGAGCCTGAGCCGAAGGATGCAGGTTAAAAACCAGATCTGCACAGAGCGGAGCAGCACCGACGACCCGGAGCAGGATGACAACCAGAAGAAGACCTCGTGTTTTTCCAACATTAAGATTTTCCTGGTGTCGGAATGTGCGCTCATGTTGGCACAGGGCACCGTGGGCGCCTATCTGGTGAGTTTGTACAGAGCGGCCACCATGGACACAGTGTCGGTCTGAAGGAACGTCGTATCTCTGTCTATCTCAGGTAACATCGGGTTAGCGCAGCGCCCTTCAACCCGGCGCAGCAGACAGTGAGGAACGATGCGGTGCTTCAGCTGATGCGGTTAATAATCATATCATTCTGATCACATTAGAATAATCACATTCTCCAGCAGCCATGGGACGCGGCGCTTTCACTGATTGATGACTTGCTGCGTATTATCCATCAGGCCTATGCACCACCTGCGTGATACAAAGCGCGTCACGGCGGCCGTAGGCTCCACGTTGCTGTTGGAGAATTGAACATGCGTACGTGGATGGTCTGTTGGGGAACAGGTTACGAAACGCTGGTCAGGGGCTTCATACAGCCTGCCTGCTCCTCTGCACCCGTTTGCGATGCGGGAGGCCTTTGACACTGGGAAATATAGGCCTTGGAGATGACGTGATCGCCTCAACAGAAGCGACAGTAGCTTTTATTGTCTCTCCAGAAAGGCTTCCTTATATTCTTTACTCATTTGCACATTTCCAGTCACAGTCTGACCACCATAATGCGCTAGTATGATGCACTGATATGATTACATTGGTGTCAGCAGAAGAGATAAGCTGCGTTCAGTCGATGAGCAGATGGCTAAATGAGTTTAGGAGTCAAAAGAAAATAAGAAATATAAGATTTCATGCACAATCAGTGATGCAGAGATGGAAATTAAAGCATCTTCTTTAAGATCATTCATGTTGAAAAAGATCTGTGGTAAAGATGTTCTGAAGTGTAACGAGAGTGCTGATAGCTATGAATGCTGTGGCCCAAGCCAACCACAGTGGGTTTTAATGTATTTGTGTGCTGATGTCTACCTACATTAGTCTGGCCCAACCACTCAGTGTAAATCTGTATGAATATGATAGATGCCACTTTCATCAGGATTATTATTTGCCTAATTGAAGCCGATTCCCCTGATAGCTGACAGCACCGTCTTGATACTATAAATAATTGCACGTGTATGTTGGGCTTCATTTTATTCTCAAAGGACAGAACACTTAGTTAACAAAGGATCCTCTCCTTCTGATTGTGAGTCATTACAGTAAAGATGGAGAGAAACTTCTTCGTTCACCGTCATATCAACATTTTCTGGGAGGGCATTTTAAAAAGGGGCAAAGTCAAAGGTCAGCAGCTCCACTCTGGCCTTAATATTAATGCAGCATTTACTTGCTGGTTTCGATGACAAAAACATGAAAAGGCCTAATTGGTATGAATAGACTCTGCATCAACATGAGCTCATCTCCAGGAGCCGGTCACTGTACACGGGCACATTTGCCAGAAGAGATGTTGAAAAAGAGGCCTTTTCAAGAAAAAGCTGCAAGAACTTGCCACTCGTGTGGTGAAGACTGCAGCTTGCAGAAACACCACTGGGTTAGTTTAAATGGGTTTTGCACCAGTCACAAATCTAAAGTGGATTAGTGTTTACATTGAAGACTGCAGTGCAGCGACCTGCTTTAAAATAACATCCCAAACCAAAAGTGCACCATTAGCAAATCCTGCTGCAGACAAAAGCACTGTAGAAGCACCGCCTATCCTCTCTTGTATAATATATCGTTGTCATCATCTTTTATTCTCTGTCACTGTAATTTAATTTCATTTAATTCAGCCACTTGCTTGGTTCATCATGTGTGGTGATTTTCCTCCTCTTTTTCCAGTTGCACGTTATTTATTACAGAGACAAGGCAGTAAAACTTGGAGTGTTTAGCAAATTAATTGATTAGTTGATCAACATCAAAACTGTTTTTGATATGCTGATATCATATATGTGTGATATGAGTTTGAGTTTGGTGTGACAGGATAAAACAAAGAAGTTATACAGAGAGAAGATGAATAGATAGCGTAGATGATCCGCCTGATTTCACTTGCATAGTCACGGTCTCGTTCTCCTTTTTATCTGGAATTGCATCAAGAAGTCTTGAAGCTTGATGTGAATGAGTCATTATAAGTTTAAAATGACTCCTGACCAGCCTTTTTGTCATCAGTCCTGTAGATGATTCACCACACATCTGATGCAAAGAGCCAGTCTGTCACTTCCACACACACAGCTGGTACGATGTGTTTGTGTCCGTTTGATAATTAGAACATCTGCATGAGGTTTCTTGCCTCAAGCCACACACATGCACATATCCCTTTTCCCAGGTTGGCGTCAGGCTAGCCTCAGGCTTGTTTTGGGTGTAGGAGGGGGAGGAGTGCGGGGATGAAGATGGTGGAAGCAGCCCACCTCGGCTACTGTGTGTCATTAGCAGGTTGCTGTCGTTGGTTCGAGCGGCAGATGGCTGTTTCCTGCCTGCTTTTACTGAAAAACACCTGACGCTGAATGGCCTACATTATTATTTGACGCAGACATTTAAATGAAATGGAAAATGCACAGAATTTATACTGATGACAGGTTGGTATTGCAAGTAATGGTGTAGGAACTATACAGTATTAATTGCTGAATATGTTAAGGGCTTAAACCTTCATTAAAAAGTGGGTTGGCTATGATGTCACTGGCAGTCCTAAATAGCTGCTATTTGTAAAAACACTTTTTAACACTTGCTCTCTCTCTCTCTCTCTCTCTCTCTCTCTCTCTCTCTCTCTCTCTCTCTCTCTCTCTCTTTCTCTCTCTCTCTCTCTCTCTCTCTCTCTCTCTCTCTCTCGCCCTCTCAGGTAAGTGTTCTGACCACTCTGGAGAGACGCTTCAACCTCCAGAGTGCCGATGTGGGCGTCATTGCTAGCAGCTTTGAAATCGGCAACCTGGCCCTCATCCTGTTTGTCAGCTACTTTGGCGCCAAGGCCCACAGACCCCGCCTGATTGGCTGTGGCGGGATCGTCATGGCATTGGGGGCATTGCTGTCAGCCCTGCCGGAGTTCCTGACTCATCAGTATGAGTATGAGGCCGGGGACTCGTGGCACGCTGAGGACGGCAGGGACGTCTGCTCTAACATCTCCAGGTCAGAGAACCGAGACTCTGGGTTAAAATGTGGCAACAGAGCCAACACCAACATGATGTACCTTCTGCTGATTGGAGCCCAAGTTCTGCTGGGCATCGGAGCCACACCTGTCCAGCCTCTGGGAGTGTCCTACATCGATGACCATGTCCACAGGAAGGACTCCTCGCTGTATATAGGTGAGTAGCACTGAGCTACTGTGGACAAAAACATATAAGTTGATTGTCACGTCTGTGTTTATGGCACATGCTGAAGCGTCAGTGAGAGAATCGAAAGCTTTTTGTTCTGTAATTTTCATGATGTCATAAAGTAGTGACACAATTGCTGGTGTGATGTGTTTCAAGGAATAGTTCCACATTTTGGGAAACATGGTTAAGATTAGAATGAATTAGCAGAAAGATTAGAAGCAGGGCAAACAGCTAGTCATTTCCTCATGCGTTACTCATGAACATGAACCTCTGCAGCTGTAAAAGTGCCAAAATGACGACCGTACGGTGGTGAATTTTACATAACAAAGTCCATCCATCCATCCATTTTCTATACCGCGTATCCCTTTCGGGGTTGCGGGGGGTGCTGGAGCCTATCCCAACCGTCAACGGGCGAGAGGTGGGGTACACCCTGGACCGGTCGCCAGTTCGCAGGGCACAAACACACAACCATTCACACTCACTCCTCGGGGCAGTTTTACAGTCACCAATTAACCTAATGAGCATGTTTTTGGTCTGTGGGAAGAAGCCGGAGTGCACCCCCCACGTATGCACGGGAAGAACATGCAAACAGCTAGCTGCTAGGTTTCAGCAACCAGGGTTCATTCAGCTGCCTCAGCTCCACCCACGCTCCACCTCTTTGCCCATTTTTGGATTAGCCAGGACTTTGTCAGGCACTGTTGCTGAGCTTCACAGTGGATCTTCAGAAAGATATAGGAGACGTGATGGAGACTATGTCCATTTCTTATACAGTCTATGTGTAACTCCCATTAAAACCCCAAAACATTATTACATTTCTGTTTATGTGCAGAATTGAACAAACAAGATGTAACGTGTTGAATAGTAGAATTTAGAGGTGCTGGTCGGGTTTATTTGCCCCCTTCCACTTTCTATGCTAAGTGAAATTAATTTTGAGCAAGCAAGAGTCAAGGCAAGTTTTAGCTTTGGTTAATGGGAAGGTGCGATATATCCAACCATGGTCACATTCAAATGACAATAAATGGAAAGAGACCCCTGAGTATTCCACAGGTCATTAGAGATATCATAACATATAAGATTATAGTCATACAACTTTTTATATAACAGCATTGACCATGACTAAGCCTTCATGCCAGCAAGCACTCTGCTTCTGATGTGCTCCTCAATCAGATTCTGAATCCAGCTCCAAAGATGTTGAAGGAGAAGGAATAGTACATGTATATGTATATGTATATGTATATATATACATATCAGTGTGGATTATTATCTTAATCCAAACAGAATATAATCAGTATGTCTGTATTCGCTAAAATATCTGATAAATTGTGTGGTGCTACCACAGTCCACTTCCCAGAGATCACTTCTCAGTCAGAGCAGCCAGTTATTTGACATCTGTGTGAGGATTTTCTCTAAATGGGCTTTAT